>NC_047093.1:31207000-31561500 GCF_902459505.1 Geotrypetes seraphini
ACTGGTCGCCGTACCTCAAGAACGACATGGCAGTACTCGAGGGAGTCCAGAGAAGAGCGACAAAACTGATAAGAGATATGGAAAATTTTTCATACGCTGACAGGTTAAAAATGCTGGGGCTGTTCTTTCTGGAGAAGAGGAGACTTAGAGGGGACATGATAGAAACCTTCAAAATCCTGAAGGGCATAGAGAAAGTGGATAAGGACAGATTCTTCAAACTGTGGGGAACCACAAGCACTAGGGGTCACTCGGAGAAATTGAAAGGGGACAGGTTTAGAACAAATGCTAGAAAGTTCTTTTTTACCCAGAGGGTGGTAGACGCATGGAATGCTCTTCCAGAGGTGATAGGCCAGACCACAGTACAGGGGTTCAAGGAAGGTTTGGATAGGTTCCTAAAGGATAAAGGGATTGAGGGGTACAGACAGAAGCAGAGGTAGGATATAAAAATGGTCAAATCACTTCACAGGTCAAAGGACCTGGTGAGCCACCGCGGGAGCGGACCGCTGGGCGGGATGGACCTCTGGTCTGACCCAGTGGAGGCAACTTCTTATGTTCTTATGTTCTCCTCTGGTTTAAATCTTATTTTGAAAATCACACTTCAAATGTATCCTTCAATAACTCAACTTCAGAAAGTTTTTCAGTAACATATGGTATTCCACAGGGGTCCATCCTTTCACCACTTTTGTTTAATATTTTTCTTGCACCACTTATGACCCTCTGCCAAGATATTGGCTTTACCGCTTATGCTTATGAAGTTGATATCAGCTTTTGCATCCACTTGACCCCACCAACCCCACAGAAACATTAGAAATTAACAGGAAACTTGAGGAGATTCATCAATGGCTCGACACAAACAGATTAGCCTTCAATGTTAATAAATCAAACATCATGTTTTTCCCTTGGAAAGATAGTTCTAAAGTTTCTTTTCCAATTTCGATTAAAGGTACCGCCTTACAACTAGTAAGTAATATCAAAATCTTAGGGGTGGTCTTTGATGAAAACTGACTTACCATAATCATATTAGTAATATTGTTAAATCTTTCTTTTACAGACTCCTCCAAATTCGTTCACTATCCAAATTTCTATGCCCAAAGTCTCTTAATATACTAATTCATTCCCTGGTTATTTCGAAAATTGATTATTGTAATGCTTTACTTATGGGAATAGCTCAAAAAGAAATTAGACGTTTCCAGATCATTCAAAATACCTCAATTAAACTCATAATGAAAGCAAGGAAATTTGATCACGTCACTCCTCTTCTTAAGAAAGCACACTGGCTTCCAGTAACACATTGAATTCAATATAAACTAAATCTACTTACTTTCAAATCCCTGTTATATAAAACCCCAGCTTTCATCTACAAGTTATTGATCCCTTATACCCCAATCAGATCACTGATATCTATTGACCAACATCTATTAGTTACGCCCTCACTTAAAGTTATTAATACACGACGGCACTTTATCTTCTCTGTTACAGCTCCTCAAACTTGGAACTCCCTCCCTATTTATCTCAGAGAAGAAAAGAACTTAGATAAATTTAAAAGTAAATTTAAGAGCTTTCTTTTCAAAGATGCTTATGATATTTAGGAATCCCAGCCTATTTTCTCTTATTTTCATAAGGCTACTTCGTTTATTTCCCTCCTATTGTTTTTTTACCATAATCGTCCTTCTTTCTATCATTATTATTGTATTTCATTACCCTGCCTTTCCCTTTGTTTTACTTTTCTGTTTATTTTGTTAGTCGTTAATTTAAAATGTTTTGTTCAGTGTTCATCTGTTTTTTGTAACCCCTGTATTATCTGTAAATTGAAAGATTTGTTCATCGCTTAGATATTTGAGTAAGCGATTAATCAAATACTTAATAAACTTGAAACTTGAAACTATTGACTAATAATATCGTTGTATTGCCTTCTCAACCCCAACTGAGAATGTTGCATTGTCAACTTTTTGAAAGTGATTTGTGACTTCAGTGGCATAGTAAGGGGGGGCGGACCACCTTGGGCACCGTCTTGGTGGGGCTGCTGGCACCTCTCCGCCCCCCCATGCCACATTTGCGCTATCCCAAATCCCGCCCCCTGTACCTCTTTAAAATCTTAACCAGCACGAGCAACTACTCTAGCCTACTGCTTGCGTCAGCCTGGCTCCTTCTGAAATCTCTTCTGGGTCGCGGGATCAGAGGAAAAGCCAATGTTAGCGCTAGCAGCAGGCCAAAGAAGCTGGGGTACAGGGTGGGAAGGGAGAGCGCAGATGTGGTGTGGAGGCACAGAAAGAGCAGGGGGGTGGAGAGGCGGGTGCAGGGGAGGGCACCCTGGCCACCTCCCACCCTTGCTATACCACTGGGTTACTGTCTTGACGTTTTCAAAGAAGAGGACATTCACATATAGCCACACATTGATTTAATTCCCAATTGTCAGCTTGTTTTGTTTCTTGACTCACATTTATTCATTCAATTATATTTATGAATTGCATCTCTTCACAGAGACCTGATGCAATTTACAAACCTGTAATTAGATCAACATATGCGCTAAAATAGAACAGCTTACAAGAAAATTAATGTGATTTATCCACAGATAGGCAACAATAAAATATGATAATCATAACACAATAATAATTCCTTTCCTCCCATGTTCTCTTCCTCATATTCTCTCCCTTTCCCTCCCCAGAACTACCCGCCTCCCCTGCTCCTTCTGTGCCCCCCCCCCCCACATCACTCTCGCACCCTCCCTTCCCACCCCTGTATCTCTTTAAATCTTCACCAGCGTGACCAGCTTCTCCGGCCTGCTGCTCATGCCCGCATTGGCTTTCCCTCTGATGTCACTTCCTGGCCCTGAAACCCACAATTGATTTCAGAGGAGGCCAGGCCACAGTAGTTGCTCATGCTAATGAAGATTTAAAGAGGTACAGGGGGCACGGAAGGGAGGGTGTGAGCAAGGCATAGGGGGAGGAGAGGTGCCGGTACCCCCACCAAGATGGCACCTGGGGCCTTACTATGCCACTGCTAGGGGTTACTCTTTTTTGCCTCACCCTGTAGAATCAATGCCAAAAAGTATACGCTACGTGCTATTCTATAGGGATTTAAACCAACTGAAACCTGCAGATATGGCGTTTTCCATAATAGTCGAAATGAGTTGTTGAAATATTTTATTGAAGAAATAAAGGATGTTTGTGGAAAACATTTGAGTTCACCAGTCTCTTTTGGACCATTCCACTCCTTTGTGGTTTGTTTTCCGTAATAGTACAAGCAAATCATTGGAATGCCCACGACCCACCCATGCCCCCTCCCAAGGCCATACCCCCTTTTTGGGATCTGCGCAGTAGAATTTATGCGTACCTCTTTACAGAATACTCCTAAAAATGCCTGCATAAATTTTAATTATTGACAATTAGTGCTGATAATAGATTGTCACTGCCCAATTATCAGCACGGATTAGTGCGTTAGTCAATTAAATTGCATGTGCAAATTGGACCCCGAATTTGCGCATGAAACTCAAAACACCGTACATAGAATCCGGGGGATTTTGTATAGTCTGATATTGAGAAAGACATGGGGGAAGCCACTGCTTGCCCTGGATCAGTACTTTACAGCATGTTTATTTATAGCTTTTTACTTATTCATCGGTCTTCAGAAGTGCCAGTATCAGCCAATTGATTTGAATGGCCAAATACTATGTGGCACTAGCCTCCTCATCAGACCGTTGTGTTTTATATAAGGTGCTTTAGTGCAGCGTTCTTCAACCACTGGATCATTAGACCAGTGCCGGTCCACAGAAATTTCCTGCCGATCCACAGAGCCGGCATGTGCATCAGGCCCAAAACTGTGTACTTCAACTGCCGGTCCGCGGTGCAATCGATGCGTTGTTAATAAGATTATATTGTGTGTATATATGAAAAATGAATGGAAAAAATAGTGTTACAATTAGGACTATGGGGACAGGGTCTGGGGTGGAGATTGGGTAGAGATGGGCAGGGTCTGGCCCATGACTTAGCCTAGTGTTCTTCAACCGCCGGTCTGCGGACAGATGCCGGTCCCCAAAATAATTCTTTTATTTCTGCCGGTCCATAGGTGTAAAAAGGTTGAAGAATACTGCTTTAGTGCTTCAATACTTCAGTACTTAAGTAAGTAAATAAATAATTAATCTTTCAACTTATCTTTTTTTTCTTTTTCTGAGTTTTCCCTTTGTCAGTAATTATCGGGAAGGGACCTGTCACAAAATTGCCAATGATTGGGATGGTGTGGAGCTAAAGTAGAAGGGGGGACTTTTTTCTTGATATAGCCTTCGGGTGAAACATGTTGGAATGACAGTTCCCTTCCCGATAATTACTGACAAAGGGAAAACTCAGAAAAAGAAAAAAAGATAAGTTGAAAGATTAATTATTTATTTACTGAAGTACTGAAGCACTAAAGCACTTTATATAAAACACAACGGTCTGATGAGGAGGCTAGAGCCACATAGTATCTGGCCCCTCAAATCAATTGGCTGATACTGGCACTTCTGAAGACCGATGAATAAGTAAAAAGCTATAAATAAACATGCTGAAAACAAAAAGGCAACCGAGTCACATCAAGGTTTGTGTGAGGGACGCTCAGGACGCCAAAATGGCTCGCAACTTACAAACCAAAATGGGGAAATATATATAATGGACGATATATGATTATATATAATACATTATATTATGTTATAGGGTGCTCTCAATGTGAACCCTCAGTGATAG
Source organism: Geotrypetes seraphini (assembly GCF_902459505.1). Lineage (NCBI taxonomy): Eukaryota > Metazoa > Chordata > Amphibia > Gymnophiona > Dermophiidae > Geotrypetes > Geotrypetes seraphini. The sequence continues at coordinate 31,211,716 of NC_047093.1, forward strand.
GAGCGCAGCTCCGACACTTCACCTCTGGGTCAAGGCGGTAAGCCTCCACCCACACACCATCATCGAGCACCCCAGGTGTGCTGAAATCAAACAAATCAACCAATCAAAAGTGAGTAAATCAAACTCAACACAAACAACCTGAACGACCCCCACACAAACCCTGCCAGCCAGACCCCCCAAGAACGCGCAACACAATCAAAAAACCATACAAAAACTATCGAAAAAGTATCAAAAGAACACAATACTTATCTGAAGCTATCTCACAGACTGAAAAACGCAAACAACCGCGCGGTGCTCGATGATGGTGTGTGGGTGGAGGCTTACCGCCTTGACCCAGAGGTGAAGTGTCGGAGCTGCGCTCCCATCACTGAGGGTTCACACTGAGAGCACCCTATAACATAATATAATGTATTATATATAATCATATATCGTCCATTATATATATTTCCCCATTTTGGTTTGTAAGTTGCGAGCCATTTTGGCGTCCTGAGCGTCCCTCACACAAACCTTGATGTGACTCGGTTGCCTTTTTGTTTTCACTATTTTAGGATTTTTTCGGCAAATTTGGAGTGTATTGTTGTTGATAAATAAACATGCTGCAAAGTACTGTTTTTGGAGAACACGAGTGATAGTATAACAGTACAAAAGATTGCTGCACATATTACTTACCCTGTATCAGTAGCATGAAATGTTGCTTCTCCTTAGGTTTTGGCCAGGTACTTGTGAGCTGGATTGGCCACCGTAAGAACGGGTTACTGGCAGGGCCGGATTTAGATGAAAAGAGGCCCTAGGCTATTCCACTTATGAGGCCCTTTCACCTCCCATTTTTAAGTTTGTAAATTACATGAGAGATAATAAAATACATCACCCGGGGCTGAGACCGATTCCCCTCCAGAGCCGGGAAAGGGGTGGGGGGGGGGGGGGGAGAGAGGAGCAGCGGGATCCGATCCGGAGCTGGAGCACGTGTGCAATTCGGATTCCCCACCCCCGGCTGAATTTTGATGAGTCGCTGGCGCAGGCGCCATGAGGAGTGACACAGAAGCACTCCTCGCGCCACCAGGACTCACGATATTTCAACAGTGCATGCGTGCTCTAGGATTTTATTATTTATGATATAATCATGAAAATATAAAATAAAGCACGTAATATACATTTTTAAATATGCAAATTAAAACATATGTTAAGAACTTACTTAGAAATCCGCGAAATGAAGATATTGTCACAAAAAAATTTTTCAATAGTCTATAAACACTTCACTAAAGTATTGAACCTACTGAACTCAAAAGGCGAGAATCAAATGATCGTGTACGCAATCCTAAAATAAGAATCTTTTCTAATAACGTTAACACGTGTTTCATATTATCGAAGTAACACGAATATAACCGAACGTCGGGATATCAATAGGTCTGTTCGTTTGTCTGTTCCAATCTACACCAATCTGCACTTTATTGATGCAAGAACAAACCAGAGCTTAGTAGCATAAGGCACGTCAATATTTGCCATAGCAATCAGTGAACGTATGAACTATACTTTAGTACAATCTAGTATATACAAACGAACAGACCCAATGAGCAGAACGCGTTGATCTTAACCAATACATTTTTATGTTTGTTTATTAGTCATATGCGTAGAATTTCTCCTTATTTTCGGTTCAGTGTTTTAGTGTTCACTGTTTTTAGAATAGTGTAATTTTATTTTTGCTAACAATTTGAATGTAGGCCCCTCTTGATCTTGAGGCCCTAGGCTGAAGCCTAGTTAGCCTATAGAAAAATCCAGCCCTGGCTACTGGGCTTAATGGACCATTGATCTGACCCAGTAAGGCTATGCTTAAGTTCTTATTATTATCCATCCCTGGTTGTAGATTGTATGGAATATAAATTTTATAAATACGAGGGTTGATTTATAAGTCATGGCACCTATTGGTTTTCTCTTGAAAATGTGCCAACAATGGAAATCTTTTTTTAATTTTTTTAATTTTTAATTCTTTATTGATTTTTAATCAAAAACAGTGTCATACAAATGAAAGAACAGTAGGTATTACATACATTACACTAATATCTGTACAGGTAACATAGATATTCAATCATTTCAGTTTCTTGCATATAATAATAGCACAATATAGCCTAATATATAATACAAATGAAGAATAAAGTTACCCAAATGTCGCTATCAATATTTACTCCGTTCCTTCCAACCCCCCACCCACCCCTGGATGTGTAAAGATAATGAACCAAAGGAATGATATGATGAATATACATTATTATTATTTTTACAAATTTAGTCAATGGGCTCCAAACTTTATTAAATACCTCACTAAATCCCACATTTGAGAAATAAGTGCAGCGATCTCTGGTAGGGGAGAAGCAAATAACATGACATGAAATCATCGTTTTATTAACAAACAAGTAACAAAGGTTAGCTGGTCCACTAAACCAAGCACACAAACAGCTTGAGAGTATATTTAACTGTTGACATCCTTCAAAGTGTTATCATGTAGGATTATGGTGTTGTGCGACAGTTCTAGACGTTTCTCCTGTACTGCACAACAGAGGTGGTACTGCAGAAATGAGTTGTAACACTTTACATTCACAGTGTGTCCCTCATGAACTGAATATATCGACTCCGCTCCCCTCCAACTCAAATCCAAATTAAAACTACTAGAAATCATCTTTGATAAAGATCTCAACTACCATGACCAAATTAGCTCACTGACTAAAAACTGCTTCTACAAACTCCGTTTAATTCATTCCATAACCTCTGTTTTAGAACCTGCGTCTATCCAAACCCTAATCCATTTACTGATCATTTCACACATAGACTACTGTAATTCACTATACCATGGAACAACTCAAAAGGAAATGTTGACTTCAACTGATTCAAAATACCACGGTTAAACTCATCTACAAAGACAAAAAATACGATCCCGTTACCCCGCTCCTCCGAGAATCACATTGGCTATCAGTCTCACATAGAACAACTTATAAAATACTCCTACTTGTCTTCAAAATTAAGATCTCACACTCACCTGCCTTCTTAGACAAATATCTTATCTCACACACCCCCATCTAGGGCCCTTAGATCCTCCAATCAGAACTTACTGACAGTTCACTCAATCAAAGACCTATACTAGAAACACCATCTTTTCTGCAATTGTCCCTTCCCTCTGGAATGCAATGCCACCGCATCTTTGCTGTGAAAATTCCTTAAACAAATTTAAAATTATCATATATGATAATTTTAATTTAATTTAATTCTTATATACCGCTAATAACCGTGAGGTTTCTAAGCGGTTTACAAAAATGATGCATTAAAAAGACACAATAGATAAAAATAAATAAGATAGGTAATTGGAAATTTCCCTAACTGTCCCAAAGGCTCACAATCTAACTAAAGTACCTGAAGAAACAATTAATGAAAAGTAAAGATAAAAATATAAAGAGAGAGGTAGAGATAGAGATAAATATGAATATTCCAACAAGTAATATATAAATAACTATTTTACATCTTACAATTGAAATTATTCTAACATCAGTGAAATATCATGATACAATTATGAAGAAGGAATTTTTAGCAGACAGGGAATGTGGATACCTAGTGTGAGGAAGAAATTCAGGATAAGGTGTTGAAGTTATGTTCGCGGGAGAGTGTCTGGCTAGGACAAGAATTTCTTAAACAAAGTGGTCTTTAGTTCTTTCCGGAAGATGCTGTAGGTCAATGGAATATAAGATTGGGAGGGATGGGAAAGGGGAAGGGATAAAAATTTATGTAATGTACCAATGAATGTTTTTAAGTGATGTATTTATTGTTAATGTGTATGATTATATTTAACACTTAATGTAATTTTGAAAATGAATAAAGAATTTTTTTTTAAAAACCCAAATTTAAAATTAACCTCAAAACATTTCTATTCAAAGATGCATACCAAAATTGCAGTTAAGAATCCTGATCAAGGGAAAACAAGAACAACAACAAAAAAAGAGAACCGCTTTTAAGAAGCAACCCCCGCTCTTTCCTCCTGTTTTATCCTCTCCCTCTTTCCTTCCTTTTATTTTTATTTTCTTAATATAATTAAAATCTCCCTTCCCCTCTACTCCTCTTAAATTTTGTCCTTGTCTTGGCCCCAAACTACCCTATTTTTATTTCTATTTTATTTTTTTAAGATATTTAAAATTTTTAATATTGTAAACCGGCCAGATACCAAACTATAAATAAACTTGAAACTTGAAACCAACCTGGGAGACTACGTTGAAAGATGTTAACAGTTAGTTTGTGCTTGTACTTTGTTGCTCATGTTGTACACCGTATGCCATAATAGAACAATGATTTCAAATGTCATGGGTTTTTTTTTGCTTCTCCCCTACCAGAGACGGCTGCACTCATCTCTCATCTGGTGGCAACATCAAGAAGTACATGCCTAGAGAATGACACGGGGACAAATTTTTCCCAATCCCCGCAGGAACTCAATTTCCCTGTCCTGTCTCCACAAGTTTTGCCACTGTCCCTGCCCCATTCTTGTAAGCTCAACTTTAACTACACAAACCTCAAATACTTATGATTTTAAAGTGTTTGAGGCTTGTGCAGATAAGGACGGAGTCTGCAGGAACGGGAAAAGAACTTGCAGGGACGGGACAGGAAAATGAGTCCCCGCGGGGACGGGGGAAAATTTGTCCCTGTGTCATTCTCTATACATGCCAAACACTTTCAAACGTATATATTAGATTTCCAGTGTTGGTGAGTTTTTGAGAGAAAAAAAAATAGTTGCCATGATTTATGAGTCAACCCTCGGTATATTAATTAATTAAGATTCCATTTTATCAAGTCTGATAGCGCTATAGAAATAATAAATAGTAGTAGTATTTTAGTCAGGACTGTTTTCCAGAATTGTAACTTGCTAAATCAAACATGTAACAAAAAACACTGTCTCTCCTTTTGGTTTGTAAGCAATTGAAAAGTTTGCAAAAGAAAAATGTAATATAAAAATATAATTTAAAAAAATATATAAAAACTTTAAACAATAATACTAGAATGATTTTTAAAAAAAAAAACAAAAACCTGGGATGAGACAGAGAAAATAAGCACTAGAAGTGGCAACAAGATAAGCATTGTACATTCTGGGGATGTTTTACATTGCTGACCTTTGAACTCAGATCAAGAGCAGAAATACAACCAGTGTCTTGCGGTGGTCAGTAGAGTGGGTTTTGCTTTCACGCAGTGCAACCAGGGCAGGATTAACCAATAGGCCAAGTAGGCACGTGCCTAGGGCCCGAAATGGTCAGGGGGGCCCAATGAAGGAGGGCATCAACATTGTTTTTTCCAAATGGCGATAGACCGCTCCAGCTTCGATTGGCAACGCGGGCCCCCCCCCCCCCCCGATCGGCAACGCAGGCCCCACACCGATCGGCAACGCGGGCCCCACCCCAATCGGCAACGCCCCCCCCCCCCCCCATCGACGGAAAGTAAGACAAGCAAGCAACGCGGGTAAGAAAGGCAACTGGAACTGTAATTGTGCAAGCGACGCAGTTTCCTGTTTCCGCCTGGGCGCATGGTGGGGTGGGGCAGGGCAGGGGGGCCCAGTGTACTTGTGTGCCTAGGGGCCCTCGACAAATTAATCCTGACCTGGGTGCAACCACATGAAAACGATTGATACTAGTTATGAGTTTATAAGGGAATTGCAGGGTTTTTTTTAAGGCTTATTTGAGTTAGGAAAGAAAATGCCAGTATCATAGCTCCCAACCTACAACTATTTCTCATACAGAACAGTATGTGAAACTTTCCAGTTAACATGCAAAATGCTCTGTTTAACGGTGGCACCTCTGAGAACCCATTGCAAGCATTCTTCATTCTTGCTTGTTTGAACAGCAAATATGTCACAAATGAACTGCCAGTGCCCATAGGGCATGAAACCGCCCCCCCCCCCCCACGTATAAATTTAACCAGTTTGTCTATGGATCTCAAAGTCCCTTCTTGAGGGCCGCAATCCAGTCGGGTGTTCAGGATTTCCCCAATGAATATGCATGAGATTTATGTGCATGCACTGCTTTCAATGCATATTCATTGGGGAAATCCTGAAAACCCGACTGGATTGCGGCCCTCGAGGAAGGACTTTGAGATCCCTATGCATTATGTATGTTTACCTGTAACCCGTTCTGAACTCGAGGAGGACAGGATATAAAACAAAATAAATAAATAGAGTGATTATTCTTTTTAGGAAAGGGAATGAACAGAAGGAACCTGTTTTTTTTTTCTCTAAGTGGCACTTATCTTGTTGACAAGGTCCTTAATGTGGCTTTTACAACAGTGTTTTAAAAGCAGAATAGAACTTAATAAAGCCAGAAATGCCATTATAAAGTTAAAAGATGAACGTGGCTATTTCAGAATAAGCTTGGGGCTCAAGCAACTCACTAATAGCCTGATATACTAAGCTTTCCAATCTCTTAGGCCCAAAGTGTTCTTCTGTGTGATGAGTTTGAGTGTTGCATGGCTCTAAGCAAGGCTTTATACCACAGACCTCTTCAGTTTGAGGTACAGGGTGTTCTCATGTCATTTATGTCTAGTCCACACTGGCAGCAACCATGAAAATCTTTTATAGTAAACCTTGAGGCCATAGGCAGCAGAACGCTTGTTTGGGGGGCCCAAAAGCTCCACCCTAGCCCCAGCAGAATTCTGCGGCACGACCTCTCTCTCCAGCTCCCTACTTCCCCACCTACCTTCCCCGGTCGTTGTAATTTTAAATCTTCGGGCAGCCACCACACAGTGTCCATAGGAGCCAGCTCTGTGGGTGCTGTGGGTAGGGTTACCCGATTTTCCATCTGGTAAAAGAGGATGCATGGCCCCGCCCTGTTACCCCCCCCCCCCCCGGTCTGCCCCATTTCACCTCCCAAACCCAGCCCCACACAAACTTCATCTCAATCTCACCAGCTTTTAAAAGTCCGGGCAAAGTGCTGGGTTTTGAAATGCCGTCCAAATATGTCCTCTAAAAGAGGCCATGTCAGAGGAAATCTGGACATCTGGTTAGAGAATGACACGGTGACAAAATTCATCACCGTTCCTGTCCCTGCGGATAACCGCGGGAAACCATCTTCATGTCATTCTTTAAGGAGAAAGGGAAGAATCAGAATATGAATGGCCACAACCACTGACCCGCAAGCTTTGCTTTGAAGAAAGCTGAGATTGAGCAGCAACATTCCAGAGCTGAGATTCTGATGTCATAATGCCTCATTCCACCAGTGCCTAAGAGCCAATCACATCAGTGATGTCACAATGGCTTCATTATCCTTGGCTCACATAAGAATCAGAGTATGAATGGCCACAACCACTGACCCAAAAGCTTTGCTTTGAAGAATGCTGGTGTAGAAGGACTGAGGTTGAAACAGGCACTACAGAATGACAGTCTCTGGTATCCAGAGCAGATATTGTGATGTCATAATGCCTCATTCCACCAGTGCCTAAGAACCAATCACATCAGTGATGTCACAATGGCTTCATTATCCTTGGCTCCCATAAGAATCAGAGTATGAATGGCCACAACCACTGACCCATAAGCTTTGCTTTGAAGAATGCTGTTGTAGAAGGACTGAGGTTGAAATAGACACTAGAAAATGACATGGGGTTATTTCCCGCGGTTATCTGCGGGGACGGGAACGGTGATGAATTTTGTCACCGTGTCATTCTCTACATCTGGTAATCCTAGCTGTGGGTGCATGAGCACCCCCAATATTGAGCAAACATCTTGACTGTATCCAGGGAGAAATAATTTCCATTGGGTTTAGCTAGGATTGCCAGATTTTACTATTATGCCCCAGTCCCGTCCCCAATCCCACCCCACCCCCAGCCCCTGCTCTCATCGGGCAGGAGGAAATCTGCGAACTCACACAGCTTAATAATGCTCAGTTTGCATTTCACATTCCTACCCATTGCCAATGACTCAGGAACCAGAGCAAATGCAAGAGAAATAAACATTTCAGGACAGAAGGATCTTACTGCAGTAAAAGTTTCCTTGTGAACTGAAAGAGCAAAGGCCTATTTGAATGCTCAGAACATGGCACTGAATTAATGCCCCGACTTAGGTCTTAGTGATCTCTCCTCATCTCAGTGGTTATATGAGGAACCAGACAGCTGCAGGAACATGCTTAAAAAATGCCCAGACACAGCACTTTATCAGGAGGAGAAAGATGCAAAATTAAGTGGACAGCAGTTTTAGCCACGCACTCATTTCCTCAGAGGTCAGTTAGGGATACGAAAGCTGAACACTACGGAAACAAGACAGAAAGAAGATTGACTCGTTTGAGCTTTGGTGCCGGAGAAGGATTTTAGGCATGCCATGGACCTCCAGAAGAACTAGCAAATCGATTCTGGAAAAGATCAAACTGGCTATGTCACTCGAAGCCCAAATGATGAAGTTGCGACTGTCTTATTTTGGTCACACCGTCAGAAGAGAGATCCCTGGAGAAGGACATCATGTTTGGGAAGATCGAAGGAACCAGGCGAAGAGGGCAACCTGCAATCAGATGGCTGGACACGTTGAAAACAACCATTGGGATGACACTGGAGGACCCTACTGGACTAGCACAAAACCGATTTCTTTTTAGATCTGCAATTCAAGTCCCTAGGACTCGAACAGAAGTCGATGGCACCTAACAACAACAATGGTGGTTAATAAATCCAAATAAATAATATGAGAGAAGAATGTCACTCTACAGAGCTAAGATGCAGTACACTAGGAGCCAGATGCTCTAAAATCGCCGTTACAATTCTGTGGATTGCTATGGTGTCGGTAAATTGTCCGATTTGAAAATGGTGATTGATGTTCAAACAGTTTCGCATGCAAATGAGTTTTGCAGCCGCAGAATAGCTACATCGTAGGGACGCACGAGCATCAATCATAGGCGTGCCTTTTTGTAGTGCATCAATAGCGCATGTGATAAGTGGGGGAGGGGCGGAGAACTAACAACAAACCATACAAATGTGAAAATTTAAGATATATAAGCCCTTTTCTACACTGCTTCAGCAGGACATATGCAATCGGCAGCCCCAGACCAGCCCATATACACTCTTAATGAATGCGCATGAGATGCGCCCTTTACTTACGTGTATATTATGGGCCCCAATAACATAAAAGATATTTTTATGAACTTCCACATGCAATCAGAGGCCCAGACCTACAGGTATATGTGTCCAACACACGCGTTTCAATGCTACTGGCATCTTCTGAACAGTCGCTAAACTTGGATCATTAAAGGCCAGCGCTTCATTGTGTATCGATCGGCATGCTCATTTTAATATTATTGAGTTCGCATTAATCCAGTTACTTACGATTATCGCAGGCTGCTACCAACCATGGAGAAGACCACAATCAGCCATTTTGGGCATCAATAGCTGAAATATTTCAACGCTAAAGTGGTTTAGCATCGATCATTAAATGCATGGTGAGTTTTCATCATATGGCCTAAGTCCTAATTGTAGAATAGCATCAGTGTTTTAGTGAACAATTAAAAATACACAGTTTCTGGGTTTTCTTCTTATCTTTGCTTCTCTCTTTCCCTTCTGCTCACTTTTCTTTCGGTTCTCAAGTAAACAAGGAATTAGCATTCAATGTGAGTGTAGGCAATGAGATTGAGAACGTGAAACATGAATACCTTGTTAAAGAGGTAAACATCCAAGCTTTACACGACAAGAACAATCCTGGCTTCATTTGCTAGTATGAAAACAATATTATTTTTTCTTCTAAAACACTGCCAGGCTTAAGTAGTACTCTGCAGACTCATACAGTAGGCTGCCTGTTTCTTAAAGCTTCCCAATCTAAGAAAGACAGACAGACATGTAACAGAGACTGTGTGTAGGGGGAAGGGGTGATCTTTGAGTCAAACCAGTGGAGTCATCTACAAGGAGTGAGACCTCTTGAAAATCTCAGAACTAGGAGAGCAGGTAGAGTCCAACTGAAGATAAGTCATCATGACTCATGTACTATCTAATAAGGTGACTCGGCAAGAAAATCTTTGCCCTAGATTAGAATCTTAAATGGTAGAGAGATCAGTTTGAGGACATCCCCCAATTATGTGCATCCGTATTAGTCAGACTTCTGAACCAATTATAGTACAGAAACAGCTCTGATGGCCTTATTTGATGACCTCCCCAGGAGTTTAGATGAGGAAAATCTGTGTTGGTTGAATTGGACTTGACTGCCTTGAACATCAATGATCAAGAGATTCTTTTAGAACGTTTGTGGAAGTTCATTCATTCATTTTGATTTATATTCCGTCCTCCCCAAGGAGCCTAAAATGGGTTACAAGGACATTAGCACCAAAGGCAGATTGCTGTATGCTTTAAGGCTTTTTAAAAATTATTTTTGGCTGACAGAACTCAGTAGGTGGTTTAAAAAGGGAAGGTATCTTTCCCCAATAAAGATGGACTGTGCCGTCTTAGAATGAGCTTTTTTGCCACCTTCATTATTTAATATTTATTAGTGGCCTATGCTGGATATTATTCAGTCTTTCAGGTTAAAGGCACAATGTTATGCAAGTGATCTACTGATCTGCTAAACACTCATAGAAACATGATGGCAGATAAAGGCCAAATGACCCATCTAGTCTGTCCATCCGCAGTAACCATTATCTCTTTCTATCTCAGAGCGATCCCACATGTCTATCCCAGACCCTCTTGAATTCAGACACAGTCTCTGTTTCCACCACCACTTCTGGGAGACTGTTCCACACATCTACCACCCTTTCTGTAAAAAAAAGTATTTCCTTAGATTACTCCGGAGCCTATCACCTCTTAACTTCATCCTATGCCCTCTCATTGCAGAGACTCGACTCATGCACATTTACATTACGTAGGTATTTAAACACCTCTAACATTTCTCCCCTCTCCCGCCTTTCCTCCAAAATATACAGATTGAGATCTTTAAGTCTGTCCCCATACGCCTTATGACGAAGACCACCAACCATTTTAGTAGCCTTCCTCTGGACTGACTCCATCCTTTTTATATCTTTTTGAAGGTGCGGCCTCCAGAATTGTACACAATATTCTAAATGAGATCTCACCAGAGTCTTATACAGGGGTATCAATACCTCTTTTTTTCTAGTTGCCATACCTCTCCCTATGCAACCTAGCATCCTTCTAGCTTTCGCCTTCACCTTTTCAACCTGTTTGGCCACCTTAAGATCATTACATACAATCACACCCAAGTCCCGCTCTTCTATGGTGCACATAGGTTCTTCACCCCTAAACTGTACCGTTCCCTCGGGTTTTTGAACCCAAATACATGACCTTGCATTTCTTAGCATTAAATTTTAGCTAAAAAAAACAACATTCAACTGAAATAGTACACCAGATTCTGAAACTCTAGGCCCCATGGGCACAGGTAGTTCATTTGCGACATATTTGCTGTTCAATAAAGTAAGAATGAAAAATGTTTTCAATGGGTTCATAGAAAAAGATGTCCCTCTAGGTGCCACCATTGAACAGAATGTTTTGCATGTTAGCTGGAAAGTGTCACATACTGTTCTGTATGGAAAATAGGAGCTATTATACTGGCATTTTCTTCCATAACTCAAATAAGCCTTAGCAAACTGCAGTTCCCTTATAAACTCATAACGAGCATATCCATCATTGCATCAGATGGAAAGGCTGAATTACATACAGATGCAGATCAAACATACTCCAGTAAAAACTGTTCTTTTCCTGTCATTTACTATGTTACTATGATTGTGCCAAGCTTTGCTGTCTTGGTAGTTGATATAGTTGGATTCCTGCTGCCTATCCTGGACAAAGAGAGGATCCCTTTCAAGGTGACACTACTGTTGTGGTACATAGTGTTTCATTCTTCTTTAGTCATAAGAACATAAGAATAGCCAATGGTCCATCCATCCCAGTAGCCCGTTCTCACGGTGGTCAATCCAGGTCACCAGTACCTGGCCAAAACCCAAAGAGTAGCAACATTCCATTCAGAATTCTAAAGAATAGCAAGATTATGGAATCCCAAAGAGTAACAAAAGATTCCAGAACCCCAAAGAGTAGCAACATTCCATGCTACTGATCCATGACAAGCAGTGGCTTTCCCCCATGGCTTTCTCAATAACAGACTATGGACTTTTCATCCAGGAAAACCTTTCTTAAAACCAGCTAGCTATCCGCTTTTACCACAACTTCTGGCAACGCATTCCAGAGCTTAACAATTCTTTGAGTGAAAAAATATTTCCTCCTATTGATTTTAAAAGTATTTCCCTGTAACTTTATCAAGTGCCCCTTAGTCTTTTAATTTTTGACAAGAGTGAAAAATCGATCCACTTGTACCCATTCTACTCCACTCAGGATTTTGTAGACTTCAATCATATCTCCTCTCAGTAGTCTCTTTTCCATGCTGAGGAGCCCTAACCTTTTTAGTCTCTCCTCAGACGAGGGGGAGTTCCATCCCCTTCATCACCTGGGGCTTCATCGTGTAATCCTCTGCTTAGTAAATGTAACTCTATTTAACTGAAGATGTCAATACACGTACTGTACTCATTTTACTTAACAATTTCATATTCTGCTTCCCGTAGGGTGGTAGACGTAGGAGTAATGTTAGGAAATTCTTTTGAATTAAGAGGGTGGTGGATGCCTGGAATGCCCTCCTAGGGAGGTAGTGGAGATGAAAACGGTGACGGAATTCAAAAAAGCATGGGATGAACACAGAGGATGTCGAATTAGAAAATGGTATAAAACAAACTAAGGCCGGTACAGGGCAGTCTTGCACCATCTGGATAGTAGGTCAAGGATATGGAACAGGGCCAGAGCACGCACAAAAATCTCAAAATATCACCAGAAGCATAAGCACACTCTGAAAGTAATGTACACCTCTTTGAGAGTGCTTTTGACTCCTACCTCCTTCTCACCATGGGTTCTATGTCATGTCTGTCTGTCCAAGTTAGATTGTAAGCTCTTCCGAGCAGGGAACATCTATAAATGTCAAAATGTACAGTGCTGCATACGCCTTTCAGTGCTATATAAGTGATAATTAGTAGTAGTAGTAGTCTGTGTCCTGTATATGGAGATTTGGATATAGGATGGGCTGGGGAGGGCTTTGATGGATGCTCCAGTGATCTGGAAATTGAGGACAGTGCTTGGAAGACTTTACGGTCTGTATCTTGCAAAAGACAGGATGGTTCGAATAGGCTGGACTCTGGCGTGAGCTTCAAAGGCAACTCCAGTCGTGGAAACCTAAAGACGGTACTGTGCAGACTTCTATGGTCTATGACCCAGAATATTAAAAGAAAAGAAAAAAAAAAGACAATTTAGGGCTCCTTTTACAAAGGTGCGTTAGGGCCTTAACGCGTGGACTAGCGCGCGCTAACCGCTACCACCTCCTTTTAAGCAGGCGGTAATTTTTTGGCTAGCGCGCGCTATAGCAAGTGCTAATCTTGTGCGTGCGCTAAAAACGCTAGCGCACCTTAGTAAAAAGGAGCCCTAAATCATGAATGTATAATGCGATGACTCTTGGAAAGACGGGATGGACCGTTCAGGTTTTATCTGCTGTCGATTACTATATTGTTAACAAGCTCAGTGACAACGATCCAGGCTTTAGGAAATTTCTAAATCCAGATTTCTTGAATATGGCGCCTTAATGACATCATCTGAGCCGGCTTTTGAAGGCATTCCGCTTTCCTTATACTTAGGGCTCCTTTTACGAAGCCACGTTAGTGGCTTTATTGCACGCACCTTTTATGCGCGCACTAACCCCCGTGCTAGCCAAAAAATTACCGCCTGCTCAAGAGGAGGCGGTAACGGCTAACGTGGCCGGCAAATTAGCGCACGCTATTACGCCCGTTAAAATCGCTAGCGCGGCTTTGTAAAAGGAGCCCTTTAGTGCAGTTTCTAACAGAGAGGGGGGTGCTCTTCCTGATGCAGCAACCAGATGGCGAAACAAGGACTCTCTTGTTGAAGAATTATACCAACCTCCAGGTTTGCTGGCAGTTCATCGCGTCTTTGAATTATATTCTCTGCTGGACTGTGGCTAAGAGGCTGTAGACTGCACTGTACAGAACATAAAGCTAAAGTAATTTTTTTTTTAGCGTTTTTGACATTTGGGAATGATTTTGACGCTGGTTGAAAACTGCCTCCCGGTTCTTTGACGATTTACCTCCTTTTGATATTTTGTCTTAATGTTGAGGTCTCCCTAAAGTTGATGCCCTCTTTTGCAGCCCAGGTTTTTGAAGACGGAGAGGTTTTTCTCTCTGCCTACTTTTCCCCAGAGCAGACCAGTGATAATTTTGAAAATTCTCCCTTCTCTAAGCCTGTTTGAGCTTCAGGGAGGTTTATTCTCTGAATTCTGAGGTCCTTTTGTTTAACATCCTGAATATTGGCTTGCTGTGGAGTCCCCACATTAAGGGCTGACACTCTAAACATTTATATTGTGCATTATTAATTGAATAATTTTTACTGTGTTGCTATGCAAACATCAAGCTATTACACTTTTGTACATTTTAAGATGTACTTTGCTATATTATTTTGTATTTTATTTATAATGAACTGTGCTTTGTTTGCTGTATTTTTTTTTATTTTTTATACTGTTGCAACATTTTTTAGATTTTCTTGTAGAACAGCATGTGATCAATTAAAAGATAAGTGTGATCAAACCATAGTGTTCTTTTCCATTCTGTCTAATAAAAGATTATAGCATGCGTACTAATGGTAATGGCAGACTACAGAAATTCACATTGTCTACAATTCAGTCAAGCATATTTCCACAAGGTAAAGGGCTGATGAGACCAAAGAGAGCTATGCATTAATTAATTTGCAAAACAAATGGATATATTAGGGGTAAAACCACCATCTGCTTCCTAGTAGGTAAAATAATGAAGTCCTTTCAGAACAGAACGAGAAGCGGCAGCGGCATGGTTACCATCTTTTGAAAGAGCAAATCTGTTAGAAGAATACATTTCTAGTTCAATTAGCTGGAAAGTTTATACAACAGCTATTCACTTTCAGTTGTATGAAATTATTCATCTTCTTCTTTATCCCCAGTTTACCTTTTCAACAGCATTCTCTTGTTACTCTTCATTAGCATGATGTGAAACTAAAGTAGATAGAATTGCTGATCAATGTGATGGATGTGCTTGTTATTGAGGGCAAATTAACTCAAAATATGGCTCGATAGTTGACAAGGAAACACGCATTTCATCATCCACCATCGGCAGTGGTTCTCTGTTTTGGGGTTTTTTTCAATTTAATTTCTGTCAGAGCAGAAATTCCAAGTTCACTAAGATAAGAAGATCCAAACGGTAACAAAGACTTGATTGCTTTATTGCTCAAGTTAGGATAACTATAGCATAAAATATAAAAATAAAACTATAATTATTTGCCGTTAGTTTTCAAGGACCAATCACATCAAAGAATGATGCTTGTCCGGGCGGATGTATCTTTACGTATGCAGATGCGCATAACATTGACAGACTCTTGCGTATGCGACGTACATGACATCTATTCTTTTTAATTCTTTATTTATTGATTTTTATAATTTTTGACAATCTCAAGTCGAAACAGAAGAAAAAATACCATGTAAAACAAAATATCTCCTTAAATCACAGTATAAAGGTAAGTACATGTCATCTATTCTAGCGGATACTTAGGAAGGGAATTTTTAAAAATCAAATCAAATTCTGAAATCTCTTCGAGGCACACCACTGTGCCTTGGAGCACTGGTTGAGAGACACTGGGTTAAATATACAAGCGAGTGGGTAGCCTAATGGCAGTGGTCTCAAACTCAAACCCTTTGCAGGGCCACATTTTGGATTTGTAGGTACTTGGAGGGCCTCAGAAAAAATAGTTAATAGTTAATGTCTTATTAAAAAAATGACAATTTTGCATGAGGTAAAACTCTTTATAGTTTATAAATCTTTCCTTTTGGCTAAGTCTTAATAATAATATTGTAATTTATAGCTAAAGAGACATATGATCTAGAAACTGTTTTATTTTACTGTTTTATAGTACTTGGCGGGCCGCATGTGGCCCCCGGGCCGCAAGTTTGAGACCACTGCCTAATGGTCATTATACTAATCTGGGAAGCAGTAGAGCCAGGGTCAAATTTTGCTTCTCCCACTCAAACTCTCTGTGGCCTTGGTTAAGTCATTTTAATTCCCATTGCCCACTTGGGTTGTAAGCTCTTAGGGAGCAACGAAGGCAAATGTAGAACAAAAGAGAGGGAACAGAACCCCACGTAAAATCCAATGAAAGCAAGTGGGGAGTGGGACAGACCACGTCAACCTTGAGACAAACAATCTTTATTCCTATAAACTCAAAATATAATACATGTCAAACCACATGAATAAAAAGTCCTATAAACGTAATGTCCTTATTGTGGAAGGATCCAGTTGATGACACAAAACACGGACCGTGTCAAGTCATCAACTGGATCCTTCCACAATAAGGACATTATGTTTATAGGACTTTTTATTCATGTGGTTTGACATGTATTATATTTTGAGTTTATAGGAATAAAGATTGTTTGTCTCAAGGTTGACGTGGTCTGTCCCACTCCCCACTTGCTTTCTTTTCATTTTATAAAATTGGGGGCAATTCTATATAGATCACCCGAAGTTAAGCACCAGGAAAAGCGAAGTCTATGACAACAATTTTGCACCTACCAGAGGAGGTTATTGCGGAATCCACCGTTCTAGGATTTAAAAGCAAACTAGAGGCACATCTCCTTACGAGAGGCATAGAGGCATATGGGTGACTAAAATTACACCAGGTATACACCTGGCTGGGCCTCCGCGTGTGTGGATCACCGGACTTGATGGACCGAAGGTCTGATCCGGAGATGGCGGTTCTTATGTTTGTATAAGCATTATGTATGCTACCGATCCAGGGCAAGCAGTGGCTTCCCCATGTCTTTCTCAATAACAGATTATGGACTTTTCTTCCAGGAAATTATCCAAACCTTCCTTAAAGCTATCCGCTCTTACCATAACCTCTGGCAATGTGTTCTAGAGCATAACTATTCTCTGAGTGAAAAAACCTTCCTCCTATTGGTTTAAAAGTATTTCTCTGTAACTTCGTTGTCTTTGTAATTTTTGACAGAGTAAAAAAATCGATCCACTTGTACCCGTTCTATCCCACTCAGGATTTTGTAGACTTCAATCATATTTCCCCTCAACTGTTTCTTTTCCAAGCTGAAGAGCCCTAACCTCTATAGTCTTTCCTAATACGAGAGGAGTTCCATCCCCTTTATCATTTTGGTCGCTCTTTCTTTGAACCTTTTCTAGTGCCACTATTTCTTTCTTGAGATAAGAAGACCAGAAGAAAAGGACTTGGGGGTACTAGTGGACAAGACAATGAAGCCGTTGGCACAGTGCGCAGCGGCCTCTAAGAAGGCAAACAGAATGCTAGGTATTATCAAGAAAGGTATTACTACCAGAACAAAAGAAGTTATCCCAATTCCTAGCTTCATGTTTGCTTTTTTGGCAATATCCCACAGACATTGAATGATTTTCTTTCAGCAAACAGCAGAACCACAGGGCATCAGTCCAATACTCTTCTCAAGCTGTGCCATCAATGGTTTGTGGCGGTAAAGAGAGCATCATCCTGCCTGGTGCATTGCCAGATTAACACTCATCTGAAATAGAGAAACAGACAACTTTGTTCTGATTCTAAATCACACACATAGCTGGAAATTAATTTATGAAATACGAGCTTGATGAACCCAGTAGTCATAAAGGAATGCAGTCTGGAAATAATAGGACGATTCTAGACAGACCGAATTGATCAACTGATCCTTTTCTATCACTATTGCCTATGGGGCTCAGTTTTCAAAGGATTTAGGCTGCCTCAGACTAAATAAGGACAAAACCAAATTCCTTTGGCTAGGACCCTTGATTGACCTATGCTACGTTCTAAAGATCACAATAGACGAAACAGACTTTCCATTAGAACTACAATCCCAAATCTTAGGAGCAGAAATTGATAACTACCTATCCATGAAAAGCCATGCACAATAATAAAACAATCTTTCCTTGTGATGAGAAAGCTAAGATCCATCAGAAATACTTAGAAATAGAGACTTTCCGAATTTTAGTGCAATCCCTAATCAGAGAGCGATTAACTAGGGGGGTGGGTCAATGGAGTGGGCAGACTCGATGGGCCTCGGACTTTTTCTGCCGTCACTTTCTATGTTTCTATGTATCTCGCCTAGACTATTGTAATATAACACTAGTTCTTTGCTCTACTCAAATCAAGTCACTTCACAACCAATCAAGATGACCTTTATTCTATGCAATCACTGTGGTGCTTTGATTCCAAGACATACTATTTGGAGGCTTAAGGCTTGCCCCATCTGTCTTCAACTTGCTAGTATTAAAGAGGAGCTCTGCAAACTTAAACAGGAATTGAATACAATTAAAGCAGCTTCCATCACTCCACAAAATCATACCAACTTACCACCTTTACCTCAAAGAATAAAACAGCCCAGGAATAAATGGGTCACAGTAGGCTCAGGAAGACTGCGACATGTAACACAGAAACATCCACCTTCACAAATATTACCTCTACAGAATTCCTTCACTCCACTAGTGCACTGCGATACTCAAGAAAACAGAAAGGAGGTGGGACTGGAACCAATGAAGGTAACTCAAGAGAGCAAGCGTACCCTAAGCACAAATAAAAAAGCCAAAAACAGAAAACTATTACTGTTGGGGGATTCCATCATCAGAGGCATTAACCTTGGAACACAAGGCAAGGAGACCAAAATAGTGAAATGTCTTCCAGGATCCTCAGCTACCAGGAGTTCCAGGCAAATCTAAAATAATAAAACGCTAGCCGCGCATGCGCACTCAACTGCGTGCTTCTGTAATCCCTGTTCCGTGAGATGTAGGTCCGTGGCTTTGCAGGAGTGCGCATGCGCGAGTCCCCAGCCTTACTTAAGTTTCCAGCATCTACCACTCGCCGCTAGCGCTGGACTTCCTGCTCTCCGTGTCGGCTCCTCTCACCCTACCTCGGACTTACATGTAAGGCGGGGATCGACAGAGGAGCCGCGGCACCTTTTCAAACCCTCCCCAGCACTGCCGCCATCGTCGCTAACTTTTTAAAGTCCGGAAAAGCCGTCGGCTGTGAAGTATGCAGGTGGCATACTTCAGGCCGATGGCTTTTCAAACCGCCCCTCCCTCCCACCGCCGCCATCGTTGATAAGTTTTTTTGTTTGGTTTTTTTTTTAACCTGGTAGTCCAGCGGTATCCCTACCTCGCTCTCGCGGCTGCCAACGCTGGAGGGAGCTGTGTTGTTAAGGCCTGGCTTCTTCGGGCAGCAGCAGCATTTAAAATTTGCTGCTGTTGCCGACTTCAGACCTTACTCTCTGGCGGGTCCTGCCTACTTCCTGTTTTCATGAAGACAGGACCGGCCAGAGAGGAAGACCTGAAGCCTGGCAACAGCAATGAATTATGATTGCTGCTGCTGCCCGATGAAGTTCAAGGAGGAAAGGGAGCAGAGGGGGAGAGAATGGCTTAGAGGGAAGAAGACATGGCAGGGCATGCAGGGAAGGAGGAAGGTATGCCACACCAAGTGAAAAGGAAGGGGGGAAGGAAGGAGGAGATGCCATATGGAACAGAGAGAGACAGAAGACGGACACTGGATGGAAAGAGAAGAGAGGGCAGTGAATGGAAGGGGAAAAACAAGAGGGTGAACAGTAGATAAAAGGGGTGAGAGAGGGAGACAGACACTGAATGCAAGTGCGGGGGAAAGGAGGGACAGCCGCTGAATGGAAGTCTGAGGGACAAGGGGAGCAGACGTTGGAAAAAAGTGGGGAGAGAAAGAAAGACAGATAGTGGGAGGGAGGGAGACAGAAAGGAAAGAAAAAAGAGACGGGCAGGGAGAGAGACAGAAAAAAAGAAAGACAGCGGCAGAGAGAGACAGAAATAAAGAAAGACAGACAAACATATATTCTAGCACCCGTTAATGTAACGGGCTTAAAGACTAGTACAGACTATAATTAAGGAAGAAACTAAGGATTTTAACACTGATGTTGTTATCCATCTGGGAACAAATGACCTGGCCAACAACTCCACACTTGCAGCACAGAAAGCTTTTCGGGAGCTTGGTGAGGGTGTGAAACCTTTTGTAAAGACTTTAGCTTTTTCTGAAATACTGCCTGCATATGGAAAGGGAGAGCAAAGAGTGAAAAACACAGAGGACTTTAATAGATGGCTCAAAGCCTGGTGTCATCAAGAAGGCTTCAGGTACATAGGAGGATGGGAAAATACATGGAAGGACAAGAAGCTATATTGCACTGATGGGCTACATATTACTACAGCAGGAAAAAGAAACCTTGCAGAGAAATTTAGACAATATTTTTCTAGGCATTTAAACTAGAAGGTGGGGATGGTGTATGTACGAAGGACAATTATAGAGACGACCCCTGGCAAAAGAAAAGATGTGATAGTAGTAAAGACTGCAACATAAACAATATCAGCAACTCATTTCTTAGTATTGCAACGGAAAGTGAAACGAATAAAAATCCATACAAAAAAGGAGATTATCGCTGAAAAATAGCTGGAAAGCGATGACCACAAATGCTCGCAGTCTAAGCAACAAAGTTCATGATCTGCAAGCCCTGATGTTAGAGGCAGATCTAGATATTGTCGCTATCAAAGAGACATGGTTCAGTGAATAACATGCAAACATACCGAGATATAATCTTTTTAGGAAGGCAGAGATGGTCAAAAAGGTGAAGGAGTAGCTCTCTATGTAAAGATCAATATCCAAGCGACTGAAATACAAGGGACCTTGGGAGAGGAAGAAACGATATGGATCGCTCTGAAAAGAGAAAATGGAACTTCTATCTAGAGAATGACACGGTGGCGGTTTACCCGCGGCCACCGCATTTTAGCCGCGGGTCACCCGCCGAAAACGGGGAAGAAAACTAGCAGTCGCTGCGGCGACGGGGACAAGGCCATTCACCGCCCGCGGGGCGGTGAATGGTCTTGTCCCCGCAGTGAGGCATGAAGGATCGCGCGGTCCCCGCAGCTCACACCCGCCTGCCCAATCGATTCTAGTGTTTAGCCAGCTCTCTCCCTTCTCCTCACCTTAGTTTGTAGATTTTCTTTTTCGGCGACCCGCACGCGCGGCTGCTCAGTGTTCAATCTTCTGCTCTGACGCAACCGGAAACAGGAAGTTGCAGCAGAGCAGAAGATTGAACACTGAGCAGCAGCGCGTGCGCGGCTCTCTGATAGCGTGCGGGTCGCCGAAAAGAAAACCTATAAACTAAGGTGAGGAGAAGGGAGAGAGCTGGCTAAACACTAGGATCGATTGGGCAGGCAGGTAGTGGCTGCGGGGACCGTGCGATCGCTAGTGTTCCCGGCTCAAATTGGAAGGAGGGAGTGAAAGGGAAAAGGATTCTGGGCCAAGGGGATGAAAACAGAAGAAAAATCCACAGCAGGAAAGAAAGGGAAGGACAGGCAGGTGAGCCAGATGCTAGAAGCAAGGGGGGGGGGGGAAGAAAGAGGGAAAAAAGCTAGATGGAGTTGAAAAGAAGAGACACACTGGTATGGAAGAGGAAGATAGGGGAAATCTGGACACAGGAAGGTAACAGAAAGAGGGGAAATTATGTGCATGGGGCATAGGGACAGAGACATAAAGGGGACATGCCATGGGGATGGTATATGGACACAGGGGGGGGGGGCAATGGCAGATACATAGGGGAGATATTAGAAATGGGGAAAATAGGAGCACAGAAGCGAGATGGTTTGTGGGGATGGGACAGGGACCGAGCTCGCAGGCTCCAGTGGCTTGCACAAATTACATTGTAACGTGCCATGAAAATAAGAGGGAGGAAGGTAGATAGATAGGCCACGCGAGAGGAGCTGAAGGGTGATAGAAAGGAACAGATGGTAAAGGAGGGAGGGAAGGGTGGTGGTGGAAAGGAATAGGACAGACATTGAAGGAGGGTGGAGAGGAACAGACCCTGAAGGGAAATGTGGAAGACAGAATGGGAAGAAGACAGATGCCAGACTATGGGGGAGCGGAGGGAAGAAGATGGGTGCTAGACCAATGGGGGGGGGGAGTGAAGGGAGAGGCACAGTAACAGCAAATGGAAGACGCAGAGAGAAGACACACAGTGGATGGGAGGAATTGAATGAGAAGATGTGGAAAGCAGAAACCAAACAACAAAGGTAGAAAAAAAATTCTATTTATTTTTTGCTTTAGTTGTGTTGATAAAAATTTATAAACAAAGCCCTGCCAGCTGAACATCTCTTTCTCTAGTTCAGCAGCAGGAACTTTGATTTATAAGAAAGGAATAAGCTAAATATTACAGTACTAAGGCTTATATGGATGCAGCGGGGACGGTGACGGGGCGGTGAATGGGATGGCAGTGGCGGTGACGGGGCGGTGAAAGGGATGGCGGTGACGGTGATGGGGCGGTGAAGGGAACGGCGGTGACGGGGCGGTGCAGAGGATGGTGGGCCGGTGACGGGGCGGTGACGGGGACAGATTTTTTCCCCGTGTCATTCTCTACCCTATATGTCCATGTTTCAACGATGGACATCAATCGGCAGCTCTGCGGATCAAGCGATGATTGTAATTTCGAAGCGTGCGACCCACGCTGCAAAGTTGTAATCCAATCTCATGACATTACCAAAAATTATCCAAAATTAAAGTCTACCAGCCAAATTCCATCCAATATGAATTAGCAAAATGCTGGAACCAACTCCATTTACACTACGATCTTGTGACCACTATCTCAGGTTCAGAAAACTTCTTTAAAAGCATTTCTGTACCAAGACAGGGAGCCAACCCTAAAGAAACTGAAATGGTAATTTTAAAAGCCCATTTCTAAACCTTCTAATGCAACTCCTGGGACAAAACAGAGTCAACAACGACCTGCTTGTAACTATGCATTTGTAACTATGACTTAACTGTATTAATAACTGCACTGATCTACCTGTACCAGCAACCCTACTGAATGTCCGTCTTCTGTAACTTCCTGGGTAACTGACTCAAACTTCTGTAATGTAATGCAACCTTGAACTGAATAGGTAAAGGCGGAACAGAAAATCTGATTGACAACAAATTCCCTTTGAAAATTGTGGAAACTTCTTTCCATTAGGCATCAAAGTTTATAAGTTTAAAATGTGCATGGCTAGGGGGGTAGTTAGCACAGAAAAAGTTGAAATTGAAAGGGGATAGATTTCGTATGAACGTAAGAAAGTTCTTCTTTACCCAGAGAGTGGTAGAAAACTGGAACGCTCTTCCAGAGTCTGTCATAGGGGAAAACACCCTCCAGGGATTCAAGCCCAAGCTCGACAGGTTCCTGATGAACCGGAATGTAGAGAATGACACGGGGAAAAAATCTGTCCCCGTCACCGCCCCGTCACCGGCCCACCATCCTCTGCACCGCCCCGTCACCGCCGTTCCCTTCACCGCCCCGTCACCGTCACCGCCATCCCTTTCACCGCCCCGTCACCGCCACTGCCATCCCATTCACCGCCCCGTCACCGTCCCCGCTGCATCCATATAAGCCTTAGTACTGTAATATTTAGCTTATTCCTTTCTTATAAATCAAAGTTCCTGCTGCTGAACTAGAGAAAGAGATGTTCAGCTGGCAGGGCTTTGTTTATAAATTTTTATCAACACAACTAAAGCAAAAAATAAATAGAATTTTTTTTCTACCTTTGTTGTCTGGTTTCTGCTTTCCACATCTTCTCATTCAATTCCTCCCATCCACTGTGTGTCTTCTCTCTGCGTCTTCCATTTGCTGTTACTGTGCCTCTCCCTTCACTCCCCCCCCCCCCCCATTGGTCTAGCACCCATCTTCTTCCCTCCGCTCCCCCATAGTCTGGCATCTGTCTTCTTCCCATTCTGTCTTCCACATTTCCCTTCAGGGTCTGTTCCTCTCCACCCTCCTTCAATGTCTGTCCTATTCCTTTCCACCACCACCCTTCCCTCCCTCCTTTACCATCTGTTCCTTTCTACCACCCTTCAGCTCCTCTCGCGTGGCCTATCTATCTACCTTCCTCCCTCTTATTTTCATGGCACGTTACAATGTAATTTGTGCAAGCCACTGGAGCCTGCGAGCTCGGTCCCTGTCCCATCCCCACAAACCATCTCGCTTCTGTGCTCCTATTTTCCCCATTTCTAATATCTCCCCTATGTATCTGCCATTGCCCCCCCCCCCTGTGTCCATATACCATCCCCATGGCATGTCCCCTTTATGTCTCTGTCCCTATGCCCCATGCACATAATTTCCCCTCTTTCTGTTACCTTCCTGTGTCCAGATTTCCCCTATCTTCCTCTTCCATACCAGTGTGTCTCTTCTTTTCAACCCCATCTAGCTTTTTTCCCTCTTTCTTCCCCCCCCCCCTTGCTTCTAGCATCTGGCTCACCTGCCTGTCCTTCCCTTTCTTTCCTGCTGTGGATTTTTCTTCCGTTTTCATCCCCTTGGCCCAGAATCCTTTTCCCTTTCACTCCCTCCTTCCAATTTGAGCCGGGAACACTAGCGATCGCACGGTCCCCGCAGCCACTACCTGCCTGCCCAATCGATCCTAGTGTTTAGCCAGCTCTCTCCCTTCTCCTCACCTTAGTTTATAGGTTTTCTTTTTCGGCGACCCGCACGCTATCAGAGAGCCGCGCACGCGCGGCTGCTCAGTGTTCAATCTTCTGCTCTGCTGCAACTTCCTGTTTCCGGTTGCGTCAGAGCAGAAGATTGAACACTGAGCAGCCGCGCGTGCGCGGCTCTCTGATAGCGTGCGGGTCGCCGAAAAAGAAAATCTACAAACTAAGGTGAGGAGAAGGGAGAGAGCTGGCTAAACACTAGAATCGATTGGGCAGGCGGGTGTGAGCTGCGGGGACCGCGCGATCCTTCATGCCTCACTGCGGGGACAAGACCATTCACCGCCCCGCGGGCGGTGAATGGCCTTGTCCCCGTCGCCGCAGCAACTGCTAGTTTTCTTCCCCGTTTTCGGCGGGTGACCCGCGGCTAAAATGTGGTGGCTGCGGGTAAACCGCCACCGTGTCATTCTCTACCGGAATGTACGCAGGTAAGGCTAATCTCAGGGCCTGGTCTTTGACCAGAGGGCCGCTGCATGAGCAGACTGCTGGGCACGATGGACCACTGGTCTGACCCAGCAGCGACAATTCTTATGTTCTATATCTAATACTAGTCTTATAGCCCGTTACATTAACGGGTGCTAGAATATATGTGTGTGTGTCTGTCTTTATTTCTTTCTTTCTCTCTCTCTCTCTCTCTCCTTAGCTGCTTTCTGTATTTCTGGTTTTCTTTCTTTCTTTCTGTCTTTCTTTTTCCTTGGCTGTCCACCACCACCCCTTGCCTGCTCCCCCTGTCCATTCTCCCTTCTTTTTACCTCCCCTGTGTCCACCACCATCCCTTCACTGCTCCCCATATCCAGCAGCAGCCCTTCTCCCTTTGTTTTACCTCCCCCTGTCCATCATCACCTCTTTCCTGCTCCCCCTGTCCAGCAGTAGGCCTCCCTTCCTTCCCCCCCTGTCCATCAGCATCTCTTCCCCTGTCCAGCAGCACCTCTTTCCTGCTCCTGCTGTCCAGCAGTAGGCCTCCCTTCCTTTTTCTCCCCCTGTCCATCAGCACCTCTTCCCTTGTCCATCAGCACCTCTTTCCTGCTCCCCCTGTCCAACAGTAGGCCTTCCTTCCTTTTTCTTCCCCCCCTGTCCATTAGCACCTCTTCCCCTGTCCATCAACACCTCTTTCCTGCTCCCCCTGTCCAGCAGTATGCCTCCCTTCCTTTTTCTGCCCCCCTGTCCATCAGCACCTCTTCCCCTATCCAGCAGCACCCCTTACCTCCCCTCTCGCGTCTGCCCTTCGCCAACAGCCGCCTCAAGCCACTGCGGCCTGCAGGTGCCGACAGCCGCCACGCGCAACTGAAGCAGACAGCTGCCTCGCCTCGAAGCCCTCCTCCTGGCAGCCGCCGCCAGCGCCGCTCTGTGAAGCCCTCCTCCTGGCAGCTGCTGCTCTGCACCCCCACGCGCGGAAACCGACAGCCACCTCTCTAACGTTTCCGCCATCCCTGCCACCACAGAACCGAAGGTGTCCTAGAGTCCTGGTGTAGCGCATGCGTACTCTTGCCGCTACAGCCCAACAGATCAGGGAAACATGCGGTAAGAGTGCGCATGCGCGCTTAGCATTTTATTATATAGAAGATACACATATTTCAGGTCTAAAAATTTAGGTTACTTTTCAACTGGAAACTTAGGATCCCAACTCTAAGGGCCTGTTTTACAAAGCCACGCTAGCAGCTGCCGTGCGGCAACAGCCCCAAAGCCCTTTAAATCTCTATGGGCTTCGGGGCCGTTACTGCGCAGCAGCCCCTAGCGCAGCTTTGTAAAACAGGCCCTAAATCTTTTCTAAATTTATGGTCTTAAAAATTAGGATCCTTTAACAAACACCTAAATAGTTTTGAAAACTAGCTCCTACGTTTCGCCAAGTTATTACACAGCCTGGAGCACCGTGGAAATCTGTGGAAAACCTGTAAGATACTATAAACATTTTGCAAATTAAAAAAACATTTATGAAATAAAGCTGCAGTTTAGGGAATATAATGTTTATCCCACATATCCCAACAGCAAGTCAATCTCATAAAACTGGATGACTTGAGGGTATGTCACCGTGCTACATAAATAATTAGAAAAATAATTAAAATTCAGAATGGAAAGAATCATTTTGAAATATTTACAAACAATGCAGCCATTATTGCTGTGATCGTTAACGTACCACAGGCCGTTCGGAAGAGCTCAGCTGTTTTGGAAATCTCTTGGTGAGCTAAGTTCTCTGCTTCAGAGTTATTAACAAAACCTGGAGGAGGAGAGGGAGCCCAGAGCACGTTATGAAAGATGGAATGCTTCAATTATGCTCCTCAGTCGACGAAGAGCTGCACAATGTAGAACCACAAAGGCAAAAAACAAACAAAAAAAACCTAATGTTGCCGAAGTCTTTAAATATAAACTCAACAAAATCGGCAAAAAATATGGGAAAAGGAGGGAATGAATGAAAATATCTATAAATAACCTGCCGCTTAATAAACCTATAAGTGAAAGAGACTTCAGTATCAGGGAACTGTAATACGCTTGCGAAACCTTAATCAGTATCCCCCGGGCTGACAACTCTCGTGAGAACTATTTAAAGCCCGCGTGAGTTCGCTCGATACATCACAATGTCTCTACTGTGTGAAGTGCAAATCAAAAACTAAATCAAAACCAGTGAATAAAATTCATTCATCTCCCTCTTTCACAAACAAGTCCTCAAAATTCAATAGCATATGGCCAATAAAGATGTTCCAGCACAATGTATAAATATAAATATATGTGGAAATTCAACACATGAAAAATCCAACTTATCTGTGTTGAAAAAGTCTGTGATTTCTCTAAGGAAAATCCAGCAACTTTCTAATTTCCTCTTCCCCAAGCTCCAACCCGGAAAAAGAGAAGAGTCTTGACACCAAACAACAGACAATAATTCCCCTCAAAAAAATATGGGAAACTGTTCTCTAATAAGCAAATATTAGAAGACTTCAGACATTACAAAATACAGCTATATAACTTTGAGGACATAAAAATAAATTTGATCATGTGACACTTTTTTCTTTCTTATCATTGGTTACCAAAACAGTCAAACCTTGGTTTGCGAGCATAATTCGTTCCGAAAGCAAGCTTGTAATCCAAAACACTCGTATATCAAAGCGAATTTCCCCATGAGAAATAATGGAAACTCCACAACCCAAAAACTTTAATACAAAATACTGTATGTACTCATATTGCAAGACCTTGCTTGTTTAGAACAGTTCAATACACTCTTGCAGTGTCAGAGAGTGAGAGGTAAGAACCATCAGCTCAGTAATGGTGATGTGATGTGTGTTGGGACTCATAATCGAAAGAGAGAAACGTCCAAAAACCGGCCTAAGTCGGCACTTGGACAAACATTTCTCAAAAACGTCCCAAGTGCCGATAATAAAACCGGGTTTTAGACGTATTTCTAAACGACCTAGGCCTTCATAGTGCCGCTCAACATCCAAAGCTAAACAAGGCATTTCGGGAGGCGTGTCGAGGGCGGGAGTTGGGTGGGACGTGGGCCGGCTTAGACTTAGTCGTACAGCCTGTATAACCGAAAGTTTAACAACAGAGCTTAGACGGAACTTGGACGTTGTGACTTAGACCATGTAAAACATGGTCTAAGTCACAAAAACCCACCTAAACTCACCAGATAAGCACTTCAAACACATAACACAGACCCCCACACACTACCACAGTGATCACCAACCCCCCCCCCCCACATAAAAATTATATTCACAACTTTAAATTTCAGCCTCCAGACCATCATCACCTAGCCGCCTGGCATAGGAAAGCCTAGTTGTCCAGCCCAGAGGCAGCTTAAGTCATCTTGGGGGTGGGTTAGGGACCCATAGAGAAGAGGACCCATGCCCATAAGCCCCTGTAATCACTGCATTGATATTGAAACATGTGCTCTGCCCTATACACCCCCAAAACCCTTTTTGACTGGCATATAAGTGGCTCCTACAGCCATAAGGGCTATCGGGGTGGTAGATAATTGAGTCTAGGGGATTCTGGAGGTGGTTTGGGGGGCTTAAGTGAGGACAAGCCATGGCACCCTTTTTGTGAAGTTCACAGCAGTGCCCTGTAAGGTACCCCACTATTTAGGTGCCATATCTGGGTGTGCAGTCCATCATTTTTTAGACCCCTCCCACGTCCAACAGGGCTTGTTCTAGGCGTTTTGGACTTGGACAGAAATGTGGTATAAAGATGGACGATTTAGCAGCTTGGACGATCAGATCGGCAGGACGTATAATTAGACGATTTTTGAAAGTCAAAAAAAGTTGGACGTCTCTTTCGAAAAGGTGTCTTAGGCTCTTTTTAACTTTGGACGACTTGCGAGATGGACGTAAACGGACTTAGACGTCCCTTTCGATTATGCTCCTCCACGTACTTGTATTGCAAGGCCTTGCTTGTATATCAAGTTAAAAGCTAATAAAATATTTTGCTTGTCTTGCAAAACACTTGCATACCACGTTACTTGCAATCCAAGGTTTTATTGCATAGAATACAATTTAAAATTTTAACGCTGATGCTCATAAATCGCTTCATTTATAACAACCTACCCCCCTGTTTTACTAAGATGCGCTATACAGACTCGCATGGGTGGGATATGGTTATACCAGGCTACAATCTACTTCGTCGGGACAGAGAAAGCAAATTAGGAGGGGGGGTAGCACTATACACTAAGGATAATATCAAAACTACCAGGATCACAGAGGTTAGATACACAGGGGAATCACTTTGGGTAAACCTGACCAGAGGGAACGAAAAATGCCTTTACCTCGGTGTGGTATACAGGCCTCCGAGACAAAAGGAAGACAAAGACAAAGAATTGATTGAGGACATAGAGAACATCACTTTGCGTGGTGACACAGTACTGTTAGGCGACTTCAACATGCCAGATGCAGACTGGAACACCCTCTCAGCAACTACGAGCGGTAGCAAAAGAATAATAACCTCCATTAAGGGTGCACAACTAAAACAAATGGTATTAGAGCCCACCAGGGAAAAAGCAATACTGGACCTGGTACTCACAAATGGGGACAGTGTCTCGGAAGTATCAGTGGGAGACACGCTGGCCTCCAGTGACCACAACATGGTATGGCTCAACCTCAGGAAAGGCTTCTCTAAATCAAACACAGCAACGAGGGTCCTCAACTTTAGGGAGGCAGATTTCGACCACATGAGAGACTTTGTCCATCAAAAGCTGCAAAACCATGCAGAAACTGACAATCCGGAAACTATGTGGTCAAACCTAAAATCCATCCTGAACGAAGCATCTAGCCGCTACGTAAAAACAGTAAGCAAACGCCGGAGAAACAAAAAACCACAATGGTTCAACAAGGAAATTTCGGACCTCATTAAAATGAAAAAAGAAACATTTATTACCTACAAACATCTGGGGAAAAGGGAGGCAAAAGAAGACTATCTGGCCAGATCTAAGGCTGTCAAAAAGGCAGTCAGGGAAGCCAAACTTCAAACAGAGGAAGATCTAGCACGGAACATTAAAAAAGGGGACAAATCCTTCTTCAGGTACATTAGCGACAGGAAGAGAAACAAAAATGGAATAGAACGCCTTAGGAAATCAGATGGAAACTACGCAGAATCTGATGCTACCAAAGCAGAACTGCTAAACGAATACTTCTGCTCAGTATTCACCTGTGAAGCACCGGGAGATGGTCCGCAACTACAAATATGAAACAGCCAAAATGACCTGTTTCGTGATTACGAGTTTACACCTAGTAATGTCTACCACGAACTTTCAAGACTCAAAGTAGACAAAGCTATGGGGCCAGACAATCTACACCCCAGGGTACTCAGAGAGCTGAGTGAAGTTCTGGCTGAACCACTATCTGTACTCTTCAATCTTTCTATGCGCACGGGAATAGTACCCCTAGACTGGAAAACAGCTAACGTAATTCCACTCCACAAAAAGGGCTGCAGAACGGAGACAGGAAATTACAGACCGGTGAGTCTTACATCCATAGTGTGCAAACTCATGGAAACACTGATCAAACAGGAACTTGACAAAATTCTAGATGAAGAAAATCTACGTGATCCACATCAACACGGATTCACCAGGGGAAGGTCCTGCCAATCTAATCTGATTGAATTCTTTGATTGGGTGACTAATCATCTGGATGCCGGCGAGTCCCTTGACGTGATATACTTGGACTTCAGCAAAGCTTTTGATAGCGTTCCACACCGCAGGCTGTTGAACAAACTAAAATCGATGGGATTAGGGGATACATTCACAACATGGGTAAGGGATTGGCTAGATGGTAGGCTTCAAAGGGTGATGGTAAACGGTACCCCCTCCAAAACGTCAGCAGTGATGAGTGGAGTACCTCAGGGCTCCGTCTTAGGGCCGATTCTATTCAATTTATTCATAGGAGATTTGACCCAAGGACTTAGAGGAAAAGTATCACTGTTTGCCGACGATGCCAAACTATGCAACATAGTTGGCAAAAGCAGTGTGCCTGACTTTATGACGCAGGACCTAAGACAGCTGGAACAGTGGTCATCAACTTGGCAGCTGGGCTTCAATGCTAAAAAATGTAAAGTAATGCACCTAGGCAAAAAAAATCCACACAGAACTTACAAACTAAATGGTGAAACCTTGTCCAGGACCACGGTGGAACGTGATTTAGGAGTGATCATTAGCGACGATATGAAGGCTGCCAATCAAGTAGAGAAGGCATCGTCCAAGGCAAGACAAATGATGGGCTGTATCCGTAGGGGTTTTGTCAGCAGAAAACCTGAAGTCATAATGCCGCTGTACAGATCCATGGTGAGACCTCATCTCGAGTATTGTGTTCAATTCTGGAGACCACACTACCGAAAGATGTGTTGAGAATTGAGTCGGTTCAGCGAATGGCTACCAGGATGGTTTTGGGGCTCAGGGAACTCACGTATGAAGAAAGGTTAAAAAGACTGCGGATGTACTCACTGGAGGAGCGAAGAGAGAGAGGGGACATGATTGAGACCTTTAAGTATATTACTGGGCGTATAGAGGTGAAAAATGATATCTTCAGTCTTACAGGGCCCTCAGTAACCAGAGGACACTCGCTGAAAATCAGGGGAGGGAAATTTCAGGGTGATGCAAGGAAGTACTTCTTCACTGAAAGGGTGGTAGATCATTGGAACGAGCTGCCTCAGAGGGTGATTGAGGCCAGCAGCGTGTTAGATTTCAAGAGAAAATGGGATATTCATGTGGGATCTCTAGGAGAGTAAGAATCAGGGAGTGGGTCATTGGTATGGGCAGACTCGATGGGCTATAGCCCTTTTCTGCCGTCAATTTCTATGTTTCTATGTTTCTATACATTTTAGCTCGCATTTAGCATGCTCTAAATATATACGCAAGCTAACCGCTAACGCGTCCATAGACTAATATGCAAACATTAGCGTTTAGCGCGTGGTTAGCACGTGCTAAAATGCTTAGCCCACCATTATAAAAGGAGCCCCAAGTTATCTTAATTCTATAACCATACCATATAACTCCATTATGAACATTAATAATAATAATAATAATAACTTTATTCTTAAGGTCACTACAAGCTAATAGGTTCAAAAGGACTAAATGGGAAAGTACCTGTCCTTTTATTTAGCACCTAGGGCTCCTTTTACGAAGGTGCACTAGCGGTTTTAGCGCACACTATAGCGTGCGCTAGCCAAAAAACTACCACCTTCGTAAAAGGTGCCCCTAGTCTTTGGAACCAGTTTCCTACTCAGATTCAGTTAAAAATGAATTTTAAAGCTTTTTAAACCCTTTTGAAAACATATTTTTTCAGAATGACCATATTTATTGGTCATTTGTACTGATCCTCTCCAGGTGGGATCCAGGGAATTAATCTGCAAAACCAGCAATATAAAATGACACTTCTATTTAAGATAGGTCTTTTCGGGGGGGGTTTTTTAATGGAAACCGCCATGAACAGAAGTGCTCATTGGAATAGTGAAGGAAGCGATAAGCAATAAGAAAAATTCATTCAGAAAATGGAAAAGGGACAAAACTGAGGTAAACTGGAGAGAGCACAGAAAGTATCAAAAAGAATGTCACCGTGTGGTTCGAAAAGCCAAAAGAGAGTATGAAGAGAGACTAGCCAGGGAAGCACGAAATTTCAAACCGTTCTTTAGATATGTTAAAGGGAAACAGTCGGCTAGGGAGGAGGTGGGACCACTGGATGACGGAGACAGGAAGGGAGCGGTGAAGGAAGAGAAAGAGGTCGCAGAAAGACTTAACATGTTCTTTTCATCTGTATTCACAAACGAAGACACAACCAACATACCGGAACCTGAGCAATTCTTCAATGGAAATCAAGCACAAAAGTTAACATCCATAGAAGTGAGCCTTGATGATGTGCGCAGACAGATAGAAAAACTAAAAACTGACAAATCCCCGGGTCCGGATGGAATCCATCCAAGGGTGCTGAAGGAACTAAAGGAGGAAATAGCGGAACTACTACAGCAAATTTGCAAGCTATCTCTGAAAACAGGTGTGATTCCGGAGGATTGGAAGATAGCCAACGTTACGCCCATCTTTAAAAAGGGATCAAGAGGAGACCCGGGAAACTACAGACCGGTGAGTCTGACCTCTGTTCCGGGGAAAATGGCGGAAGCACTAATAAAAGAAAAAATTGATGAACATTTTGAAAAACACGAACTTCTGATAACCAGCCAACATGGTTTCTGCAGGGGGAGATCGTGTCTGACCAACTTATTGCACTTCTTCGAGGGAATTAACAAACAGATGGACAAAGGAGACCCCATAGACATCATATACCTAGATTTCCAGAAAGCCTTTGACAAGGTGCCTCATGAACGTCTACTCCGGAAACTGAAGAACCATGGGGTGGACGGAGACGTGCATAGATGGATCAGAAACTGGTTAGCGGGTAGGAAACAGAGGGTAGGGGTGAAGGGACACTACTCAGACTGGAGGAAGGTCACGAGTGGTGTTCCGCAGGGCTCAGTGCTCGGGCCACTGCTATTTAATATATTCATAAATGATCTAGAAACAGGAACAAAGAGTGAGATAATAAAATTTGCGGACGACACCAAACTATTTAGTGGAGCTCGGACAAAGGAGGACTGTGAAAAATTGCAAAGGGACTTGGACAAATTGGGAGAATGGGCAGAGAGATGGCAGATGAAGTTCAATGTTGAGAAATGTAAAGTACTGCATGTGGGAATCAGAAACCCGAGGCACGGCTATACGATGGGAGGGATGTTATTGAATGAGAGTACCCAAGAAAGGGACTTGGGGGTAATGGTGGACATGACAATGAAGCCGACGGCACAGTGCGCAGCGGCCGCCAAGAGAGCGAATAAAATGCTGGGGATAATCAAGAAGGGTATTACAACAAGAACGAAAGAAGTTATCCTGCCGCTGTACCGGGCAATGGTGCGTCCGCATCTTGAGTACTGCGTCCAGTATTGGTCACCATACCTTAAGAAGGATATGGTGTTACTCGAGAGAGTTCAGAGGAGAGCGACACGACTAATAAAGGGGATGGAAAGCCTTTCATACGCTGAGAGATTGGAGAAACTGGGTCTCTTTTCCCTGGAGAAGAGAAGACTTAGAGGGGATATGATAGAGACTTACAAGATCATGAAGGGCATAGAGAGGGACAGATTCTTCAAACTTTCAGAACATAAAAAAACAAGAGGGCATTCGGAAAAGTTGAAAGGGGACAGATTCAAAACGAATGCTAGGAAGTTCTTCTTTACCCAACGTGTGGTGGACACCTGGAATGCGCTTCCAGAGGACGTTATAGGCAGCGAACAGTACTGGGGTTTAAGAAAGGATTGGACAATTTCCTGCTGGAAAAGGGGATAGAGGGGAATAGATAAAAGATTACTGCACAGGTCCTGGACCTGATGGGCCGCCGCGTGAGCGGACTGCTGGGCGCGATGGACCTCAGGTCTGACCCAGCGGAGGCATTTCTTATGTTCTTATGACACTTCGTCTGAGACAAACGTCAACTTATGCCGACTCAATTGTTGCTATTACTTCACATCATTCTACTCCCCACTTAGCAAATGTGCTTATATCAACAGTGAAAATCAATTTAAAAAGAGAACAGCATCCCTGGCGACGCCAACATTTCTGCTTATAGTTATTCTGGAGGGCAGACGCGACAGATCCCTGAAGAAAAATTTTTGAAACTGGGTCCTTGTCGGACACGGTGCAATGCTCCAGCTTTAACAGAGAAAAGACTTTATATTTTGTTGGACTGTTTTTTATTAGATTACTGCAATCTACTCCTAACTGGTCTCCTGCAGTGTCACCTCTCCCCTTTGAAATCTGTGCAAAACGCTGCTGCACGACTCATCTTCTATCAACCTTGCTACGCTCATGTCACCCCTCTCCTTAAGTCACTTCACTGGCTCCCTATCTGCCATCGCTTATAGTTCAAGATTTTATTGCTGACCTACAAGTGCAGGGCCGCCATCAGGGCAGTACTACCAGTCCTGCATTCAGGGGCCCGGAGCTGACAGGGGGCCCGGGCTACCCCAGGGTCCTAGGCAGTGTACTAAGGCAGGGGCGCCAGTAGCTCGCCAAGGCAAAGTGAGATCGATCACCCAGGACTCACTTTGTCTTGGCGATCTAATCTATCGGGCCGATCAGTCTTCCTCTCCCCGACGGCAATTCTGCAGTCGGAGAGGAAGTTCGGGCCAGTCAATCGCTGCCTGGCTGGGCGGAACTTCCTCTCCGACGGCAGAATTGACGTCGGGGAGAGGAAGACTGATCGGCCCGAAGCAGGGAGAGCATGCATTGGTGTCGGCTTTGGGGCCTGTTATCCATTGGTGGGTCCTGTTCCCCGATGGCAGCGGCAGTGGCAGTGGCTTGGGGAACGGCAGGGAGAAAGAAAGAAAGGGGGCAGGCAGGGAAACAGAAGGAAAGAAGAGAAACAGAAAAAAAGAAAGAAAGGTCAGGGAGAGAGGAAGAAAAAGTTGGGGGAGGGAATGAGGTGTGGAGGAGAGAAAGCATACAGGCTGACAGAAGGGAAGAAAGATTGGATGCACAGTCAGAAGAAGAAAGTGCAACCAGAGACTCATGAAATCACCAGACAAGGTAGGAAAAATGATTTTATTTTAAATTTAGCAAAGTGGAGGCAGTATTACCACAGTTTTCAAAGGAATTTGCCCAAATAACTTAATAGTTAACTGGGTAAATTCCCAGAGATGAAAACTTCCCTTCACTTACTATGCACAGTTCTGAATTTATATCTGCTGTCTATATTTTACAATATGGTCCCCTTTTACTAAACCGCAATAGTGGTTTTTAGCGCAGGGAGCCTATGAGCATCAAGAGCAGCGCTGGGCATTCAGCGCAGCTCCCTGCGCTAAAAACTGCTATTGTGGTTTAATAAAAAGGATGGAGGGTATATTTGTCTATTTTTGTATGGTTGTTACTGAGGTGACAACGCATAGAGTCATCTGCCTTGACCTCTTTGAAAAAAACCCAGAATAGGAATGATAATTAACATTTTCTCAGCGTATAGTGTGCTTTGTGTTTTTTAATTTTATTGTTGGTAGATCATTTTGACTTGGTCATTTTAAAGTAGCTCACAAGCTTAAAAAGTTTGGGCACCTCTGAGCTAGAGCGTTGAAACTGTGTATTTCTATTTTATCCCCCCTTTTACAAAACTGTGGAGCGTTTTTTAGTGCCAGCCGTCGTGGTAGCAGCTCTGATGCTCAGAATTCTATGAGCGTCAGGGCTGTTACCACTGTGGCTAAAATCCACACTACAGTTTTGTAAAAGAGTGAGGGGTTAGTTTGTGATGACATATTCCATACTAGGCGAAGGTGTTTTCTGTGTTCTGTGTGTTCGAAAGACATGGTTTTCTGTTAGGATTGACGGTGTAGGATTGATTGGTCTGGCTTGTTTAGTTTTACAATGGGTGTATTGATGTACGGCTCACTGCAATATGTAAGATGCTGCCTTTTCCTAGGTACTCATGTGTGACGTGTGGTTTGTTACTAAAAATCATGTTTTTCTTACAGATAGGGGGGGTGCCAAAAAATGATGGGCCCTGGGTGTTTCATATGCTACATACGCCACTGTATGTAAAGATACCAGAAAACTGGCGTAGCAAAAACTTTAAGTAAATTGTTATTCTTCTAAGTTTTGAATATTTAACCCTCCCACAATCTCACGGGCACTCGTTTCAAGTTTATTGAGATTTTGATTCAAACGCAATATCGAATATTTTCAATGCGTATAACAAAAATAAATTTGGGGAAATAAATAAAACCATTTGAACAATAAACATACAAACATATCCATAGATGATTAAAATTACATAAGGAGTACAAGGATAAACTACATTTGTTTAAAAATGCGTTCTCCGCACCTGCTCATAAATTTGTTGACTGGAAGGATCCAGCAATGTGGCCAGATGTCATTCAGGACAAAGACAGAGAAAGAATTGTGCAATTTGGATTAATGATGGAAGATGATTTAAAGCAAATGGCACAGTCTATGAGTAAAGATCTTGACGGACGTTCTTTTTATGAATAT
Organism: Geotrypetes seraphini; assembly: GCF_902459505.1. Classification (NCBI taxonomy): domain Eukaryota; kingdom Metazoa; phylum Chordata; class Amphibia; order Gymnophiona; family Dermophiidae; genus Geotrypetes; species Geotrypetes seraphini. The sequence goes on from NC_047093.1 coordinate 31,248,782, forward strand.
CTCCTCTATGCCAAATCACCCAATAGACGTGAGAAGATTTTAATGGACCGGCTTAGGTGGAGCATTAGCAGAAAAGTATGTGTGTATTCAGCCCATGGAAGAAGGGAGGGTGTCGGGGGGGGGGGGGGAAGGGGTGCGTGTGGGGCCCAATAGGATTGCTCAGTAAGGGGTCCAGAAATTTCTGATGGCGGCCCTGTACAAGTGTGTTCATTCTGCTGCCCCTCAATATCTCTCCTCGCTTCTCTCTCCTTATGCACCTCCCAGAGAACTCCGTTCCTCAGATAAATCACTCTTAACATTACCCTTCTCCTCCACTGCCAATTACAGACTTCATTCCTTTCATCTAGCTGCCCCTTATGCTTGGAATAAATTACCCGTTTGTCCGTCAAGCTCCTTTCCTTGTTTAAAAGCAGACTAAAAACCCACCTTTTTGATATAGTTTTCAATCCTTAACCCTACTCCTCTGCCCTCCAACCCAGTACGCTGATTGACCGTTCCCCTTGACTGTATCCATGACATCCTGTTTGTCTGTCTTGCCTGTTTAGATTGTAAGCTCTTTCGAACAAGGACTGTATTCTTACTCTTTGTGACTCTACAGCGCTGCGTGTGTCTGGTAGCGCTAAAGAAATAATTCATAGTATTAGTGTTAGCAATATCGGCTATTTACAGCAGCTTTCACCAGGGACACTGTTCTTGTTTAATTGATTTTTCACTGTTGATATATGCACATTTGCTAAGTGGGGAGTGGAATGATGTGACCTGATAGTGAAAATTGAGTCACTTATGCACTGTGAGATTTTAGGTGCATTTGCTTAGAAGAGAGGTTTCCTGTGGGTTTTTTGAGGGGAGCTATTGTCTGTTGTTTGCTCTCCCCAAGCTAGCATTAGTGGCTGGGCCTTTTTGGCAAATATTCTTTGGATTTAGTTCATGCCTTTCATCACTTGTAGTTGAAAGCAAGTCACATTTAAGTACTTAAGCTATTTTCTTGTCTGTCTAGGACTCACCATCTAAAGCAGGGGTGCCCACACTTTTTGGGCTTGAGAGCTACTTTTAAAATGACCAAGTCAAAATGATCTAAAACTCCCCAGAATGCAGCACAGGGCTCTGTAAAACCCGGCATGGAGCCAGAACAGCTGGCTCAGCCAAAAGAATGCAAGCCCAGGCAGGTCCCAGCACAGCTGAAGAGCCAGTTAAGGAAGGCTCTGAAAACCACTAATTGCCCCTATCACTCCTTTCCCCAGGTCAGGGAGAAACCTGAGACCAATTTAGAGAGGGGTGGAGTCCGACCCGGGAGTTTGCCTTATAGGCAAAGTCAGTTTGCAGATAGGGAGGAGAGAGAGAAGGAGGACACAGCTGACTCTGATGAGAGAAGCCAAATCACTCAAGGAGGTTCCAGGTCACAGAGGGTGCCTAAGACCCAGCATGAGCGTATGGCAGGAAGCCAGCACCTAAGGAAAGGTGGTACAGCACTTGGGAGGTACAGTGACTGGCAACTTAAACCCCAGAGAGAAGGGCTGGGAAATTATCCCCAGGGAAAGGCTGCAGGTATTTTGGCAGACTTGCAGAGAGGGGGATGGGAAGCACAGCCTGGGAGAAATGAGGAAACGTTAAGCCAGAGTTCCCATGAGGGTGAATGGGAAATGTGTAGAGTCCTGAGTGATACTATAAAGTGAAGAGGACATGGACCTGGGGGAATACAGTATGTGAAAGTCCTCAGCTAATCTCCTGAAGAACGTTCTCCCAGTGTTTCTTTGTTTCACACGGAAGCCAGAGCATTGCTGGCAAAGCTAATTAGGTGATAAAAATGTGTCAAGAAGATAAAGAGAGCTGAGAGGGGAAAAGGCTTGACACAAGCCGGGCTCAGCTATAAAAGCCAGAAGGTGTTAAGGTCCAGAGAGATCAATAAATCTCAGTGGGGATACGAGCCAAGGAAGGCATTGAACTGAGATAATATTTTGATGTTATAGTATTTTTCCTTTTGATAAGGAGGGGCAATCCAGCTCCTCAGTAAAATACCTGAGACTCACCTGGACTGTAATGTAATAGTGTGCAGGATGCACCCAAAGGACTTTAACCAATCAAGGTGAATGTTTTCTTTTTGCTTCTGTTTTCTTTTCTCTGTACTTTGGGACACTAATAAACCTGGTACTGTTTTTCAAGGAATCCGGTATCCGGGTCTTCCTTTCACCACCATATAAAAGGCGTACTAAAATTCTTACTTGTGGTCCGGGCCGGAGTTTCCCACCTACTCGGGGACGGGGACGGGCCCGGCCACAATATATATATATATATATATATACTAGTCGTTAAGCCCGTTACATTAACGGGTGCTAGAATTTATGTCTGTCTGTATTTTTCTTTCTGTCTCTTTCCTCCCTCCATTTCCCTGTGTAGCGCTGTCTCTGCTTTCTTCCTCAGTCTGCACTCTCAAGCTGTAACATTACTGCTTAGCTTTTTCTCCCTGCAAGCATCTCTGCTCTAGCCCCCTGTCCTTCTGTGACTGTCTGTGTGTCTCTCTCTACTTGTGCACTGTTTGTTTGTTTTTTTCAATCTCTCTTTAGCTCCTGATCCCCTCTCACTGACCCTTGCCGACTGCATGTAATTCCGGTTAGGTTTCCATGGCAACCCTGCTCGCGGGTCTGTTCGGTAGGGCCGTTTTTTCGGGTCTGCCGGCGCCGGGTGGGGAAGAGTCCTGGCTCCTTTTTTGGTTTGGGCGCGTGCAGAGGGGCTCAACAGCGCACAACCACCTTTCCTTCCCTCCCTCCATCAGGTGCAGTGCAGCTCCACCAATGTTAAAAGCAGCTGCATCGAAATCAGAGGCCTGCCACTGCCGTAGCACGTTCCCCTCTGCCTTGGTCCCGCCCCTTCTCTGACATATGGGACCGCGGCAGAGGGAACGTGTTACGGTGGCGGCAGGACTCCAATTTCAAAGCAGCTGCTTTTAACATAGGCGTAGCTGAACTGTACCTGATGGAGTAAGGGAAGGAACGGTGGGGCAAATTTCGTCAATGGCAGTCCTTGTGCGGTTCGAGAGAGGGGGGGGGGTGGAGTCGGCGACTTGCAGCTTCGCGTGCCTCCCACCCCCCTTCCCTCCGGCTCCGCCGCCGATAGTCTCCACCTGCATTGCCCCTGGCGCAGCACTCACCGGCCCGTCGGGCGGGGAACGGAGGAACAGGTTCAGGGCTGACAGGGGGGGAGGAGTGAGTCCGGCTGAGACTGGCAGGAAGATGAAGGCGGAGCAGGTGAGCCGGCACCGAAAAAAACTTTAAAGAGCCAGCCAGATCGTGAGTGCGAGCTGTTGTAAGTTTGCATGTGCACTCTTGCCGGCCACGGACATACGGATCACGGAAGCACGCGGATTAGAGTGCGCATGCGCCGCCTACGGTTTTATTATATAGATATATATATATATATACACACACACCGAGTGTACTTTGTATTTATGTTCAAATATTTTTTTATTATACAGCCCCCCTCCCCTGAAGGCCTGACCCCCCCCCCCTGAAGGTCTGCACATTCCCCCTCAAAGGTTGACTCCCCCCCTGAAGGCCTGCACTACCCCTTGAAGGACTGCACCCCCCCCCCCCGAAGGCCTCCCCTCCCCACATCCATTTACCTAATTCCAGCAGCGAGCAGTCTGCAGAGAGGATCGCTGGTACTTTAGCAATCCTTGCAGGTTGCCATAGGCCTCAGGAGCTGTCTTCCCTCTGCCCCAAGCCTGTCTCTGACTTAGAGGAGGGGCAGGACCACGGCAGAGGGAAGACAGCTCCTGAGGCCTATGGCAACCTGTAAGAATTGCTAAAGTACCACCTGCCACCGGCCGTCTCCCATTCGTCCCCTTTGGAGATCCCCATAGGAATAAGGAAGTTAAATTAATAGAATACTTAGGCACAGAAAAACAAAGAAATACCTCCAACAACTGCCCCATAAGAACTGCCTGTCACAATGCTCATTAGTTGAACTGAATAAAAGACAAGTGGATTTAGAAGGGGGACGATCCGCCCGGGTGCACGGCTTGGAGGGGTGCACAGCCGGCCAGGTCCGGGTCATCCTGCCTTTCTTTTCCCCTGGTCCGCGCTCGGGACTCGCGCCTGCCTGGTCCCGCGCCGACGCTCGAATGGTGCCGTCAACTCCCGCGAGTCTCGTGATAACCAACAGCACCATTTGGGCGGCGGGTGCGAGCCCCGTGCGCAGACCGGTGGAAAGGAAGGGCAGGAGGACCCGGATGGCTGTGCATCCCTCCAAGCCGTGCACCCGGGGCGGGGGTGGACCGCCCCACCTCGGTACGCCACTGATTGGGAGGCCGATTTTGGGGGTTTTTTAATTGTATATCGGGCAGCATTAGGCCTCGCTCTTACCTCAATCATTACAGGCGCTTCTATTTCTTGTGATGCGCTGAGCTCCGTCCCCCACCAACCTTCACCCCGCCCTTCCAGCACTCTGATTGGCCAGCGTTCTTTAAGAGGCGGGCCAGTCAGGAGGGGAAAAAAAGAGAAGGGAAGAAGGGAACCTGCTGTGCGATCGATTGGGGTCGCCTGAGCGAACGACCTGTTGATCGCGATCGACGCTTTGGGCACCCCTGAGTTAGATGATGTAAAAACAGATATAAGTGCCAAAAAGGTATCCAAAGTGACCAGATAACCACTGCAGAGACAAAGTAAAGACCCCCACCCCCTCCCCATCACCCCTGACCTCATCACACACCCACAAAGATCGGAATAAAAACGTACCTACCTGTGTCCAGAACATCAGCACCTGCTATAGGACAACCTAATAGAGATGCACACAGGTCTCTTAAATAGCCTGAGGGCTAGTGAACCATAGAGGGGACCCAGGCCCATAAGCCAATCTAACCACTATATTTATGGTTAGATTGACAGGGACTCCCCAAAGCCGCAATTCTGTAACTGGCAGCCTAAAATGATTGACTGGTGATCGGCGGCCACTTTTAAAGAGGCCACCGACTTGGGCGCCAGTTACAGAATTCGGCCCTTAAAGGAAAGTACTACCTAGGGACAGAGAGAGCCCTTTCAACCCAACACCCCTAAGCATGTCACTTAACAAGAAATCTGGCAAGCTGCAGCATCTCATTCCATGCCTTTTTTCAGTTCGACAAGTTTTTTTCTAGTTTTTTGGGGGTTTCAGTTCAACCAGAATTATTCTCTCCTGCCTGCACCAAATGGAAGTCGTGGAGGGGTTTTCAGAGACTTGGAATAAAGGTGTTTCTGATACTGGGAAGGCATTACTAAAGCTATAGATGTACACTGGAAGCACTGTTGAGCTAAATATAAGACCAGTAAGCCAAGTAAAGGGCAACAAGAATTTTCTAGCCAGTTTGACCACCAGGGTGATTCCCGAGGTTTGGAAAAGAGCAACAGTAGTTTGGGACAAAATCCAAAAAGAATGCTTCCTGCAGAGAAAGTCCATGGACTAATATTAAACTAGATCCGAGGAAAACCACTGCTCATCACTAGGAGTAAACAGCAGGAAAACTACCTACTTTTTGCAATAGCACCTGGAGTGGCCACTGTTGGAAACAGGATCCTGGGTAGAGAATGACAGGGGGACAAATCTGTCCCCGTCCCCGTGAGTTCTTTTCCTGTCCCTGCCCCATTCCTATAACCCCTGCCTTAACCGCACAAGCCTCAAGCACTTATGATTCTAAAGTGTTTGAGGCTTGTGCAGATGAGAACGGAGCTTAGGCATTGGTGGAATGAGGCATTATGACATCACAATCTGAGCTCTAGAATGTTCCTATTTCCGATTTTAAAGTGTCTGAGGCTTGTGCAGATGAGGACGGAGCTTAGGCATTGGTAGAATGAGGCATTATGACATCACAATCTGAGCTCTAGAATGTTGCTACTTATGATTTTAAAGGGTTTGAGGCTTGTGCAGATGAGGACGGAGCATGCAGGAATGGGGCAGGGACAGGAAAAGAACTCGCAGGGATGGGACGGGAAAATAAGTTCTCGTGGAGATGGGGAAAAATTTGTCCCCATGTCATTCTCTAATCCTGGGCTTCATAGACCTTTGATCTGGCTCAGTATAGCATTCCGTATGTCCCTATAATTCTGCACTGGGGCATTCCACACACGAGCATGGATCTTAGATGTACAATTACATTCAAGACATGTGTGAGCAGGAAGAAGTCTCTTTTGTTATGCATCTCTAACTGGTGTTTAGAATAAAGGAACAATGATAGGTCTCTGCTTGAAATCTCACTTTATTTCCAAACCACCATATAAGTCTCACTCAGTCACCGCAGTAAGGAGCCAAAGAGAGCAGCTCTCTCTAGTACATCTGGAACACCTCCCTTATGAAGAAATGGGATAGAGTTTAGGACTCATTTATGTGGAGAAGAGGAGGTTAACAGGGGATATAATCGCAGGTTATCAAAGGTTGATAGGGAATTGTTATTTACCTTTTCAAAAGGTATTAAAAATAAAGAACACTTTATGCATCTGTGAGCAAATTTAACGAAGCATTTCTTCAGCTAATTAAACTTGAAATCTGCTGAAGGATGTGGTCAAAATAAGTAGCTGGTTAAAAAAGAAAAGATTTGGATAAGTTTTTGAAGTACCTATCTATTAATAAAGTACTAGCCAGGCATTGGGCTTGCCAGTTATTACTTCTGCAAGTGAGCTTTAGGGAATTAAATCTCCACAGTAGGATCTAATAGGTTCTTGGCAAGTGATCAAATTGGCTGCTGTCAAGACTGGTCGCTGGACTTGATGAAGTAGCAGTGACTCAGCACTACAGGTCTACATGGGAACGGGGATCGCAGGAATCCCGCGGTTCCTGCGGGGGGGTCCCATGGGAATCCCCCCCATATCCACGGGACTCCTACGGGGACCCCCCTCTGGCCCACGGGACTCCCACGGCGATGAAAGACTTTGGAAGCAGGGTTCATCCATATAATATAATGGACACATCAGCCTTAGTAAAAGAGGGGGTTTATAAGTTAATTACCTGAACAGAAAACAAAAAAAGGTTAGACCAAAAAGATTCCACAAGGAAAACAGCAAAAGAAACTGTGGAATTGATGATCCTGTCAGAAGTAATTGCTGCTTTTTATGGGGACGGGCGGGGATGGAGGTAATTCCTTGCGGGGATGGGTGGGGATGGAGATGATCCGGGTGGGGACGGAGAGGATCATGGCGGGGACGGGTGGGGACGGAGAGGATCCTGATGGGGACGGGTGGGGATGGAGAGGATCCTGGCGAGGACGGGCGGGGATGGGTGGGATTTCTGTCCCCGCACAACTCTCTACTCAGCACAGCACTTCTTGTCTGACCACTAGATGTCAAGGTTGAGGAATAGCTAGGCCATTCTCCTCCATCAGTTGAGGGCAGTGACCGTTGTTGTTACAGCAGCACTTGTTAATCTTTTTGTGGCTGTAACCCCCATCAGCACAGTCAAATAAAACTGTGTGACCACCCCCCCCCCCCCCCCAGGTACAGAATAAGGATGCATCAATTGAGAATCCTCACAGGTTGAGACTCCAAACATAAGGTTTTTTTGACCTTATTCAGGTTGTTACAAGATGCCATGTTCAAAAACCTCTCTTAGGATAGTACAAGTGCAAAGCACTGCCACTAAGGCATTGGAACACTCATTACTGTTGCATAATCTCGATTCTGAGCTGACTGGGACAAATTGAAGTATCTTTGCTATATAGCAGAAGAGACGATGGCCTTCTAAAAACCATTAAGGATACTTCAGTGAAATAAACACTGGTTTGAGAGTTTCTCTCAAAGTTACCGAGACCTCTGTGCCTTTCATGAAATCACTAATGCACCTTGTGAGTCAGGAGATTCTCCCACCATGATGCCCTTTCAGACACAAAGACAACACCCCTTTTCCCCAGTTCTATTGTCTGAGATCATTTTTCACACAAAGTGCACAAAATAGTTGCAACTCTGGCTAAAGAGTGGACCAAGCAGTCTGTACAAGATCCAGGGCCCGTCGCAGACATAATATCAAAACAAAACAAGGCCATCCAGATTGCTGCATACAAAAAGAACATGATCAGAATTCTTCTAAAGATAAGCACACACTGGCCTGAAATGATAACTGTTCTGTCCGGTTTTGTAAAACCGGTAAAATCCTCCCGCTTATAATCCACGTATAACGTAAACAAGTTATGTGGCTTTAGCTAGTGCGCAAGTCAGCCTTGGCTAAGGGATTCCCCTCTTTGGCTACAGGGTGGTGTACTGTCCGTTACATAAACAAGGCAGGGCCACATCAGGCGGACGTATCAAAGAGTTTCTCGATCATCTCCCCCACTTGCTCCACTTGATACTTAATGTATTTCCCAGGGTTCTTGGTGAAAGGAACAGCTGCATATCTGCCAGAGAGAATGGAAAGAATACATTTGTTTATACCCATAGATCAGCTTAGGATACTAAATTTTAGGAAAATAATCTACGTACTTTCTTGTGTAAGAAGATTGATATTCCATTTTTGCTCACTAGTTTACTCCAGCTTTTTTGAGCTTCCAATTAAAGCTTATGATTCCAGATTTAGTGTTGACTGAAGTCACAATGATTCATGGGAGAAGGGTCCCCCCCAATTTTATATGTCTCTCCCAAATCACTCAGCACTGCAGTTGTGGGCCCTAATTCCAGCCACTAGGTATCACCACTGCACAATGCCCAGGACTTCTAGCCATCACTGGCTGACCCAGGGAACAGAAGAGGTAACACAGCATTTGAACCCAAGTTCCCTGCACAACAGTGAGCAGTACAGCCGCTGAGCAGCTAGGCTAGACTAAGATGGCCAAGTACTTTTGAATTCTTGCCATTTAGCCTAGGGCCCCTTAACTGCATCCATGACATCTTGTTTGTCTGTCTTGCCTGTTTAGATTGTAAGCTCTTTCAAGCAGGGACTGTTTTTTTTACTCTTTGTGACTCTGTACAGTGCTGCGTGCATCTGGTAGCGCTAGAGAAATAAATAATAGTAGTAGTATGAAACGTGCAGGAGAGACACATTTACAGAAATGAGTCTCTTTTTCTTACTTTTGTAAAAAAGCCCCATATGCCTCCTGAACGATGCTCTTCTGCGCCTGTCGGATTTTGTCCCTCTGCTCCTTGTCTGGGATTGCCCAGGCCTTCTGGATCTTACAGAGCTCCTCCAGTCCTTCATTAAAACCCTGATGAAACAGAAAATATAAGCAGGAAGCACAATAACATAGTAAATAACATAGTAAAGACCTGAACGGCCCATTAGTTACATACCTTATTAATTCATGATTAAATTGTCTTTTTCCTTTGATATTTCTGCGTCATACATCGTAAAGTCCACCCGTTACTGTCGTTAGGGTTTCAACTACTGGAGTTGCCGTTGAAGCTCACTCCAGCCTATCTAACCATCTCGTCGTTTGCGGAAAACATACTGTAAAGTCTGTCAACAATGTCCTTATGTTCCAAGTTACTGGAGTTCCCATTGATGCCTTCCACAGCCTATCCTACACCGAATCACCATATAAAGGACACAGGCCATGCAAGTCTGCCCAGTACTGGCCTTAGTTCTTCAATGTACACCATTCGTTTTCGAATTAGAGATTCTCTGTGTTTATCCCATGCTTTTTTGAATTCCATCACTGTTTTCCTCTCCACCACCTCCCTTGGGAGGGCATTCCAGGCATCCACCACCCTCTCCGTTAAAAAAAAATTTCCTAACGTTGCTCCTAAGTCTTCCTACCTGAAACCTCAAGTTATGCCCTCTAGTTTTACCATTTTCCCTTCTCTGGAAAAGATTTGGTTCTATATTAATTCCTTTCAAGTATTTAAATGTCTGTATCATATCTCCCCTGTCCCTCCTCTCCTCCAGAGTATACATATTCAGGTCTTCCAGACTTTTCTTGTAAATCTTCTGGTGTAAATCCCTTACCATGTTTGTTGCCTTTCTCTGGACCACTTCAAGTCTTCTTATATCCTTCGCCAGATATGGCCTCCAAAACTTAACACAATATTCCAAGTGTGGCCTCATCAATGACATATAGGGGCATCAACACTTCCCTTCTTCTGATAGTTACTCCTCCTTCTATACAGCCTAGCATCCTTCTGGCTACAGTCACCATCTTATCACACTGTTTCGTCACCTTCAGATCCTCGTACACAATCACCTCAAGGTCCCTCTCCCCACCCATTCATATCAGTCTCTCACATATGGCTCCCTCAGATTTCTACTCCCTAATGTAACACTCTGCACTTCTTTGCACTGAATTTTAGTTGCCAGATTTTAGACCATTCTTCTAACTTTGGCAGATCCTTTTTCATGTTTTCCACTCTCCAGGATGTCCACTGTTACAAATCTTGGTATATCTGCAAAAAGGCAAACCTAACCTTCTAACCCTTCGGCAATGCCACTCATAAACTTATTGAACAGAATAAGCCACAGCACTGATCCTTGAGGGACTCCACTACTCACCTTTCCTTCCTCTGAGCAAATTTTATTAACCATCACCCTCTGACATCTGTCTATCAATCAGTTTCTAATCCACTTCACCCACTTTGGGCCCTAACTTCAGCCCTTCAAGTTTATTCAAGAGCCTCTTATGAGGAAGCGTATCAAAGGCTTTGCTAAAATCTAAGTAAATTACATCTAGTACATGTCCTCAATCCAATTCTCTGGTCGCCCAGTCAAAGAATTCAATCAGATTCATTTAACACGATTCATCTTTACTAAAGCCATGTTGCATCAGATCTTGTAATCCATTAGATTTTAAGAAATTCTCTATCCTTTCCTTCAGCAATGCTTCAATTATTTTTCCAATAACTGAACTGAGGCTTACCAGCCTTTAGTTTCCTGCTTCATCTCTGCAACCACTTTTGTGAAGAGGGACCACGTCCCCTCTTCTCCAAACCCAAAGAATCTCTCCTGTCTCTAAGGATTTATTGAAGAAATCGCTAAGGGAACCCACCAGAACCTCTCTGAGCTCAAACTGGTATGAAGTTATGTCAGCAGACATGGTAATATACTGATATTTACCGATATGTATTGAATATTGAAATCATAGGGTCATTAATACGTGGGGATTGTATGCTCGTGAGTTTCTCTTTTTTTATGATGATAATTTTATGGTTTTATGTGATGTTTAGTATTGTAAACTGCTCTAGCACTTTGGTTTGAGCGGTATGGCAAGTATTAAAATCAAACCTTAATATCCGGTTTTGTCCACCTTCAGTTTTTCAAGTTGTTCATAAACACTTATTTCGCTAAATGGTCCAGTATCCACTCTATTCTCATGTGTAACTTTGCCAGCCAATTGTGGTCCTTCTCCAGGATTTTCTTCCATGAACACAGGAGTATTTTAGTACATTTGCTTTTTCCACATAGCGGTTCATAGCTTCTTTCCATCTCGCAATTCCATTTTTGGTCTTCCTCTAATATAACTTAATGTCTTTCACTATAATATACGTTAATGACACTACACTCCCGCAGCGTCAGAGAGAGAAGAACCATCGGCTCAGTTGTGATGTGTGTATACTGTATGTACTTGTATTGCAAGATATTGCTTGTATATCAAGTTAAAATTTAATCAAATGTTTAGCTTGTCTTGCAAAACACTTGCAAACCAAGTTACTCGCAATCCAAGGTTTTACTGTAGTTATACCAATTGACAGTAATCATATATCAGTCAAACATTACTGAACTCTTCTTTAGACCATAAATCAATATTAGGAGAAACAAGAAAAGGAGTTCTCAATATAAATGAAATATCAAGGTAAAGAAAAGGGCTTTAGCGCGTTTCATATACCATCCAGAAAAACAAAATAGACTATGGATATAGATGTTCTGAAAATGATTTATTAAACACTTTTCATAATAAAACCATAAAAATACAACTGTATTAGTCCAACCGGACTCTCCACAGTCCGTGTTTCGGTGAACATGCCTTCCTCAGGGTCCAGTTGATGTAAAATACACAGAAAAAATATATAAAAAATGGACAATGTGCTTGTCTTTGAGCAGATAGCTGGGAATGACTGGAGGCAAGCAAAGTGGCACGAAAAATAGCATATTGTCCATTTTTTATATATTTTTTCTGTGTATATTGCATCAACTGGACCCCTGAGGAAGGCATGTTCTCTGAAACATGGACTGTGTATGGTCCAGTTGGACTATTACAGTTGTATTTTTATAGTTTTATTATGAAAATTGTTTAATAAATCATGTTCAGGAAAGGGATTTGGGAGTTGATTGACAAGTCGATGAAACTGTCCGTGCAATGTGCGGAGGCGGCAAAAAGGGTGAACAGAATGCTAGGAATGATAAAGAAGGGGATCACGAACAGATCGGAGAAGGATATCATGCCACTGTATCGGGCCATGGTGCGCCCTCACCTGGAATACTGCGTCCAGCACTGGTCGCCATACATGAAGAAGGACACAGTACTACTCGAAAGGGTCCAGAGAAGAGCGACTAAGATGGTTAAGGGGTTGGAGGAGCTGCCATACAGCAAAAGATTAGAAAACTGGACCTCTTTTCCCTCGAACAGAGGAGATTGAGAGGGGACATGATCGAAACATTCAAGGTACTGAAGGAGATAGACTTAATAGATAAGGACAAGTTGTTCATCCTCTCCAAGGTAGGGAGAACAAGAGGGCACTCTCTAAAGTTGAAAGGGGATTGATTCCGTACAAACGTAAGGAAGTTCTTCTTCACCCAGAGAGTGGTGGAAAACTGGAACACTCTTCCGGAGTATGTCATAGGGGAAAACACCCTCCAGGGATTCAAGATAAAATTAGACAAGTTCCTGCTGAACAAGGACGTATGCTGGTAGGGTTAGTCTCAGTCTCAGTTAGGGCGCTGGTCTTTGACCAGAGAGACGCCGCGTGAGCGGACTGCTGGGCATGATGGACCACTGGTCTGACCCAGCAGCGGCAATTCTTATGTTCTTATCTATTTCCATAGTCTTTTTTGTTTGTCTTGTTGGATTCACTTTACTGTGGATTATTGGGTCTTCTTTTTTCTTTTTGTCATATGCCATCCACCCAATTATAAACTGCCCTAAACATTATGGATTAAGTTTTAGTATAAAAGAAAAAAAAAAAAAAAGACGTATTTTATCCCAGTATACCTGACCAGCCATTTACAGGGATAGCTTAAAAGAAAAGTACTTATTTCACTCTTGGCTTCTTTCAGTTTTATCCGGTATTCTTTTCTGTACTCCTCTACTTGAGGTGGATTTTATATATTTCACAAATGCCAACTCTTTTGCCTTTATTTTCTCTGCCACTAGTTTGGAGAACCACATTGGTTTCCTTTTCCTCTTGTTTTTATTTATTTTCCTCACATAAGGGCCAGTAGCTATTTTTATTGCTCCTTTCAGCTTGGACCACTGTTTTCTACTTTTCTTATATACTCCCATCCTATCACCTCTTTCTTCAGGTAATCCCCCCATGGTACTAAAGCCCACATATGTCTGAAATCCAGAACTCAGAGTTTTATGTGGCTACCCTCCACTTTAGCTGTATATGAAACCAAACTGTTCAATGATTGCTGCTTCCCAGGTGGACGCCCACTCGGATGTTAGAGACACTTTCCCCATCTATGAGTACCAGATCCGGTATCGTTTTTCCCCTCATGGGTTCTGTCACCATTTGTCTGAGCATAATCCCTTGAAAGGCATCTACGATCTCTCCTAGAGAATGACACAGGGACAAATTTGTCCCCGCCAGATCTCAATTTCCCGTCCTGTCCCATTCCTGCAAGCTCTGTTCTCATCTGCACAAGCCTTGAACACTTTAAAATCATAAGTGTTCAAGGCTTACTTGCAGGAATATGAAAGGGACAGGGACAGAAACTCGCAGGGACGGGACGGAGATATTGAGATCCAGCAGGGACCAAGACATATTTGTCCCCATGTCATTCTCTGGGCCTCTACTTCTTTCTGATTCCGAAGTTGGAACTTTCCAGTCCACATTTAGTGGGCTGAAATTACCCAGCAACGGCACTTCTCCTTTCCCAACTTTTGGATATCTGCAACCAGATCTTTATCAATTTGCTGCAATTGAGTGGGAGGTCTCTAGAAACACCCACATAGAAAGACATTCCATTTTCTCTTTCAAAGCGATCCATATCGCTTCTCCCTTTCCCCAGTCCCCCCTGCATTTCAGTCGCTTGGATATTGGTCTTTACATAGAGAACTAATCCTCCACCGTTTTTGACCATTTCTGTCCTTCCTAAAACGATTATAGCCCATTATGTTTGAGTCCCATCATTGGTAATCACTAAATTGTGTCTCCGTGACAACAACAATATCCAAGTCTGCCTCTAACATCAGGGCTTGCAGATAGTTTCAAGTTTATTAGGTTTTTGTATACCACCTATCAAGATTATCTAAGCGGTTTTACAATCAGATACTCAAGTATTTTCCCTATCTGTCCTGGCGGGCTTACAATCTATCTAATGTACCTTGGGGCTATGGAGGACTGAGTGCTTTGCCCAGGGTCACAAGGAGCAGCAAGGGATTTGAACCCACAACCCCAGGGTGCTGAGGCTGTAGCTCCAACCACTGCGCCACACACTCCTCCTGATTTTTGTTACTTAGATTTGGAGCATTTGTGATCATTGCTTTCCAGCTACCACTCCGTGGCAATCTCATTTTTTGTATAGTTTTGTCTCATAATATTGTTTTCATTGCTATCTTTACTACCATCACATCTTGTCTTCTGCTGGGGGTGGCCACCGGTAGTGGCCTGCATACATACGCCACCCTCACCTTCTAATTTAAATGCCTAGAAGAATATTGCCTGAATTTCTCAACTAGAATTCTTTTTGCTGCCATAGTAAGGTTCAACCACTGCATTCATTGTTTTTCACGGTTTAATGTCAACTCAATGAATAACGTGGTTATGTGAATCTGCACAACATATCTATCAAAATTAGATAACAGACTCCTGAGGCAGGCCCATTTTGGCCGAAACACGATCGTGTCGATTCTATTGCAAAATAAAAGAGAATGAGCACCAATTGGTCACCTTCATTGTTGTTTCTTGCTTTTCACTATACTAAGGTGCAGCCCATCATTACAATATAGTCTTTTTCCATGCATTATCCCGTCCTCCATGTATCTAAAGCCTTCTTGATGACAGCAGGCTTTGAGCCACCTATTGAAGTTCTCAGTATTTTGTACTCTTTCCTCTCCCTTTCCATAAGTAGGCAATACTTCTGAAAAGTCTTTACAAAAGGTTTTAACCTCTCCTCCAGCTCCTGAAAAGCTTTCTGCGCTGCTAGTGGGTTATTGGCCAGATCATTTGTTCCGAAGTGGATAGCAACATCAGGGTTCACATTCTTTGTTTCATCCCTTGTTATAGCCAGTGTTTGCCTGGTGTTCCTAGTAACTAATGATCCTGAAAGGCATTTCACTATTTTGGGCTCCTTGTCCCGTGTTCCAAGGTTAATTCCTCTGATGATGAAATCCCCTAACAGCAATAATTTTCTGTTTTGAGCTTCTTTATTTGTGCTTTGGGGATGCTTTCCTTCACAAGTTACGTTCACTGGTTCTAGTTCCACTTCAGTTCTTTTTTCGTGAGCTTCACAATGCTCTACTGGAGCAAAAGAATTCTATAGGGGCAACACTTCTCTTGTCATGGGAACTCTGAGGCTTAGGGCAGTTGACAGAGCATTACAGAGTTTTTGGTCTCTGGGATCCTGGTCTTTCTTTGCCATTTCTGGGACAAACACCATAGAAGTTTTCCAGTAACTGCAATGTAAGGACAGTGCCAAGCAGAGACTTCTCTGGTCTTTGACCCAGAAGTGGCAAAGAAAGATCAGGATCAAGTATTTTATAACACATTAAACTAACAGTACCGGTAATGTGAATTGATCATGTGTGTGACTGTTGGGTAGACTGGATGGATTGTTCAGATCTTCATTTGCCATCATCTACTATGTTACTAATTCAAATCCAGGACTTGAAGAGGTAGCCTACATGAAATAAGTTTACACAGCAGCTGCTGACAGGTTCCTATGAATCTGTGAATTCTGCTTGGTTTGTGACAGACAGTATAAGAGAGAAATCAATACTACATCTATTGAAAACTACCAAGGATCATACAAATGGCTACCCCTGTTGATGAAATGCTTCTGAGAAATAAGAAGGTGTGGAACAACATTATAAGGTAAAATCACAGATCATGATTGGAGAGCACTAAAGAGTTACAGATAAATGTGACGAAGAGACATCGTAAATCACTCACCTTGAACCTTTCCTTTATCACCTGCCTTTCTTTATCCTTGAGCTGTGGAGATTGAAGAACAGTTTTGAGAGTCAGAAAGCCAAAGAATTTTCTTCTGGCGGTATATAGATTTGTTTATAAATAATAATGTAAAATTTTAAACTGTATTCAATTCGGGATATTATCTACACTCCTCAATGTCCAACACCAAATCCCGAATATCGAAAAGATAGCAAACACTTTGATATTTGTAAAGGCCTCAGCCCCACCACTCCACTGCTATATATAGTTTGATAACGGGAAGAATTATGTGGTCTTCATCACCGGCCTATATATATAGTTTTTGTGCTTTCATTTTTTAGTACTTTTAATAAACTTTGATATTTAAAACTATAATAGTGTAATCTAATGTTTTAAGCCACTTATCTTTACAGCTGACATGTCTCGGAAGAGACGACCCAACATGTTTCACACTCCCGGGCTTTATCAAGGGTCTCCCGCAGCCTTTCCTGTCATCTTACTCACATAACTAACACTGAGTCGGATGACAGAAAAGGCTGCGGGAGACCCTTGATAAAGCACGGGAGAGCGAAACATGTCAGGCTAAAATTAGTGGAAACGCAACATCAAGAATTTCAAACATCGGTCTTTGTTTCTGGAATGCTTTGCTTGGGACGAAACAGATTGTCTGATCTTTCGTAAAATTAAAGCATTTCTTTTGCTTTTGACACCGCTGAGATACTTCCATCTTATTCTATTCTGTTGATGTCATGTGTTGTTTTTGTTCAAGTGATTATTCTATATTTTAAATATGTGGGTGGCAGAATGGCAACAGACAAGAGATGCTAACACAAGGGTTATCATATTTACTGATGTAGAAACCCAGACACATGGTCCTGCCCCATTCTGCCTCCACAAAGCCTCGTCTTTTTTTTTCTTCGACCTCCGAGCTATATCTGGAGGGCTTCCGAGCATATGCAGATGTGTGTGACGTCATCCGCGCATGCTCAGAGGTCCTCCAGACTTGGCCGGAGCTCAGGGATTTCCAAAACCCGGACAAACTGCCGGCTTTTGGAAAGTCTGTCCAGGTACTTAGACATTCCTCTAAAAAGAGGACATGTCCGGGTTTTCCTGGACATCTAGTAACCCTAGCTAACACTGCTCCTCCTACTCACATATTTACCTTCTGCAATCCTTGGGTTCAGATTAGATTGACACTCACCCGGATCACCCCCTCCCATCCCACTACCAAAACCAGGCAAGTAGCAGTACTTTCCAAATCTGCTTTTTTGGTTGTTGTGCTGAAAATTTAATCCTTGGCTACTCACTCCAATAAATACACAGAAAGGTCATGAAAAGGCAATTGTGTCTGTGGATGGATTTGGAAACAATTTTGAAAGAGTTTGTGCCTAGCCTAGATTGCTGAGTATCAAAACTGCTGCACAGCAATTACTTGTACCAGCTTTGAAAACTGGCACTCCCGTTTGCATCAAGGAGGACTACACATCGGGTTACCAGACGTCTGGGTTTTGGAAGTTCCCGTACTCGGGGTCGCATCTAGAGGGCTTCTGTGCGTGCACGACACGATGACATCATACGCAAATCCGCACAGAGGCCCTCCTTGTGCGGCCCTGAGCTTGGGGAGGTTCATGTGGGGGCGGGGCTGGGGGCAGAACAAGGCGGAGATGGGGGCGGAACAGAGCAGTGTCAAGTGACTTCTGTTTTTTTAAGAGGAAATCTGGCAACCGTTACTACATGTGTGGAATTACATTTTTAATTCTGACATTTTGCTCCCCCTTGTACTTCAGTGCAGAGGTACTTTGTACTCATGTACCTCCGGGCAGTTTTCAGAGACAACAAACTTGAATACTTTCATTGGAAAAATGGCGAAAGGTATTCAGATTACAGAAATCTGCAAACCCTCCCTCCAAACCTCAGTATGCCTTTCCTTAAAACTTCCACTCTAAACCCCTGCCCCCATAATTTCCTCTTCCTTGACCTCCTCACCTTGGCTCCTTGAAATACAGGTAAGCTTTTTTCAGAGATGTTATCTGTGACCTTTAACCAGCTGCAAACAAGACGACAACAGTGTTAAAGCACAACATTTAGGATATGGGAGAATTATTCCACAAAAAAAAAAGGAAAGGAATACAGGAGAGATCCTCACTCTGGAAAAAGATTAGCAGAAAATACAAGAGGGGTTCTTACCCCATCAGATGGGAAGGAGATCAAAGAGAAAGTTCACTGGTGAAGAAGAAAGCATGAGAAGCACACGAGAAAGGCTCCTGGCACCAGGACAGGATTAAGGCCTAGGGCTAGGGCCCAAATGTTCGAGAGAGTCCTAAGATGTAAAAGTTCAATGGCTCCCAAGGCAGATTTTGCTCTAGTAAGTCTGCTGCTCACATAGGCCTAGTAGGCTCCCTCCCCGCTGTGCATTGTCCTCTAGTTGTCAGGAGGCAAGCAAAGCAGCACCTGTTCTCATTTATTGGATTTGCTAAACTGTCTATTCTGACGCACAGGACTAAGTGGTGTACAATCTAAAAAACATAATACAGAGGCCATAATAAGGAAGCCATATATCAAAGAGGAAAGACAATTTTATTCACACAAAGCAACATGCAGAACTGCTCACCAGACTACCTCCCGGGAGGCACCCCCACACACACTCACAACACCTAACTCACACAAAGTTCTTCAAAAACTTTAAATAAGTGAGTTTTCAAAGGTGTCTTGAATTTAAAAAAAAAGAGAGTGCCGCATGAAAAGGGGTTGGAAGACTGTTTCACAAAGCTGAGGCAAGAAAGAAAAAAGTGCTATGACGTGTGAACTCAGAGCATGCACATTCTCATCTGCTAGCTTTCCTCTGCAGTCAAATGGGACCATTTGTGGGACCATTATGATGGGAGGTCCACCATGATTGGTTGCCTAGGGCAACACCAAAGGGTTAATCCTGCCATCTATCACCTCATCAGAGAGTAAAACGAGGGAAGAAGTGGTTCCCAACCCTGTCCTGGAGGACCACCAGACAGTTCTGCATGCCTGTCACCTCTATTATATGCAAATCTCTCTCATGCATATTCATTAGGGCTATCCTTAAAACCTGACTGGCTGGTGGTCCTCCAGGACAGGGTTGGGAACCACTGGACTAGAGGTACGAGCAACTTCCTTACCTGCGTTGATATGCTTGTATCTGTTGCTCTATGAGTTCTCTGTACGATCTCTCTGCTGTTTTCTGAGTGACGCCAACAAGTTGAATCAACTCGGACCTCAGGGGTGAGAATTCAGAGAGTTTCAAGTTTATTAAAATTTATTATCCCACCTTAGTCGTAATCAAGGCGGTGTTACATTAAAAAAAAAAAGTTATAAAATACAGGAAACTAAAAACACTACAGACTTTTCATCGGAGAAACATCTAAAGACAAACTATCATGACTGACGTGACTGACCAAAGACGAACTGGCACGAGAGGAGGGGGAAGAAATACAGTAAATGATAGGAAAGAACAAAAAAGGGAAAAACAGAAGGACAGGGAGAGAGAGAACTCAACCAAAATGGCTGAACTAGCCAAGAAGGCTAGATAACGGCAAGATAAAGGAGGAGTTAAAACATCCTTAAAAAGACAGTTATACTGCAAAAGCACAGTTTTTAAACTAGACTTAAATTTATCTAACGTTGTGATTTCTCGTAAATAGTTTGGCACTGAATTCCAGAGTGATGGGGTGGTGACTGAAAATATATTATTTCTCATGAAGTTAACATGTCTTAGTGAAGGGATTGCGAGCAAGTTTGACTGGATGAATGGAGAGTACGGTTAAGGGAATGGGGGTATAAGAAGTCTATTGATGAATTTGGGAAGCCCTATTTGTCTAGTTTTGAATGTCAACAACATGATTTTATAGGTGATGCGGTGTTCTATTGGAAGCCAGCGTACTCTGATCAGAAAGGGAGTAACGTGATCAAATTTTTTTGCGTTGAAAATAATTTTAATGGCGGTATTATGAATAATTTGCAGACGTCTGGTTTCTTTTTTTTGTGATACTTTTATAAAGGGCGTTGCCATAGTCCAATCATGAAATAACTAAAGAATGAATAAGACTTGTACTGGAAAACTTGCACTGTACGAATAACCAGGGTAAATTATAACCGCTGCCAAGGTCTTCCACAGCCAATCACAAATCACAGAGCCTCCATCCTTTGAAAGTGGCATTTAGAGGTTCCATAGCTACTACTTCCTTGACTTCCAAGAGCTGTGCAGAACCTCCTCTGAATTTTTTAAAGCATCAGTGGGTGATGAGAAACTTCAGACTGTTTAAAAAAAAAATCCTTATGGCTCATCTGCTCATTGGCTGCTGGCACCGTACCAGATCACAGCTCTCATCTCTCACACGAATGACTCCATTATCAAACTTCCATCAACAGGAAATCATGTTAGGAAGTTTTTAGAAGAATGTCATTTTGCCAGTCCAGCATCTAATGCTAACCTTAAAATCCAATCAGTTTTCATAAGCAATTAAGATATTTGGAAATAACTCATCACATGGTTTGTGTGGTTGCAAGATCTTGGAGCGAACGAGAGCCAGAAGACCTTAAGCATGCGCGGATGCTCAAGGCCCAGCCCAGGCAAGAGGCGGGATCTTTCTTTAACTCGCACCGGCAAGTATCAGATGGGGTAAGGAGCTTGTTTGGGAGGGCGGGCGGGTGGATGCCGCTTCTAGCACGAGGGTGCAATGCCGGTTTGAGCGGGGGGGGGGGGGGAGGGGAGGGGCGTTTGCGGGCAGGGAGTGCGATGCCAGTTAGAGCGGAGGAAGGTGCTTGTTTATCGGGACATGCTCGTTTTGCGAGTTAAGGTTTGCGGGAGTGTTTTGCTCGTCTTGCAAAACATTCGCAAACCGCATTACTCGCAAACCGAGGTTCCACTGTATACATAATATACAATTTGCTGGTTATAATTTACCCTGGTTATTCTTACAGTGCAAGTTGTCGATTAGGATAAAACTTGTACTGAAAACTTGCACTGTAAGAATAACCAGGGTAAATTATAACCAGTAAACTGTATATTATGTATATTAGACCCTTAATATGTGTCTAGCTAGGAAAAAACTTGTATCGCAAACTTGTACTAAAATTATGGCAAATCTAGTGTAAATTGTAACCTGTTAACTATATACTATGTATGTTTAACCTGTAACCCATTCTGAGCTCTTTGGGGACAATGGGATCGAAATCGAAATAAATAAATAAGTGCTCACCCCAAGATTACAGGCATCTATTTGACCTTTTACGTTAGTAGAATTTAAAAGAAAGGAAGCGCCTACATGCAGGTACATTGCCAGACAGTCTTGCCCGCTTTGTGGGCCCAAGTTTATTAATAATTTGATATACCGACCATCAGCATGTATCTGGTCAGTTTACAATGCTAAAAGATAAACATTTAAAAATAAATGGGTAGACGGGAAAGAGCAAATTGATACGAGGACATTGACATAACTAGATACAAGAGGAATTTGGAAGAGGGGAAGTAAATAATTACATCATAAAAATAAAAGTTAAGCGGAGGTACATTTCACAAGATGACACCAAGCTACATAGCATCAAAACTACAAATTTATGTCCCCAACTGATCACTGAGATCCCAAGCAGAAAAACGGCTAGCCATTCCACCCGGATGCTCACTCACATCTGAAACAGCCCAGAAATGCTCTTATTCCCATTTCATACCCAGATTATGGCACGTCAGATCTTTAAACAGTCTATGGAACTTCAAGAAGGCCTTGAAAACCTTCCTCTTTACAAACCCAGCTCCTTAGCTTACATCTGCATCCCTGACTGTCCCTTACGTTGGACCACCGGACCAAAAACTCACCATACTTCAATGATGCACAAACCTACAAAGCTATTTTACCTAAGTTAGGCTATGTCCATACAGAAAATGATGTAATTTAAACCACCATAGGCTATGGCTTTTCGAAAAATGCTGCAATTTTAAAACACACTTTGTCCACTAAGTCTATATTTCCAAATCTGTATGTTATGACTATGCTGTAAAAGCTGAAATTTATACTTCTGTGTACACCAAGTTTGTCTTTCCCACTAAAGTTTATCTTACTTATACTGTGAAGGTAACCCGTTCTGGGCTCCTTTGGCAAGACTGGCTAAATAAATAAATAAATAAATAAATAACAATAAGGAATGGGGGGTCGCTTCATTGAAGCGGTTCTCGTGAAGAGTATGCTGTGAATGGAAATATGATGCATTTTTATCTAGTGTTTTGGAACGCATCTTTGAACAGAAAAGTTTTGAGATTGGGTTTGAATTTGTCCAGAGAGTTTTCGTGGCATGGCATTCCAGAGTATGGGAGCCGTAGCAGAAAAGATCATGTTTCTAGTATAGACCATACTCTTCAAAAAATCCCTTATTAAGTCTTAACATCACGATTACCTCATTCCTCCTATCTTCTTCTTAACTCCCTGAGAATACCTGCTCTCTTCACTAATCATGACCACTGATCTCTTCTTGTAACAGACCAACCTTAAATCTTTTGTAATCCGCCTTGAACTGCAAGGTAATGAAGGAATAGAATTCTCTAATGTAATATAATGTATAGTTAAGGTCTTAAATTGGGGGGAGTCAATAAATTCTGATTGGCTGATCTGAAAGGAGGAGTAGGGAATGACAAGTTTGTCGAGGAAAGCAGGAGAACGGGCGAGTTCTATTTTAAAGACCAGCATAAGAATTTTGTATGCGGTGCAGTGTGAAACTGGTAACCAATGTGCTTCTCGGAGGAGGGGAGTGATATGGTCGTATTTTTCAGCTTTATAGATGAGTTTGACAGCAGTGTTTTGGATAAGCTTTCATTCTGAAAATCAGTATAAAGTACATATGCTACAAAATAAATAACCCACATGCTCTGCACAAGCTATTTGTGCGAGGGGCAGGGACCTTTGAAAATGCCATGTACATGTACTGCTTTACTCCTATGGTCTGTGCACACAGAAATGCCTCCTTTTAACCTGGCTATAGATGCGTACTGTGGGAGGTTGCTGTAGCTCAGAGGATAGTTTACTTAGGATTATGACTATTGCTACTTACCCATATAACTGGAACATTGTATTCCATGAAAATACTGCCTGTTTAATTATCAGCCTGCCCAGCACCCTCTTACCATAGCAGCATGGAAGCACAGGGAAGTCTCAAACACATATGCTGTGCTCTCAGAGCAGCACAGAGGCACAGGGAAGTCTTAGGCATATGCTGCATGCTCTCAGAGCAGCAAAGGCACAGGGAGGTCTCGGATACATAGGCTGCACTCTCTTAAGCAGCACAGGGAAGTCTCACATACATTTGTTGCACTCTCTCAGCAGCACAGAGGCACAGGGAAGTCTCAGGTGCATATGTTGCACACTCTCAGAGCAGCAGAGGTACAGGAAGGTCTCAGATACATAGACTGCACTCTCTTAAAGAAGTATAGAAGCACAGGGAAGTCTCACATACATATGTTGCACACTCTCAGAGCAGCAGAGGCACAGGGAGGTCCCACAAACATATGCTGCACTCTCTCAGAGCAGCAGAGGCACAGGGAGGTCTCACATACATATGCTGCATTCTCTCAGAGCAGCACAGGGAAGTCTCAGGTGCATATATTGCATGCTCTCAGAGCAGTAGAGGCGCAGGGAGGTCTCAGATACGTAGACTACACTCTCTTAAAGCAATATAGAAGCTGCACAGAGACACCGAGATGTCTGTCAGGTACTCACTTTTCCAGAGATTTTAGGATGTAGTTATAATTGTTATGTAGGAATACTGCACTCAGAGCCATGTCCTCATACACCTTGGATTTAATCAGGAGGTTGAGCTGTAAGTTTCCAAGCACTTTGCCTTAAGAAAGAAAACATATAACCCAGATGGAACATTACTGTACATTACTCCTGATTAAAATGTGCTCTATTGCCAGAGTGACTGTTGCTGGGAGTCATTTAAACAGAATCACCTACACCAAAGTTTCCCAGAGCCGTTCTATGTTTTCAGAGTATAGATGAATTTACAATATCCTGAAAATATGACTGACTCTGGGTTCTGCAGACAGGATTGGGAAGCCAGGAGACAGCTGGGATTATCCTTGAAAAAAATTCAGGTTCTTTGTATAGTGCCCACTGCTGGGAATAGTTGGCATCTGCACATCCAAGAGTGCTACCAAAACTTGTTATTTTAACACTAAGCTTTGCAGCAATTCCTAAATAGGCAATGACCTATAGCCCTTATAAGTACCATCTGCGTATCTATATTACAGAGATCAGGGCAAGGCATGGGTATGACCTTACTAAAAGTTCATTTACATCAGTCAGAAACCTTTGAGCAGTGTGTAGTAAATGCTGAAAACTGGGGACTCTGCTTCGAAATGGTGATGCAAAATCACACCCCAGCCAGTAGTCACGTTGTACACTCAATATTTTGCTAATTGGTGCAGGATCAAATCTGGAATGCAAACCAGTACTATTATCAGAAAATAAGAGTGCAGCTCACATCTGAATTTATCTGCAATCACCTGGGCCAGCCCAGGGTACCCTAACATATCCCATCACTGGCAACAAACTACAATGCCAACGTCCAACCCCCAGAAGTTAACAATGCCAGCCCTGATCACCTGCTACTGCTTCCCCAAACCATAGGTTGCACAGACTTGCTTTCGGGGCTCAGGAGCAGAGGTTCATTCTATGCCAAAAAGATTCAGCTGGCAACATTACAATGCTCTTGTGAAAATACAAGCTTTGGACAGCTTAAGTGCTTCTGCTCTGTGATGACAATGAAATTGATATTTGTTAACATTTAGGGAAAAAGAAAGGGATTAGGACTTGTATACTGCTTTTTCATAGTTTTACAACCACACTCAAAGTGGTTTAGATACAGTTACTTCAAGCATTTTCCGTGTCTGTCCCGGTGGGCTCACAATCTATCTAATGTACCTGAGGAAGTGGAGGATTAAGTGACTTGCCCAGGGTCAGATGGAGCAGTGCGGGGTTTGAACCCACAATCTCAGGGTGCTGAGGCTGTAGCTCTAACCACTGCGCCACACTCTCCTCAAATACATTATCAGAAGTGAGCCAAGTATAGAACAATGAAGCCATTGTGACATCACTGATGAGGTTGGCTTTTATTGGTGGAATGAGGCATTATGACATCAGGGAAAGAGATTGGGACTTGTATATCACCTTTTTGTACTTTTACAACCACACTCAAAGTGGTTTACATACAGGTACTTCAAGCATTTTCCCTATCTGTCCTGGTGGACTCACAATCTATCTAATGTACCTGGGGCACTGGAGGATTCAGTGACTAGCCCAGGGTCAGAAGGAGCAGCGCGGGGTTTGAACCCACAACCTCAGGGTGTTAGGCGGTAGCTCTAACCACCACATCACAGTCTCCTCCCTCCTCATAAAGCTAAAAACTTCCCTCTTTCACTCCCTGTCTCTAGTGCTCTGTGCTCTGACTTAACCAAACAAAAAGATTTTCAGCAGTTAAATATGAAGCCAGGTTTTGCATTTAGTTAGAAAATTCTGGATGTTCACAATCTGAAGAGCATTTTGCAAATGGCTTACTGAACATGGAGACTTTGTAAAACTCATGCAAAGCTGCAGGCACAGGAGCCAGCTCTGTGCGTGCTGAGCACCCCCAACACTGAGCAATCTGTGGACAGGGAAAGGTAGGTTAGTTATACTGTGTTTGGCATTCCCAATCATTTTGGAATATTGGTGCCTTTGCCTGCAGAAGTATGTGGTTACAGCGGTTAGCATATCTGGGTTTAATAAAGGTTTGGACAAGTTCCTGGAGGAAAAGTCCATAGTCTGCTATTGAGACAGACATGGAAGAAGCCGCTGCTTGCCCTGGATTAGAGGCATAGAATCTTGCTACTATTTAGGATTCTGCTAGGTACTTGTGACCTGGCTTGGCCACTGCTGGCCCATCGGTCTTACCCAGTGTGACTATTGACTTGTTCTTATCTTGTAATACCTACAACAGGAGCAGCTATTTTACAGAGAAACATGTTAAAACAAAGAATGGCATCTTGTGGGGCTCTGCATAGGTAAATGCCAGCACTTCCAAGTGGCAGACTTTGCAACATATATGATTAAGTACTGATTTTATAGAACTGATCGTCAAAATTCAGCCCATAAAGCAGCCGAGCTCCAGACCTCTAGGCGTGGATCTTCTGTCTGCTTAAACCAGGGGTCTCAAAGTCCCTCCTTGAGGGCCGCAATCCAGTCGGGTTTTCAAGATTTCCCCCATGAATATGCATGAGATCTATGTGCATGCACTGCTTTCAATGCATATTCATTGGGGAAATCCTGAAAACCCGACTGGATTGCGGCCCTCAAGGAGGGACTTTGAGACCCCTGGCTTAAACCATTCTGTGGCACTTAACTGGTTTGCGCCATCGAATACTGGCTCTGACTGCCGTGGCACTGCCTAGGCAGTGCTGCAGCAGGCCAGGAGTGGAGCCAGGAAGGGAGCCTACAGTTGCACGGGCAAAGAATATCAGCCAGAATCCACTAGCTTCTGGGTTTCATCTCACCTGGATATGCAATGCCGGACATGGCCTGGCATGGATATCCAGGCTTAATCCTGCCCGCGGTTGTCAGTGGCTTAGAAACTGCTCAACACCGTAGGATGAATATTTTTAGATGTCTCGAAGTGCTGTTAAATGTCAAGGAGGTAAGCACAATTGCCCCCTCATGTTCTCCTCCAAGGCCCTAGTTCAAACGAGTAGTCATAGTAGATGACAGCAGATAAAGACCCGAATGGTCCATCCAGTCTGCCCAACCTGATTCAATTTAAATTTTTTCTTCTTAGCTATTTCTGGGCAAGAATCCAAAGCTCTACCCGGTACTGTGCTTGGGTTCCAACTGCCGAAATCTCTGTTAAGACTTACTCCAGCCTATCTACACCCTCCCAGCCATTGAAGCCCTCTCCTGCCCATCCTCCACCAAACGGCCATACACAGACACAGACCATGCAAGTCTGCCCAGTAACTGGCCTTAGTTCAATATTTAATATTATTTTCTGATTCTAAATCCTCTGTGCTCATCCCACGCTTATAGTAACATGCCAGGAAGCAAGTGCACGTATTTGTTTAAATTGTTTGAAGTGGACATGCATTTCCATTGTAAAACAGGAAATAAACATGTGCGCTCCTAACATCGGCCCAAATCAAGCCCCCTTCACATCTGTGCATGTTCTGCATATATACACATATAAGCTTTTACAATCATTGCTTATAAGGGTATGGCTACACAGAGCCTAGCCCTAAATGATGCCCTTAACCAAACATTCAGAAGCGATTTTTGCTATTTAACTTCGTCACACAGCAGCTCATTGAATATTTAAAACCAACCTCTTTGGTTTACTGGTTAAAAGAAACTTTCTGAACTTTTAAAGCTACTGCACAGAGAAAGGGGATTCCGAAGCCAAGGGTGTGTTCAGTGCACAGCTGGTCTTAATAGGTAATGAAGTGATTCCCCGAACCTGGTCCTGGAGGCACCCCAGCCAGTCAGGTTTTTAGGATATCCACAATGAATATTCATGAGAGAGATTTGCACTAGAGACAAATTTGTCTCCATCCCCACAGGATGCCTTAACCGCACAAGCCTCGAACACATGATTTTGAAGTTTTTGAGGCTTGTGCAGACGAGGACAGAGCTTAGGCATTGGAGGAATGAGGACAGAGCTTAGGTATTGGAGGAATGAGGCATTATGACATCACAATCTGAGCTCTAGAATGTTGCTAGTTATGATTTTAAAGTGTCTGAGGCTTATACAGATGAGGATGGAGCTTAGGCATTGGTGGAATGAGGCATGATGACATCACAATCTGAGCTCTAGAATGTTGCTACTTAGGATTTTGAAGGGTTTGAGGCTTGTGCAGATGAGGACAGAGTTTGCAGGAATGGGACAGGGACAGAAAAAGAACTCGCCGAGACGAGAAAATGAGTTCCCGTGGGGACGCGGAAAATTTGTCACCATGTCATTCTCTAATTTGTACTGCCTGCAAATCTCTCTCAAGAATATTCATTGTGAATAACCTGAAAACCTGACTGGCTGGGGTGCCTCCAGGACCAGGTTTGAGAACCACCGAGGTAGTGATAACCACAGCCTAATTGATATAATTAGATAGTTGATAAAGTGACTAAACACCTCCAGAGCTTATCGTTTAGATTTGCTCTGAAAGGACTTTAGTGGCTGGACATGTTCTGAGAATTAGAACTATGGTTGAACTCAGTCATAGTCAGTCCCTTAAGGTGGAACTTTCATGACAGCTAAGTAGGACTAAAATGTGTGAAAGTGAAAACCAAGGACTTTTTCCAATTCTAACCTAAGGAAAAGGAGCAGGTTGATAAGGAATAATAGGGAAAGATACTTACAGATATAGGTGCTGAGAAGCCGTCGGCTAAATTCAGAACTGTTGCTTATGGCAGAGGAACTCGGCTCTGAAGGAAGGAAAATGTAAACCAATTATAATGAAAGTCAGGAAGAATGCACAGCCACGATCCTGCTCAGTGGGTAATTCACAGACCACAGATGCAGGCCCAGGCTTAGTTAGCAGACACAGCAAGCACCAAGGCCTACTCAATGAACAAATGAGCTGATGCTCTTGGCAGATCCACCTGGTCCAGTAGGCATGCCAGGGACCACTGTGCACATGGTGGACACAGAGGAACTCTGGCATCAGCACATATTCAGACTGAGGCTTGCTTGGTACGTGCACAGACTGACACAGTCACGGCACACAAACCTTGGCTGATCTGACACATGCACAGACTAAGTACTGGACCAAAGCTGGTTCAGTACTCACAGGGACCGAGGCTTGCTCATGCACGCATACATCCAGGCTCACTCAACATATCTGGCACATACATACAGAAAAGTCAACATGTGACACTGTGCTGCAAGAAACTTTACAAAGACATTTCTGACTGTCCCAAAGACTCCCCTTGGTGTTGGACAATACACAAATCAGCACAGTCGGTGTCCTTCGTATTAAGGAGAAGGGTTTAACTGAAAACGTGAAGAAAGTCATACACACCCACCTCCGCACTGAATGCCTTTCTTCCCTGAGTTATTGTGTATATGCTACAAGAATGGAAAATGTGTACACGGTTCCTTCTAGCATCCCCGTCAGATAGAGATGTGTGTGGAGGCATCATGCTGCTTACCTCTGGGATCTATAGGAATATTGTAAGTGTCCCCAAGTACTACACAAAATAAGACAGAGCAGAGAGAAAAGAGAGACAGAAGAGAGAAGAAATTTAAAGTGCAAAAAACCAAAAGAACAGGTTAGAGATTGCCATCCCTTTGAATAAAGAAAGCAGCTATTAATACAGAGCAGAGAACAAACAGCAAGGGAGTTAACTCTTCCGTGACCAAAGGACTGCCACACTACAGCATTATTGCACACACAGCTGCACACTTACTGCTTAAAGTTCTGAGAGGCGTAAATAGGAATTAACCCACAAGGGGAAATAAACTAGAATAGCTTGTGTAAGACCCAGACATGGAATGATGTCCCGGCTGTATTGGGCAGGTAAGCAAAACATAAGCAGGAATAGGAATTATTAATAAGATGGTTTTAATAAAAGAATGTTATCTGTGGGAGAAAGTGGTCCAGTGGATTGATAGACGGACTGTGAGTTTATTTTTCTCCACTGACACTCCTTGTATCCTTGGGAAGGGAACACTGGGATTTACTAAGCTGTGTTAGTTGTTCATGTGGCAATTAAGGTGGGCTAACAACTAATGCAGCTCCCTAGTAGTGCATGCTAATTTCTGAACACAGATTGAGTGGGCAGAGAATGTCCCCTCAACATATATAGTTAAAACAGCATATGATAACAGAGAAAGACCAATGTAGCCACTTGGGTTGTATCTCTTGAACGGAGCAGGTTACTTTCCCTGCGCCCTCGTTACTGAGATTGTATCTGTTGCACAGCGCAGATTACTTTCCCTGCGCCCTCGTTACTGGGGTTGTATCTGTTGCATGATGCAGGTTACTCTCCCTGCGCCCTCGTTACTGGGGTTGTATCTGTTGCACAGCGCAAGTTACTTTCCCTGCACCATTGCTGGGGTTGTGTCTATTGCATGGGGCAGATTACTTTCCCTGCGCCCTCGTTACTGGGGTTGTATCTGTTGCATGATGCAGGTTACTCTCCCTGCGCCCTCGTTACTGGGGTTGTATCTGTTGCACAGCGCAAGTTACTTTCCCTGCACCATTGCTAGGTTTGTGTCTATTGCATGGGGCAGATTACTTTCCCTGCGCCCTCGTTACTGGGGTTGTATCTGTTGCATGACGCAGGTTACTCTCCCTGTGCCCTCTTTACCGGGGTAGTACCTGTTGCACGGCAGTTACTTTCCCTGCACCATTGCTGGGGTTGAATCTGTTGTACGGCGCAGGTTACTTTCTCTGCTCAGGCACAACTCTTTCCGTGTTGCTTTATCATACACCTGGAGGTAGTTGCTGCATGTGAACTGTTAACATAAAGCTACACTTACTGATGTGGCTTGAATTGTGCTGTGTTGTTTGTCACACTATCTACTATGCAATTAATGCACATTAATTTTTTTTCCAAGTCTCCTGACAGGGAAACTGCTGGAAGACCCTCTAGCAGTTGGCATAGGGTTTTTTTTTTTCAGTTACTACATGTTAATTTGGACTTGATTTTGTATAGGATACGGTATTGGCAGCCGCCGATCACGTATCAGTCACACAGTGGCATTTTATTCAGAATCAGGTCTGTACACCCAGACAGACATCTTAAATGTAGGCCAGAATTTTGCCGGCCTACATTTAAGGTGTCTCTCTTCCATCTACAGAGACACGTACCGATGCTTAAGCCCACCCAAGGCCACTTCTGGGCAAAACAATGCCCAAGCCCTGCCTTGGTCATGCTTAAGTGTACCTGTGCATCTCTGTAGATGCACCATGGATGAATTCCTCGACAGCATTTTTTCTAAAAACATGCATCCCGACTGGCCACGGTTCAAGAATCAGCTCCTTACTGTGCAATAACTGCAAAACCTTTTCACAGGTTAGTAACTAGGCTCTTTTATCTCCTATTGATTCAGTAAATTGGATCCTAAGCCGGTGCATAATATGTGTTAATGCAAGTTTTATCGTTAGTAAATAAGCCCCATTCAGCATGACTGGCTTACATTAAACAATGTGTGCTAAATTATATTAATAGGCATTAGTAAAGTAGTCTTCAGACTGAAAGCTCTCTGGGAAGGGAGCTATTTATTTGGGAAATAATTTTGTAAAGCGGCTTCAGCTAAAAGTAAAAAGTCAGCCTAGAAATACAAAAATCTTTCACTGAACTTTGCAAAATGTTCTGTAAATGCACATACGGGTTCTCTGCCATGGGACCCACTTTCTCTTCTGGCTTGGAAGTTGTACATTGAACTCCTTAGCCAGATCCTGTGTTATCACTGGCATTTGATAAAAATTAATGTTTTAATAACACAGATAGCACACACAATTAATTTATAAGGTAGGGTGGGAGAAGTGAGCATATATGATTAAAAAATGGAGCGCAGGATGCTGACCTGGAATGGTATTTAATCATAGGAGGTCCTATGATCCGCGTTCTTAAATCTTATAATATGCTCATCTCCCTTAGTAATATTTGGTGTTTAATGAGATTCTTATAGAAAAATCAAAGTGAAGTAAGATAAAAACATTTTGGATAATAAGATGAAGTTATGAAACCAGAAATTGTTTTGGCCAATTATCAATTTTTTGGAACAATGAAAATATGATAGTCTTTATAATAATCCTCTCGTCTTTAGTAATCTTTTGATATGGATAGGATGTTAATCTGAGAGCCTACATCTGATTTTTTTCATCACTAGCATTTGGCAGCATGATAGTACAAACACTGGATTCTGACATCACTAGGAAATTTGGAGAAGAGTGGGCAGGAATCACAAAAGAAAGAGAATTCTTTTTAAGGAACCAAAGAAATTCTATGATCAATAAGCATACGTAGGCTGTCTGAAAACGCCTTTCTCCAATGGGGACAGAGAAAATACCTACGGCACTTGGATGCAATAGGTACTTTGACTGAACCACAGAAAGATGGTGCATCAAGAATCGAACATAACTTTTATCTGCACCGAGAGGAGGTGTTAGTAGGCACACACTGAAATCTGGGGAGGAAATGGTAGAGGGCATTTTTGAATCTAATTATGAACATTTTCAGCAAAATTGTACCCACATCCCTCCTCCCTTGCTCCCCCTTGCCCCTTGCTCCACCTCCCTTTCTCTCTCTACGTCTTCTCACCTGTCAATTCTTTGAATGTCTATAATTTTATTGCCCTGTAACTTTATTGTGAATGTCAACTGTAACCCGTTCTGAGCTCCTGGAAAAATGGGATAGAAATCTAAATAATAAACATAACTGCAGGTGCAAGTGACCACACTATCTGGTGCCAAGTTCACTCTTTAAAAGCACCTGCAGATTTGATCAATGTGCAGACTGCCTTCTAATCCTGCAATACCTACTTTTAAGGGTTTGGCTGAATCTACTGGTGTATGATGTCACCCACCCACAAACCACACTACAAGTCTGGACGCGTTTACGTAGCTGTGGCTCTGAGATAGCATTCTTTGGTCATTGAGGAGTTAACTTTGCAACAGCACCTAGCCAAGATCACAAAGAAGCAGGCAAAGAAGACAGATGGAAGAACTTAGAAGGAAATGGAGGACCCAAAAAGATGCTTTGCGCTGAAAAGAAATATGCGGTGGATATGGTGCATCTAGCAATGAAAGAGATCGGAATGGACGAGGTGTGGCGGGTGACATGTGGGTTATGCTGTCTTGTGACCCGTGGCAGTTCAACCTCAGTAACAGGAGCCCAACAAAAGCAGTTAACATTCCTCTCCCATTCCTTCAGTACAATGTCTGATCTTGCATGTCTTCCGGCTGTGAATACCCGGTGACAGTTCTTTAGGTGGTTCAATCCAGCCATTTTTGAATTCTGTTGTTAACCAATCAACGTGGACCAGTGGGAGAGAAAAATGTGGCTTCCTGTTAAGAAAGCTGAAGTGCCCATGTTATAAAAGAGGATTGCAATGGACTGGCATCATGGCAAAGGCATACGAAAAAGGAAAGCGGGCGCAATGCATATACCTTGCGATGCCAGCATGGCACCAGCAGTCTCCTGGAAATCCAGCAGCTGCTGCAGGAAGAGAATTGCCTGAAAATGGAGAAAGAATAAAAGACGCAGATTTAAGTCACAGTGCACACCCTCCTTCACAGTGAGCAAGGAGCACTTTTGTCAACTGCCCGTCCCTTGGCGGCGAAGGCTGCTCTTCACAGGACGCAGATATAGATCCCAAATATATGTTTAAGTTAAACCATAGAATATGAGATCTAAACCTTATGCTATCCTTATACCAGGGGTTGAGTTTGGGTGAAATAGTGGTATAAAGACCTCTGAATATTTTTATTCACTTTTTTTTTTTGGTACTAGTGATTTTTTTTCATTTAAAACTTTCAAAACACTAAAACAACCCCCACCTCCCCCACCCCACTGAAGCACGTTCCTGACACCTGCTTACGTACATTACTGGTGAGCTCATGTACTGTCCCATCCTTTGGCATGTTGTATTCTTTGTCTGGATCATTCTAAAAGGGAAGGGGAAAAAGAGAAAATTATGTCAAGACAAAGCAAAAAAGTTATATCTGGTATTTCATTAGGATCAAAAATTCTACAATTTGCTTGTTTCCTTGTGTGTATCTTGCACCATCTACTGGCAGCCATATGAAGTGACACCTCAGGCCGACTCCAGGCAACCTCAAAGGCCTGTTCTAATCTGAAACCTATTTTATGAAGTAGGTGCCTGCCACTTATGCTAGTATTTTATAAAGACAAGTAGGCTTTCCCTTATAAAATTACCCTAAAAAAAATGTAGACAAGACTTTAATGCAATGAAGACATTAAAGAACCAATCCCAAGAGAAATTCTATTCTCCTCTTTATTCTTTCAACTGGTGGCATTTTAGGTGCTTCCTCATATTGTGGGAAGATTAGGATGGTGCCCCTGCCACATCCCCTGCCCCACAATCCATCACCAAATGCAAATTTTTCTCATGTTGTTGTTTAGCAACCAGAACAGGTCTCAGCTGCCCAGTCATGATCAATTAGGGACTCATATTCAGCTGACGACAATCAGCGTTTATCTGACTGCTGCCAGTGTTAAACCCGGAAATTCAATGCCAGGCGGACACCATATTGAATTTCCATAGCCAGATAACTGTGATATTTAGGAGTGAAGGAGTAGCCTAGTGGTTAATACAGCATGCTTTGATCCTATGGAACTGGGTTCAATTCCCACTTCAACACCTTGTGACCCTGGGCAAGTCATTTCAAGTTTTATTGTAGCTTGAAAAATCAATAAAGATTTATAAAATTTGATATACATGCATTGTCATTATTTCAAAGTGTATTACAAATCTAAAAACAGGGGAGTAGCAATATACATGTGATAAAATTTGCAGACGATATGAAGTTATTCAGAGTAGTGAAGACGCAGGAGGATTGCAAAGACCTGCAAAGTGACATAAACACGCTTGAGAAATGAGCCGTGACATGGCAAATGAGGTTTAACATGAATAAGTGTAAGGTGATGCATGTTGGTAACAAAAATCTTATACATGACTATAGGATGTCCGGTGCGGTACTTGGAGAGACCCGCCAGGAAAAAGACTTGGGAGTACTGGTCGATGAAGCCGTCTGCACAATGCGAGGCAGCAGCGAAAAGGGCAAACAGAATGCTAGGAATGATTAAAAAGGGGATCACAAACAGATCGGAGAAGGTTATCATGCCGCTGTACCGGGCCATGGTACGCCCTCACCTGGAATACTGTATCCAGCACTGGTCGCCGTACATGAAGAAGGACACGGTACTACTCGAAAGGGTCCAGAGAAGAGCGACTAAAATGGTTAAGGGGCTGGAGGAGTTGCCATACAACAAGAGATTAGAGAAACTGAGCCTCTTCTCCCTCGAACAGAGGAGATTGAGAGGGGACATGATCGAAACATTCAAGGTACTGAAGGGGATAGACTTAGTAGATAAGGACAGGTTGTTCACCCTCTCCAAGGTAAGGAGAACGAGAGAGCACTCTCTAAAATTGAAAGGGGATAGATTCCATACAAACATATGGAAGTTCTTCTTCACCCAGAGAGTGGTAGAAAGCTGGAACGCTCTTCCAGAGGCTGTTATAGGGGAAAACACCCTCCAGAGATTCAAGACAAAGTTAGACAAGTTCCTGCTGAACTGGAATGTACGCAAGTAGGGCTAGTCTCAGTTAGGGTGCTGGTCTTTGAGTGGACTGCTGGGCACGATGGACCACTGGTCTGACCCAGCAGCGGCAATTCTTATGTCCTTATGACATAATTGATACACAAGGAGGAGGGGAGGAACTACTAATGTTATAGAAAAGAAAGAGAAAAACAAATAAGGGAAGCATGACAGGGCGAGTAAAAAGTTGAAGAGCATCTAAGGAGGGGCTTAATCATTGAGACTGAAAAAAAAAAATAATATGAACGGAATAGTGCTCATATTTAACAAAATTAAGTCTCAAAGGCATCCCTATACAAAAAGCTCTTTAGGGAGCCTTTGAATCTATCCAATGCTATTTCGCTATGAAGGTATCCCAGTAGGGCGTTCCAGAGCTGGGAACCTGTCAGAAACAATTGCTGTCCGCCTTGGGCCAATAATTTTCAGAGAGGGGACGGTAAGCAGATTCTGTTCTGTTGATCTTAGAGCTCCTTTTACAAAGCCGC
Source organism: Geotrypetes seraphini (assembly GCF_902459505.1). Taxonomy (NCBI): domain Eukaryota; kingdom Metazoa; phylum Chordata; class Amphibia; order Gymnophiona; family Dermophiidae; genus Geotrypetes; species Geotrypetes seraphini. The sequence continues at coordinate 31,284,800 of NC_047093.1, forward strand.
ACTAGCGGTTTTAGCGCATGCTATAGTGCGCGCTAGCCGAAAATCTACCACCTGCTCAAAAGGAGGCGGTAGCGGCTAGCGCGCGTTAAGGCCCTAGCACGGCTTTGTAAAAGGAGCCCTTAGTGTTCTTGGTAAGGTGTAAGGTATGAGAAGGCGATCAAGGAATATCGGAAAGTTCGTAAGTCGGATTTTGAAGATCAGTAGTGCTATTTTGCAGGTAATTCTGTAAGATATTGGAAGCCAATGACCGTTTTCCATCATCCCAGGGGCAGAAACTTAGATTGTGAGCCCACCAGGGACAGAGAAAGTACCTGCATATAATAAATATAGTGCTGCATATGCCTAGTAGCACTACAGAAATGATTAGTAGTAGCATTCAGCCCTTACCCAGCTATAAGTTACTACATAAAGATAAGACTGAATAAAATCAGTCCAATTTATGCAGATAACCTACTGCCACTCCCAGAATGCCGCCAAAATAGCCGGTTTGAAGTAGCTTCTCTATACCTACTGTAGTTCCTTTCTTACTAAGATTCTTTTGTTGAAAGCTGCTATGAAGACAAGTGCCCTTAGGGCTAAATCTAATCTAATATTTCTGAGTCACGCTGTGCCTAAACAGGTTCAAGGCAACTTGCAATATAGGAATTACAGAATCAATGGCGTTGCGAAGGTAGATGCCCCCTCCTCTCCCCCAACCACTCCTTCCCACCCTCCCCCACTCCACACTCGCGCTCTCCCTTCCCTCCATGTACCTCTGTAAATCTTTGCCAGCGCGAGTGGCTTCTCCAGGATGCCATTTGCTGATGCGTTGGGTTTCCTCTGATGTCACTTTCTGGCCCTGCGACCCAGAAGTGATTCAGAGGGAAACCAAGCCAGCGTGAGCAACAGGCAGGAGAAGCTGCTCGTGCTGGCAAAGATCTACAGAGGTATGGGATGGAGGGAGGGATAGCATGAGCATGGCGTGGCGTGGCGAAGAGGTACCAGTGCACCCCACACACACCTCTTACTATGCACTACATAACAGTCTGAGAAAGGTAGAGTTATGAATGGAGAAACAGGGAGGAGAGAATGGAGGCTCTAGGACTATACTGGCATAGCATTTGAGTACAGTACACTGTCAACGGTGTGTATGCTTTTCAAAGAAGAGAGTTTTTGATTTTTTTTCGGAATCTATAATAGAATGTTTCCATCCTGAAGTCAGTCGGGAGATTGTTCCAAGTCTTGGTGCCAAGATATGTGAAGAGCAAGTTGAATGTGCATTTGTATTTAACCCCTTTGGGAGATGGGAGGAGCAGTTGAAGTGATTTCAGTTTTCTGGTTGACGTTGACCAGGAATTGGCAAACAAGTTTACATCGAATAAAACATTTTTTTTTTTTAATTCATCTCCAAGAGTTTATGGCTCTTGCAAACTGAGGTTCCTTTCTTTTTCCATCCATTCTATCTTTCCATTATACAAGTAGTTTGTTTGGGGTTTTTTTTTTGGGGGGGGGGGTTACATTATGGGGGACCCAATTTTTTTTCCTTATTTTCCTTGCAATTCTTATTGTAATTTACCATATTGTTTCCCCCTTTAAATGTAATAGTTTATCCTGTATTGTTTTATTCCTTTATTTTATACTTATTGTAAACTGCTTAGATTTTAACATTTTTGTTTTATATTTGCAGTATATTAAATAAATTGAACTTGAACTTTTGGGGTCAATCAAGGCATCCAAAAACTAATCAAAATAACTGAAGCCAAATGTACAGGAAACAAATGTTTGCACGAGATTTTTAAGATTGGGATGTAGTTTCAATACATAGTCCATCCACAGGGGTGGTTTCCCTCATTTCCTCATGCTCTATCTAGAAAGGATGTTTAGAAGCATATGGGCACGTGGTTTATAGCTGCCAACAGTCCAGAATTTTAAACTATCCATAAAGCAATGTTACTTACCGTAACAGTTGTTATCCAGGGACAGCAGGCAGCTATTCTCACTAGTGGGTGATGTCATCCGACAGAGCCCCGATACGGACATCTTGAAAGCATGTCTTGCTTGAAGAAACTTAGAAGTTTCGAGATGCCCGCACCGCGCATGCGCCAGTGCCTTCCCGCCCGATGTACCGGGCGTGTCTCCTCAGTTCAGGTAGCCAGCCTGAGAAGCCAACCCAGGGGAGGTGGGTGGGACGTGAGAATAGCTGCCTGCTGTCCCTGGATAACAACTGTTACGGTAAGTAACATTGCTTTATCCCAGGACAAGCAGGCAGGTATTCTCACTAGTGGGTGACCTCCAAGCTAACCCCAATGGGATGGTGGGAGAGTTGGCAACTTAAGAGAACAAATTTTGTAATACAGTTTGGCCAAACTGTCCATCCCGTCTGGAGAAAGTATCCAGACAATAATGAGAGGTGAATGTATGAACCGAGGACCAAGTGGCAGCCTTACAAATCTCCTCAATCGGTGTCGATCTGAGGAAGGCTACAGAGGCTGCCATTGCTCTGACCTTGTGGGCTGTGACCTTACAGGGAAGGGATAATCCAGCCTGGGCATAGCAGGAAGAGATACAAGCCGCCATCCAGTTAGAGATGGTGCGCTTCGATACAGGTCGTCCCAACTTGTTTGGATCAAAGGAGACGAAAAGTTGAGGTGCAGTTCTGTGTGGCTTTGTGCGATCCAAGTAGAAAGCCAGAGCACGTTTACAGTCCAGAGTGTGCAAAGCAGATTCCCCAGGATGAGAATGAGGCTTTGGAAAAAACACTGGAAGCACGATGGATTGATTGATGTGACATTCAGAGACCACTTTAGGTAAGAATTTTGGATGAGTACGGAGAACCACCTTGTCATGATGGAATACAGTGAAGGGTGGATCTGCCACTAGGGCCTGAAGCTCACTGACTCGGCGAGCTGACGTGAGGGCCACCAGGAAAACCACCTTCCAGGTGAGATACTTAAGAGGAGCCGTTTTGAGAGGTTCAAACGGAGGCTTCATAAGATGAGACAGGACAACATTGAGATCCCAAACCACAGGAGGAGGTTTGATAGGAGGATTGACATGAAAAAGTCCTTTCATAAATTTGGAAACCACAGGATGAGCAGACAAAGGTTTCCCCTGTAGAGGCTGATGGAAAGCCGCAATAGCACTCAGGTGGACTCGTATAGAGGTAGACTTGAGACCAGACTGGGATAGGTGTAGAAGATAGTCCAATACAGACGATAGAGAAGCTTTCTGAGGTTCTGTAGCATTGGAAATACACCAGGTCGAGAATCTCGTCCATTTTTGGGAATAGCATTGTCGAGTAGCAGGCTTCCTGGAAGCCTCCAAGACCTCCCTCACAGCTTGAGAGAACTGGTGAGGGGTTATGTTGAAAGGAACCAAGCTGTCAGGTGGAGAGACTGCAGGTTGGGATGAAGTAGTGAACCTTGATGTTGAGTAAGCAGTGAAGGAAACACTGGAAGAAGTATTGGCTCCCTGCTGCTGAGTTGAAGTAGAAGGGAGAACCAAGGTTGTCTGGGCCACCGAGGAGCAATCAGAATCATGGTGGCATGGTCTGATCTTAACTTGACCAGAGTCTTCTGAATGAGAGGAAAGGGAGGAAACGCATAAAGGAAGCGATTCCCCCACTCCAGTAGAAAGGCGTCTGCCTCGAGGCGGAGAGGAGTGTAGATCCTGGAGCAAAACTGAGGCAGTTTGAAGTTGTGGGGCGCTGCAAAGAGGTCTATCTGAGGCGTTCCCCACTGAGCGAAGATCTGATGAAGGGGTTTGGAATGGAGCGTCCATTCGTGAGGTTGGAGAAGACGACTCAATTTGTCTGCCAAGACGTTGTCCTTCCCCTGAATGTAGACAGCTCTGAGGAAGGTGTTGTGGCGAACCGCCCCATCCCAGACTCGAAGAGCTTCCTGACAAAGAGGGGCCGAGCCCGTTCCCCCCTGTTTGTTGACATAATACATGGCGATCTGATTGTCTGTGCGAATAAGGACCACCATGTCGTGAAGCAGATGCTGAAAGGCTTGGAGAGCATTGAAGATGGCTCTGAGCTCCAGAAGATTGATTTGATGGAGTCGTTCCGCACTGGTCCAGAACCCCTGAGTGCGAAGACCATCCAGATGGGCCCCCCATGCATAGTTCGATGAATCGGTCGTGAGAACCTTCTGGTGGGGAGGAGAGTGAAACAGCAAACCTCTGGATAGATTCGAAGAGGTCATCCACCAGAGAAGAGACTGCCGTAGAGCAGGAGTGACGACAATGTGACCGGACAACGGGTCGGACACCTGAGTCCACTGAGATGCCAGGGTCCATTGAGGAATCCTGAGATGTAGTCTGGCAAAAGGCGTCACATGAACTGTAGATGCCATGTGGCCCAAGAGGACCATCATGTGTCTCGCCGAGATGGACTGGCGAGAAGACACCGACTGGCAGAGTAGAAGGAGAGCATCCATGCGTTGAGGAGGAAGGAATGCTCGAAGTTGAATGGTATCCAGAACAGCCCCGATAAAGGGGAGACACTGGGTGGGCTGAAGATGTGATTTGGGGAAGTTGATCTCGAAGCCCAGACTCTGCAGTAAAGAAATTGTAGTCAAGGTTGCCGAAATGACCTCTGGAGCCGAAGGTGCCTTGATGAGCCAGTCGTCGAGGTATGGAAACACCTGGAGACCCATGTTCCGGAGTGCAGCGGCCACCACCACCAGACACTTCGTGAAGACTCTGGGAGACGAGGAAAGGCCGAATGGAAGCACTCGATACTGCAGATGTAGATGTCCCACCCGAAATCTGAGAAACTTGCGGGAGGCCGGATGTATCGGGATGTGAGTGTAGGCCTCCTTGAGATCCAGAGAGCATAACCAATCGTTCTGCTCGAGTAGGGGGTAAAGAGAAGCAAGGGTCAGCATGCGGAACCGCTCCTTGACCAAAAACTTGTTGAGGACTCGAAGGTCCAAAATGGGACGCAGATCGCCCGTCTTCTTCGGAACCAAGAAATACCGGGAGTAGAACCCCCGGTTTTGCTGATCTACTGGCACCGGCTCGATGGCTCGAAGCCGAAGCAGAGCCTGCGCCTCCTGTAGAAGAAGAGCGGTCTGCATCGAGTTGGAAGGATACTCTCTTGGAGGGTGGTCCGGGGGGACCCGTTGGAAATGAAGAGAGTATCCTTCTCTTACGATGGTAAGGACCCAAAGGTCCGAGGTGATCGACTCCCATTGATGATAAAAATGGTGGAGTCGACCCCCGATGGGAAAAACAAGGGAAGACAGAACGTCGGTTATGCTCCCTGGAAGAGAGTCAAAAGGGCTAAGTGGCCTTGGGTGCAGCCGGCATCTGAGGCTTCTGCTGAGACTTCTGTGGAGGCTGCCTCTTCGCAGGTTGTCTCGCTAGGGGAGCCTGTCTTGGTTGATAACGCCTCTGGTAGATTTGAGGCGGTCTAGATGGACGAGACTGTTGAGGCTTAGGCTTAGGACGCAGAATGGATTGAAAAGACTTCTCGTGGTCCGAAAGCTTTTTAGTGACAGTCTCGATAGACTCATCGAATAGATCCGCTCCCGCACAAGGCACATTAGCCAATCTGTCTTGGAGGTTCGGATCCATATCAATAGTGCGAAGCCAGGCCAGGCGACGCATGGCGACTGAGCAGGCCGCAGCACGTGCCGAGAGCTCGAAGGCATCGTAGGAGGATTGCATCAGCTGCAGCCGCAACTGGGACAGGGTTGCCACCACCTCCTCAAACTGGAAACGAGCTTCAGCATCGATGAAAGGGACGAACTTGCGGAGGACCGGCAAGAAGAAATCCAAATAGGAAGAGAAGAAAAAATTGTAATTGAGCACTCGAATCGCCATCATCGAATTTTGGTAAACTCGTCTACCAAACTAGTCCATCGTTCTCCCCTCCCTGCCCGGAGGCACAGAAGCGTAAACCTGGGAAGGGTGAGAACGCTTGAGAGAAGACTCGACCAGAAGAGACTGATGAGAAAGTTGAGCTCCCTCAAACCCCTTGTGGTGAACGATGCGGTATCGAGCATCCAGCTTACTGGGAACCGCAGGGATAGAATACGGTGTCTCAAAACAGCGCATGAAAGTCTGGTCCAGCAACTTATGCAAAGGAAGCCGAAGAGTCTCCGCCGGAGGGTGAGGCAAATGCATCGTATCCAAATACTCTTTAGAATATTTAGATCCAGTATCCAAAGTCACATCTAAGTCATCCGCCATCTGTCGGAGAAAAGATGAGAAAGACAATTGGTCCGCCAAGGCCGGCCGCCAAGACGGACTAGACGAAGTGGAAGCCTCCGGGTCTAGGGAGAGCTGAGACCTGCATGGAGAATAAGAGGTAGATGGTTCCTCATACTCTGGTCCCTCCGGTTGGGAAACATCGGACGATGAGTATCCCAAACGTTGCATCTTTTTCTGTGGGGACACTTCCGAATGACGTGAGGAGTGTCGAGATGAATGACGAGAACGATGCCCCTCCCGGTGCCGGGATGGGGAGCGAGAACTTCTGTGCATCGCACGATCCCCCGAAGCCTCTAAGGAATGAATGGGGCTCGAAGCGGTGGATCGCAGAGGTGGCAAGGACGCGGACTCACGCAGCGCCACCCAAGTCTGGTATGGAGTGCGGAAGAACTCTTCCTGCGATGCAGTATGCCCAGGACTCCGAATATCAGGGACCGTCCCAGCGCCCTGTTGCCATGGAGGAGTAATGGGCTCTAAAGGTGGCATATCAGGAAGGGAAGCCCTCCTGGAGGCATCCGCCGCCCTCCGTCGATCCCCCTCGTCGAGCAGCGAGATCGAACGGCGAGGAGGAGGGGGAGGGGGCGGACCGCCCTCAGGGACCGGTGCTCGGACTTCACCCTGAATGTTGGCGATAAGCCGGGGTCCCAAAGTTTGCATAAGCTCGACAAACTGAGCTTCCAGCAGGGATCGAAGCGAAGCCGATATGGAGGGATCCGCACCGAAAGGGGGTCCTCCTGCACGGTCTTCGCGCTCCTTCGCGGCCAAGTGCTTCTGCTTAGTAGCTTTGGGCACCTTGATGACCACGGGAGGGACAGTGGAAGGCGGTACCTGAACCGAAGAGACAGTGGCAGGCGCCGCAGCGGAACTGGAAGCCGCAGCCGGTGTAAACGATGCTGGCTTCACGATGCTGGATGTGGAAGTCATCGATGCAGGTTTCGAGCGGACCGGCGAAACCTCAGCAGATGTAGAAGCAGACAGATCCTTGGCAGTCTCCATCTTGAACATCGACTCCCAAAGTAAGCAACGCCGCTTGAACGAGCGCGCAGTGAGCGTGGAACAAGGCCTGCACGATTTCGGAACGTGGTCCGGACCAAGACACTGAAGGCAGCGTCGATGCGGGTCCGTCAACGAAATCGCACGCTGGCACTTGCTGCACTTTTTAAAACCGGTGATTGGCCGTGACATAAGCCGGAAAATCGACGCTGCAATGTCGAAAGAGGTAGGCCGCAGCCACGAGGCCGGGCCGGCCGAACCGCCGGAAGAAATAATTTTGAACTTTTTTTTTTTTTTTTTTTTAAATAAAGTAAAGTAAAGTGAATTCAAAGAAATAAACCAAAACGCGGGTAAAGAAGGCAAAGAAAAACTGAAATTCAGTCAGCGCAGATTGAAGATAACTTCTCAGCTCCGCGGAAAGAAAAGAACTGAGGAGACACGCCCGGTACATCGGGCGGGAAGGCACTGGCGCATGCGCGGTGCGGGCATCTCGAAACTTCTAAGTTTCTTCAAGCAAGACATGCTTTCAAGATGTCCGTATCGGGGCTCTGTCGGATGACATCACCCACTAGTGAGAATACCTGCCTGCTTGTCCTGGGATAATGAACATCCATGGGAGAACTTTGCATAATACAATGAAAGCGGCAGGCAAGCAAATCTCTCTAATACATATTCATTAGGGGTTTCATGGAATCCAGAACCATTGGCCGCCCTCAAGGAATGGGGTTTTGGGATCCCAGAAGGTACCTTGATGTTGTCTGCAAAGTCCTCCAATGCCTTTGCTCCTGTGGTCTCCATGGAATTGATCAACCCCGGTAGTTTGTTTTTTGTGCTTGCTGCGGTTCCCTGGAAAGAACAAGTTAACAGGACTCAGTAGGCAACAGATGGCTCAGTTGCCACTCACAGGAAAGACTGCACAGGCTTACCACCTCCACCTGCTGGAGACTGAGAACAGACTGACTGTAGATGGGACTGCACGGCCCACCTGTACTACTGCCAAAAGTCAATGTGTTCTCAGTCTCTACCTGATGGCAGAGGAGCGTAAACCCATCCGTCTGTGCCAGTCTGGAGGGACGATAAAGAACAAGTTAACAGGACTCGGTAGGCAGCAGATGGCTCAGCTGCCACACAGGAAGCAGGAAGCTGATGCACAAGCATTCATCACATTGCTCCCAGGTCACTCCACTACTGTTCAAAAAGTTCTTCTCGCCCAAGATACTGCTTATCAACCCTAAATGTGATGTGAACAAAATGCAAACCATGCGTCAAACTAGGAATGGCAAGCTTATTTCAAGAGCGGCCTAAAATTTAACTCAGAGGAGAAAAAAGCCGATGCATTAACCCAGGCTTCTCCAAAGTTTAGTCCTTGAGGACCAACATTAGGTCAGATTTTCAAGTTATGCCTAATGTACACGCATGAGAGAGATATGCATACCCACCTCCCTTCCACTGTATGCAAATCTTCCTCATGCATATTCATTAGGGATATCCTGAAAATCTGGCCTGCTGGCAGCTGTCTAGCACTGCATTAACATATTGCATTACTCTAGTCCCTTGTGCTGTGAGGCGACATGGGAATATAGTAGATGATGGAAGGAAAAAACGAATCAAACAGCAGCTGCATCATACACACACCTGCAAAACCTGATCAAACTCTGGCTTCATCTGCTTCAGGTGCTTGAGTATTGGAAAGATTGTCAGCACAGCAGAGTAGTCGTGTCTTATGATGGCCTTCCGGGCTGCCTGAACAATGTTATCTCCCTCCATCATCAAGTTATCTAGCGCCTCCTGCAACAAAACCCACCAAGAAAATGACCGTGAATTCAAGTACCAAGAAACTCATAACTACTGTGCTTCCCCGAAAATAAGACACTGTCATATATTATTTTGGGGCCCCCAAAAACGCACTAGGTCTTATTTTCGGGGAAACTGCCCAATCACAAACCCACAGCATCTTTCTATTCCCCCTTCCGCGTAGCCGAACCCCCGCCGACCCTCCCATCTCTCCCTCCCCACGCCGACAGTGAGACCAACAAACCATTACCTACTTCTAAAAGGCAGCATCGCGGCAGCAATCTAAACGGGCTGCTTCGAGCCTTCTCACGTCGGAGTGCTCTGCTGCGTTTCTGATGACATCATGCGGCAGAGGAACACCCCAACGTGAGAAGGCCTGAAGTATCCCGTTTAGATTGCTGCCACGACACTGCCTTTTGGAAGTAGTTAATGGTATGTCAGTCTCGCAGTCGACATAGGAAGGGAGAGATGGAAGAGTCTGCTGCGCCATTTAGGAAGATATTAAGACCTACCCCAAAAATCATGCTAGGGCTTATTTTCGGGGAAACACGGTAAAGGTACCTCTTAACTGGACCATCTACCTGTCTCTCTACCAACCTATTTACTTGTTTTTAAATTTATTATCTAACTTTTCTACTGTGATTGTCAGTGCAAATGGTTGCTTTCCTGTTTATTTTGTAGTTCTTTTCTTTATGAATTTGTTTTAAAACGGACGCCGCTTTGTCCTATTCTGACAGCTAAAAGTCTGCAATAAGTAAATACTCCACAAAGCAGGCTCCCACTTTCCTTTCTATAACAGGTTCTAGACAGGTGATTTCTTTGCACTTAAAATACAATACAATGCAGTACTTATATTCTGCCATTAGACCTCTCAGCTCTATACGGATTGCACATTTAATATACTGAAAAACAAGAAACATCCAGGAATTACATAAAATTCATAAAAAACCATTCATATATTTCTCCCTTATACTTCCCAAATTTAAATGGCTGTCTTTCTAAATTTGAGATAGTTTGTAATCTGTCTCACTTCCAACGGAATGCTAAGGCATATAACAACTGATTGATATTGGAAAGTGGAAGTAAACAATTTTTTTATATTTATCTATTTACACATTTATATCTCGCTTATCCGAAATCTATGTGGGTTACAACATCACACTCATAAAATAAAACAATACAATTACTCAGTAACGCAACACAAACACACTACATCATTCTTTCAAGTTATTCATCATACAACTCATAAAATAGAACTATATATGGACTAAATCCCTCCCAAATCCTGAAAAGCATTTCTAAAAAGATAAGCATTCAAACTCTTACGAAAGGATAAAAAAAACTTTTAACTTTAGACAATTCCTGCAATTAAAAGATGATTTCTTAAAAGACTGAGAATACTAATTGAATCAAAGACATCCCTCATAGAATTACCCTCTAAGTGGGAGGCAATTCCACAACTGGACACCTTTATTCAGGTGCCAAAAGGACCCCATGGTGGGAACCCATTCTATAATGGCATCTGAGCACCCAGATTGTTCTAGAAAATCTGCACAACCTGGTATAATTCTGAGTGCCTAAATGTGGCAGGGAAGTGTGTAAACTACAATATTCTGTAAGCCCTACCTATATTCTGTCCATACACCTCCCCCCCCTTGCATTTACTTACTAAGGGGTGTTATAAGTGGCCTTAGGATGTCCTTACAAGTTTCAAGTTTTATTTATATTTGATTAATCGCTTAATTAAAATTTTTTCTAAGCGAGTTACAATATATAAAAGTAACATATAGTTAAACATAGTATTAAAACAAAAACAACAAACAGAAAACCAAAAAAAAACCAGACATAATTTACACAATAAATATAATTTAAAAATGTTTACACAATGAGTAAACATGGGTCTCTCTCATTTGCTAAAGGCCATTTTTACCGCAGCTGATGACTGCGAGGACAAGTCTGATCTTCGTTTGGAGTGTTACCTCCTTGCCTTTGAATACTTTGTCAAGAGCCTTTATTGAAGAGCGACCAAGTTCTATTCTGTGGAGTATTTCTTCCCTGCTAGTTGCTTGTTTATGAAAGAGCCCAGGAGATTGAAATCTTTATCACTTCTATTCTATCACCTTCAAGCTCAAAATTGTCATTTTCTGTGTTGATGATCTTTGTCTTGTTTAAATTCAGTTCTAATACCATGTTATGACTATCGGCATTGACTTTTCTCAAACTTAACCTTTGAAAATTGCCCATAGATAATCTACCTGCAAAGACTTGTACCTACTTCTTCCAACTAAAAGCATGTGCGCACTTTTGAAAATACATAACTATACATGTACTAAGAAATCCCTTCTCTAATTCCATCCCAAGGAATGCCACTGTTGCATACAGGCAAAAGGGTGGGCAATTTTGAAACTGCCCTCTCAGGGGGTGTAGATGGCTGTTTTTGTTATAAGGTTTTATATGGTGCAGCTCCTACTTATCTGGCTAATAGTTTTTCAATAGCTTCACACAAATGCAGTAGAAAAACTCATGCTCTGTTCAATTTCCCTTTTGTAAAAGGTTGTAAAAGCAAGAAATTCCTAAATCATTCTTTAGCCTCTCAGGCAGCTTCTCATGAAAAAGAATTTTGATCATTGTTGCTCACAGCTGTTTTACTGACATTTTAGAAAACAGCTAAAAACCTATCTTTTCTCCAAATACCTAACTAGCTGACTCATTCAAATATACGATTATAATCTTTTGTAAATCGCATAGAACTTTTTGGTAACGCGGTCTGTAAGTATAATGTTATGTTATGTTATGTTTTGAGAACACAGGAAAAAAGGGAAACCTGAATTAAGGAGTCAAAAGTTTTCTTCTGGTGGTGCTCGGGAATGATCTCCATCAACAGCTGATATTCACTCTGAGCCAGTTTAACGAAGGCGCTGATGCAGTGAATATATGCATCCGTCTCGATGTCCAGCATGTCATCCCTTCCTGCAGGAGGAATACAGCCCCATGAAATAAGACACTTGGAATGGAGGTTTCCAGCTTTTACAGAGTTTCACCTCACAGCATCACCTTATTTCCACTCTGAAAAGGGTGGGAAAAAAAGGGCATGAGGTATCTGGAGATAAAGGTCCTGATTCTATAAACAGTACCTAACTCCTAGGCACTGGTCGGCATGGTTGTCAATCAATTGCTTGGCACCACTTATAGAATCCTGCTTAGGTGTTGCTAGGTGTCGTTGTGGGAGGCACCGGTATATTAGGCCAGGATTTTCCTGGACTAATTTACTGGCCCCTAACCACGTCCACTTTCCAGGTAGACATTGTTAGGCCCAGCTCTGAGTTCTGCGCAGAACACCGTGGCATAGTAAGGGAAGCTAAACAGGTACGGGGAAGGGAAGGCAAGTGCGTGCAGAAGGGGGGGGGCGGTGAAGAGGGCAAAGGGGGAGCCACCGACCTGGGTGCCTCCCACCCTCGCTACGCCACTGGCAGAACTCTTTGTTTTCAACTGTTTTAATAAGTTTTTAATGGCGTGGCCAATTACCATGCCAATTAAACTCATTCCTCAATTTTAAGTTTCATGTGGAACGCAGCTGGGCATCCGCAATTTAGGTGCCTAGCGATACCTAACCTAGGAAGCATTTATAGAATCTGGCCCCAAATTTCTCCTAGAGAAATGCAAGCGCTCTGCAAGCATGAAGCACATATATAATGGATATATTCCATAAGGTTTGTCACTTGTATCAGGTGCTAACTTTTTCATGGCAAGGAGGGCTTGATAGCACCTTCTTTGTAGAATTACCTCATGCTAAAATTTGCATGGCATATATGTGCAGAAATGTGCTAATCTGTAAATACATGCATTATCTTCCACCGCGCATATTTTACAGGTAGGCGCACACGTGGGCGGATTCTGTGCTGGACTCAAACTTATGTGTATCATTTTTAGAGAAGTCTAAATTGTGTGCAAATCTCTGGCAGCTGAACACAAGCATTTCGTGAAGGGACGTAAAAGAGGCAGGTGGTCTGTAATGTACCAACAGCAGATCAAACAACAGACCAGACAAATATATGAAGTAAAACAGTTTAATATCAACCAAACAAGTGCCTGATGTGGCCACATTTTATCCAAAGGCTGCATCAGAGGCAAAACTAAAGAGAAAAAAACAGCAAATTTGCTGGAGACATTTGTGGAGAGCCAGTGTAGAACTACTACCTGTGATTTCTTATTCTAGGCCAGGGGTAGGCAATTCCGGTCCTCGAGAGCCACAGGCAGGTCATGTTTTCGGGATATCCACAATGAATGTGCATGAGACAGATATGCATACCAAGGAGGGAGTAGTGCATGCTATTCTATCTGTCTCATGCACATTCATTGTGGATATCCCAAAAACATGACCTGCCTGTGGCTCTCGAGGACCGGAATTGCCTACCCCTGTTCTAGACCAGTGTTTTTCAAGCCGGTCCTGAAATACCCCCTTGCCAGTCAGGTTTTCAGGCTATCCACAATGAATATGCATAAACTTGATTTGCATACACTGCCTCCATTATATGCAAATTTCTTTCATGCATATTCCTTCCCTACGACACCTATTTTATGATACCACCAGAAAGAAGATTTTCTCCGTTACAGCTCCTACATTGTGGAATTCCTTACCCTCACATCTCCAAGAAGAAAAACCTATGGACAAATTAAAGTTAACCTAAAGAACTTCCTTTTAAAGGACGCATATGACAAGTAATCTCCAGACTTTAGAAAGAAGAAAGAGCATATCCCCCTCCTTCTGTATTGACCGTTATTGTCTCTCTCTCTCCTAACGCAAATTGTACTCCCCATCCCCCTTGTTTCATTATGTCACTTAAGTCTGTTATTGTCTAATTGTGTTCCACCTTGATTTTATCTGTTATGACTTTGTACACTGCTTAGACAATTTTTTAAGCGGTATATCAAATTTTAAATAAAACTTGGAAACTTGGAATATGCATGGAGCAGATTTGCATCCCTGTTACCTCCATTACATGCAAATTTCTCTCATCCATATTCATCAGGGCTATCCCAAAAACCCAACTGGCTGGTGGTCCTCCAGGACAGGGTTGGGAACCACTGCTTTAAATGATGCAGAAAAAATAAGTGCTATGTACTATTCTATAAATAGCGCTCAGTGTTGGGCACAGTTTATAGACTAGCGCTGAAAACCTGGCGTAAAATTCTCACAGCTAAACTAGGAACAGATCTCCCATATACTACAATATGGTGCAAATCTTCAGTGAATGCCCCCGATCTTCCCATGCCCCTCTCATGGCAAGGCCCTTATCAGCTGCGTACTGAAAAATTTACACACGCATTTTTATAATGTCTAGAACAGGGGTGGGTAATTCCGGTCCTCAAGGGCCGTAATCCAGTCGGATTTTCAGGATTTCCGCAATGACTATGCATTGAAAGCAGTGCATGCAAACAGATCTCATGCATATTCATTGGGGAAATCCTGAAAACCCGACTGGATTACGGCCCTTGAGGACCGGAGTTGCCCACCCATGGTCTAGAACAGGGGTGTCAAAGTCCCTCCTCGAGGGCCACAATCCAGTCGGGTTTTCAGGATTTCCCCAATGAATATGCATGAGATCTATTTGCATGCACTGCTTTCATTGTATGCTAATAGATCTCATCCATATTCATTGAGGAAATCCTGAAAACCCGAATGGATTGCGGCCCTCGAGGAGGGACTTTGACACCTCTGGTCTAGAAAGATGCACGTGTAAATTCAAATAATTTTGAGTTAAGTGACATCATTGCTTGCTAGCACCCAATTACTTGTGCTAATTGGCTCATTAGCCAATTAAATTGGGCGTGAAATTGTATTCAACTTTTTAGGGCTCTTTTACTAAAGCGTGTTAAATAGTTAGCATGCTAATTAGTGCATTTCTAGAGTTTTGGGACTCCAATCAGGTGTCCTCTAGGTGCCTCTACTATTACTATTATTTCTAGAGCAATACCAGACATTATCTTGTTCCTTTTATTAGTTTGATGGAACCTGAAATTTTACACTAGCTTGGTAAGTCATCTTCTCTTGTGGAATTTCAAATTCACTTTAGTAATTTTGATATGTTCTTATTAAAGGTGTCAGGATACATGTTTTATGTAAATTTTTAAAAAACAAAACAAAACATATTTTTATTGAGAATGGCAAATGGCCCAGATAAAGAAGTACACACATCATAGATTTAAGTTTATGTGAACTATGTGTTTGCATATACAGTCAAACCTCGGTTTACGAGTGCACCGGTTTGCAAGTGTTTTGCAAGACGAGCAAAACATTCGTAAAATCGGTGCCTCGGAAAGCGAGTTTGACTCGATTTACGAGTGCCACCCCCCACGATCCGGCATCCCCTCTCCCTGCTCGAGTCGTCTCCCCACGATCTTACATGCTCCCCCAAGCACTAAAACGATATCCCTTACCCCGATTGGGCACCGGCACCAGCACCAGCACCAACGCACAGGACATGCCGGTGTCCGAAGATCCTCCCTCTTCTGTGCTGGGCTGTGCATCGGCGATCCTTCCTTTTGCTTGTGCTGGGCTGGACTGGGCTTTGAGCATTTGCGCATGCTCAAAGTCTTCTGGTCTCACTCGGAGAGATTCTGAATCTGAGAATCTCGGAGAGATTCAGAATCTCGGAGAGAGCGAGACCAGAAGGCCTTGAGCATGCGCAAATGCTCAAGGCCCAGTCCAGCCCAGCACAAGCCAAGAGGAAGGATCGTCGATGCACCACCCAGCCCAGCACAGAAGAGGGAGGATCTTCGGGCACCGGCATCGGCATGTCCTGTGCGCTGGTGCTGGTGCCGGTGCCCAATCGGGGTAAGGGATATCGTTTTGGTGCTCGGGGGAGCATGTAAGATCGCGGGGGGGGGATGCCGGATCGCAGAGGGGGTATGGAGCAGCGGCCGTGGCCTCAAGGGGGGGGGGATTGGAGCAGCGCCGGTAGCCTCGGGTGAGGGGGGGAGGATGGTGGAACGAATCAAAGAGAGTTTCCATTCATTCCTATGTGGAAACTCGCTTTGATATACGAGCAATTTGGTTTACGAGCATACTTCTGGAACGAATTATGCTCATAAATCAAGGTTCCACTGTATATGGTTTTATATTATTGCTTCAAGGTGCCACTGCCAAGGTATATGTTCTAAGCTGATATCTCTATCTATTTCAAATGTATGGCTATGGTTTTACTGTATTATATTTAGGGCTCCTTTTACAAGGTGTGCTAGGGCCTTAACGCGCGCAATAGTGCACATTAAATTCCTGAGCGCGCTAGCCACTACCACCTCCTTTTTCGGCTATAGCATGCGGTAATTTTGTGCGTGCGCTAAAAACCCTAGCACACCTTTGTAAAAGGAGCCATTAGTCTTTGTTCCTGTTACCTTTTTGCCCCTGATGCAACCACCTGGTGAAACATGGTCATGTCGGGCAATTCTGTTTGATACCTGAGAGATGTTTTCTCGACGGTCTGCTTCTTTTTTTTTTGTCTTCCATCTTGAATATTATAGACTGTTTGCCTTGCCGATTTTTGAACCCATAAATGTGCTTCAGCTTCCACCACGTATATTTTTACTATTTTAGCTCTCCTCCCCATAGGTATTCTTGGGTTGATTTTGTCTTTTTGCCTACCTGCAGTGATTCTATTGTCTGCTGATGATCAGCATTTAAACTTTTCAGATTTCTTCCTGCCCCACTGTGTTTCCCCACTGTTTTCAATTAAGGGTTAGTACAGACTTAGAAACTTTTCTTTTTCTCTCTTTTTGGTTGACATATACTTTCCCAAAATGAAATGAATGATTGGTTAACTGCACCTCTGCTATACCCCCTCTCCCCCCACACTTTTATCAAGCCGCGCTGCAGAGCAGAATGAGCTAAATGCCGAACCACCCATTCTATTCCTATGGACGGCCCAGCATTTAGCTCATGCTGTTCAGCAGCGCAGCTTGATATAATGGGAGGATATTTCAGAATTCAGTTCTTTTGTTTAGCTGTGTCTTTTTTGACAGACCTTCAATTTGTATATGTTTTCATATATACCGTATTTGCCGGCGTATAAGACGACTTTTCAGTACCTTAAAATCCTCCCCAAAGTCGGGGGTCGTCTTATACGCCGGGTACTGTTTACATGCAGTGGCGTACCAAGGGGGGGGCGGAGGGGGCGGTGCGCCCCGGGTGCCAGCCCTAAGGGGGTGTTCCCGGCCTTGCCGTTCAGTCCCCCGCCACCCCAGAAGGACCGCTCGCCCCACTGACCTTCCTGCACCACCTGTGAAGCAGCCCGCAGCAGGATCGCGAAGTCAGCGTCAGCGATCCCTGCGCTGCTTCCTGCGCCGCGATCCCGCCCCTTCTCTGACGTCAGAGGAGGGGCGGGACCGTGGCACAGGAAGCAGCGCAGGGATCGCTGACGCTGACTTCGCGATCCTGCTGCGGCTGCTTCATAGGTGGTGCGGGGAGGCCAGGGGGGCGAGCGGTCCTTCGGGGTGGGTCGGGGCATCAGGCCTTCAGGGTGGGGCGGGCGGGCGGGCAGGCAGGCAGGCAGGCTTTCAAGGGGGAGGGGGGTGACAGGCAGGCAGGCAGGCCTTCAAGGGGGGACAGGCCTTCAAGGGGGGAAAGGCAGGCAGGCAGGCCTTCAAGGGGGGGACAGGCCTACAAGGGGGGGGGACAGGCCTTCGGGGGGGTGCAGGCCTTCGGGGGGTGCAGACCTTCAAGGGGGGGACAGGCAGGCAGAAGGTTGTGCAGAAGGTGTGCGGAAGAAGGGGTAGTCTTATACGGCGAGTATATAACAAACTCTATATTTTAACTGTAAAAGTTGGGGGGTCGTCTTATACGCCCAGTCGTCTTATACGCCGGCAAATACGGTACATTTTTTTTTCCCAATTCTTTATTCATTTTTCCATCTTCCACCAAGTATACAATATTACATAAATTGAATCATACACATCACTTGAAATTCTTTCTAATATCATCTAAATACATAAATTTACCCTCTCCCCCACCCTCCCTTTTCGCAGATATTATCATCTAAATTCAATATACATATGCTATATTCACAAATAATGATTAAACCTATATTATAACTATATACCCCCTCCCATAATTATAATTATACTTTCAATGTAAAAAGGTGTCTAATCATTACAATAAGTTGTCAATGGCCCCCAAATCTTCTTAAAATGATTATAATTCCCTTTTTGTATAGCAATTATTCTTTCCATCTTATATATATGGCATAATGAATTCCACCAGAAGGTGTAATTAAGTCTTGTGTAATTTTTCCAATTTCTGGTGATATGTTGAATGGCGACTCCTGTCATTATTAATAAAAGTTTATTATTATTTGATGAAATTTGACTCTTTTTTCTCATTGACATTCCAAATAGGATTGTATCATATGATAAAGCTACATGGTTTTCTAATAAAATAATATTTTTTTTGAAATTCATATAGGACTCCTTTTACTAAGGTGCACTAGCGTTTTTAGCGCATGCAGGAAATTACCGTGTGCTACGCTTCTAGAACTAACGCCAGCTCAATGCTGGCGTTAAGATCTAGCGCGCGCAGCAATATAGCGCACGCTATTCCACGTGTTAAAGCCCTAATGTGGCTTAGTAAAAGGAGCCCATAGTTTTTTATTTATAGGATTCTTTACACTAACCCCCCCCTTTTCCAAAACCGTAATATGGTTTTTAGCATCGGCTGCGGCGGTAACAGCTCAGATGCTCATAGAATTCCTATGAATATATATGAAAGAAATGTACATATAATGGAGGCAGTGTATGCAAATTAAGTTTATGCATATTCATTGTGGATATCCTGAAAATCTGACTGGCAAGAGGGGTAAACACTGGTCTAGGTCAGGGGTAGGCAATTCCAGTCCTCAAGAGCCGGAGCCAGGTCAGGTTTTCAGGATATCCACAATAAATATGCATAAGATAGATTTGCATCTCAAAGAGGCAGTGCATGCAAATCCATCTCGAGGACCGGAATTGCCTACTCCTGGCCTAGGTAGTGCGAGGCTTCTGAATTAGTCACTGAAGTTTCTAAGCAAGGGACATTGCTGGTTACTTGGGCTTTGACATGTAAAATTTTGATATACACTTCCCCCTCCCCATTCACGGTTCCTGCACTCGCGGTTTCATATAATCGCAATTTTTTTCTGGGGAGGGGGAAAATTTTAAAAAGTCTTAATGTATAAAAAAAAATTCATTGTTTTTTCCTCCCTGCCGCCTTCCCGGCCTTACCTGGTGGTCTAGAGGGTTTTCGGGGCAGGAGCGATCTTCCTACGCTCCTGCCCTGTGCGGATCGCCATGAGGAAATGGCTGCTGGGAGTTCCCGTAGTCTCTTGAGACTACATCGGGAACTCCCTACAGCCATTTCCTCATGGCGATCTGCATGGGGCAGAAGCGTAGGAAGATCGCTCCTGCCCCAAAAGCCCTCTAGACCACCAGATAAGGCCGGGAAGGCGGCAGGGAGGTGGGGGTGGGTCAGAGCTGGATATTCGCGGTTTTTCAGCATTCGCGGTCCGGCTCTGCCCGTATCCCCCCCGAATGACGAGGGAGAAGTGTATTCTTCAAATCTTTAAAGGAGCCACTATTGCTGCACTTCCTGATACCGCCAGGAACTCTCAAAAAAGATGTAGATCCTTGTTGTAAAATGTCAGAATAATAAATATATTTTTATGACTCCCAGCAACGCCTGAATTTTCTTGATAATATATTTTGCTAGTATGGCTGATGTGGTGGTGCCTCACAACTACATTATGGAATTAACCTCATTTGCTTCCTTTTCACCTTTTAAAATTTTTCCTAAGATATAGTATGCACAGTGTTGAGATCTAATTTCCTTTGGTTTCCCCTCATTTGAGATCTTTTCAACAGATGAGAATACTTTTCTTTCACATTCCATTTCATAATTCTTTATTTCTGTACATTGGAATTCTTATGCAAGTTTCATCTTGTTAATATTTTGAAATTGATATAAATAAAAAGCTTAACAATTATCCCTTATTTTATCAAATTACCAGACAAATCTTGCTAACTTGTTTTTCTTATTTCTCATAGAATGCATACACTATCTTGTGTAGTTGGTGGTGATTTTCCTCACTGGTGTCATTTCAGATAGGAATGTGACTCCGTTTAATCATTTATAAGAGCTTTACCTATCAGGAATTAAATTATTTTATGTCCTTTTTGCTAATATTTTTCTGAATACATATCCCTGAGGCAGGCAGTTGCCAAAACATGACCGTGTGTGTGTGTGGGGAGGGAAGGGACTGTGATAATTTTGGATTTCAATTTCTGCCCCTCCCCCCACCTTTTGTACTAAACAATTTTAGCTACATTAACTTTGATTACATTTATTGAAGAGTTTCTTTTTTGGTTCATAGACAACGCGGAAGACAAAGGCGCGCGCCGACAACTGAGCGCAAGATGGAGGCGCGCACCGAAGAAAATTACTATTTTTAGGGGCTCCAACGGGGGGTTTTGTTGGGGAGCACCCCCAGTTTACTTAATACAAATCACGCCAGCGTTGTGGGGGGTTTGGGGGGTTGTAACCCCCCACATTTTACTGTAAACTTAACTTTTTCCCTAAAAACAGGGAAAAAGTGAAGTTTTCAGTAAAATTTGGGGGGTTACAACCCCCCAAACCCCCCACAACGCGGCGCGATCTGTATTAAGTAAAGTGGGGGGGTTCCCCCCCACGCCCCCCCCCCCCCCGTTGGAGCCCTAAAAACAGTAATTTTCTTCGGCGCGCACCTCCACGCTGCGCTCAATTGTCTGCTCGCGCCTTTGTCCTGGCGCGCATTTGACCTGACACCTCTTTTTTAAGTAACACCCCCCCCCTATTGCATTCTCTTCCTTTTGTTTGAAATCTGTCACCCAACAGATTCACTGGTGCCCTCTAGTTTTGTTTGAGACCATGAATAAGTAATCACCTTCTCCCATCATTCACCTTCTCCTCATCTTTGGCGACCTTGTATACCAATGTTTCTTCCCTGATTTCTTTTCCAGCAAAAGATTCCTCCTGCTGGGCAAAAAAACCTCTGGAGCCCAGAGCCAAGGCATCTCCTGGCACTCTTTATAATATGTCAAGACTCTACTGTAAATTTGAAAATATTTCTCAAAAATACCACCATGAAAATAAAATGTCAGCAGTCAAGAGAAGAGGTGTTTTCTCCTGACCTATAATACTCACCAATGGAGGGACCATGCTTGTCATTCAGCGCATCGGACAGATGTTTAACTCGCAAATCATGCTCATAACCTGGTTAGACGTCAACCGGCACAAACAGAAGAAGGTTTTTATCCAGGGGGGAGTCATCAAGGAGGCACTGGCAGACTTGAAACCACCTCTCAGCTTGATTGGGTTCCAAAAAGATCTATGCTTGGTCCCGGACAGCACAGACAAGAATGTAGCACAGAAAACTCCAAACCTGATGACTGGAGCTCTTTCCAGCTGCCAACACAGATAGTGGAGAGCATTTGGAAGCCCTGAGATGACCAACTCAATCCTTACCAGTGCTAGATTGGACTGTCTTATTGCATGAACAAATATGCATCGATTTTAGGCAGTTCTGGCCCAGTCCTTTCTTACCAGGCTTGAAGGGGCTCTGCAGCTACATTAATGTCACCCTGAAGTGCAGCTTAATTGACAGGAGAGAAACCAAGTCATTTTCCCATGTACACTGAGCATAGCTTCCATTAGCTGAAGAAATCAAAGATCAACGTCATATAGACCTCTTTGCCAAGCTAGACATCTTTTGTTCCATAGGTGAGGAAATCAGCTATTTTATCAGATTTATTAACATATTAACAATTAAAGAAATCAATGAATTGTCTGGTTATGCTGCTTTCAAGTTAATAGATACAAACAGGACTGCAGTCCTCAAAATCGCTGCAAATGGAAGCTCTACTCAGCAAAAGAAATCATATGTATAGCATTAGGAAAAATGGAGTACCTCCACCCCCCAAGAAAGAGAAATGGGATTACCTTCCATGGGGCTGAGGGCGGAACCCCCTTTTTTCCCATCCAGCCCATGCTGAGAATACTGTTTCAGAAGGTTCTGAGCTTTACGGATTGTGCCTGTTACCAGCAGGGTCATACAGAGAAGAGACAAGACCTAGGAAAATGAAAAGAGACCAGAGAGCAGCAGAAGCCCCTCCACCACTCCAGCACGATGCTGGGAATCACAGAGCATGCTCGGTGTCGACCTTACAGAATGGGAGCTAAGCTTTTCCGCCAGAGGTTTTTATTTACAGCTACTTCTTAGGTTTTCAGAATGCCAAATTACTTTTCAAATAGAACTAAAATATCTGGGGTGGAAGGAGGTCACCCATTTTGTTTTTTGTTTTTTTGGGGGGGTTTAGATAAGCAGAATTTAGCTATGGCATGAAACAAAATTTCAGCTTTTCAGAACATATACCAAAAAGGGCATCAACAATGAAACAGCATCCTACAGACCAGCAGGTCAAGTTCAGGATGCCGTCCATTTTCTCTAGGACCTGTCTTTCGAGCATGCTCAGTGAGAATAATCAAAAACCAGAAGTTCAAAGTGGGAAGTAACAAGGGAAAAGGGATGGGATGTGTATCCTGCCTTTTTGTAGTTACACATTCAAAGCAGTTTACATTTTGTACCTGGGGCAATGGAGGATTAAGTGACTTGCCCAGGGTCACAAGGAGCAGCACTGGGATCAATCCCACAACCTCAGAGTACTGAGGCAACAGTTCTACCACTAAGCCACTCCTCACCTCAACCCATTTTATATTCCTTCAGGGAAGCAAGGTCAGGGTAACCCCAGCCACCAAAAAGAAACCCCAATCTCAAAAGATGCAATAAAGACACCCCCCAAAAACAAAATCAAGGGGCTTCAGCCTATGACCAGTGACCTAATTTCAAAAGATTTTAAAAAACATTTTGTAGAATGCAGCAAATTACTCAATGGAAAAGTAACAGAATAATGTACAATTGAAACAACACTGAGGAAGAAAGCCAGAGCAAGATAGAGCAGGCAGAAGAGGACAATAAAGGACAACCACTCAAATAACATAATCGGTAAATTGTTCAAATGAAACAGCACACTGGCAAGCATTTAAAAATGGGGGGGGGGGAAGCATAACACACTGTGATAATGACCAGGGAAGGCACTCAAAAACAGAGCACCATAAATACAGCTCCTTTCTATAAAAAAGGACCAATCTCTGGAATCTATATTTAATATGGTAAAAGGTTATTACGGCCCAAGACACTCAAAGCAGTCACCTCTGGATGTCAACTTTTTTCTGCTCTCAAATCCCACATCATGGCACTCGCTGACAATCAGCAGCAGATACCATCTGGGAAGTGTACGAGCTAAGAAGTTCTTTTTCAGTTCACTTCACACACCACCATCTATAGAAAAGGGTTTAAAAGAAGTTACACCATAACTAATCGTTTGCCAGGGCACAACTCCGATGGGACTTGAACTGAGAGCCAGCTCAAGACAGCAGTCCTAACCCCTAGATCAGCTAGAAATAATAATAATAATAAAAAAAAAGACTGTGCCAAATAGCTTTTCTGGTCATGCCGCCAGGTATTTGGGATTAGCCGAAGCTCCTTAATTAGGGGTTGATGTGAATCAGGAAGTTGTTTCCATGAACCCAAAGGCTAAGCGGCCCTCTTACTATTGAATCTTCGGAGTGCCAAGTCCCTGCTTCCAAGCTTTTTTGTGCCTGACTGCAGTATGTTCCAGTTTCGGGTCTCCTGCTACTTGCTTCCTATTTACTTTGCCAGCATTCCTGTTACCTGCTTGCTGCAAATTTCCAGCTCTAGGATTTTCTCTTACCCACTTCACTGCCAGTACTTGCTCCAGGCCTCATCTGTCTGTATACTGTTAGATTTTATTAACCGTCGTAGGGGAAAACACCCTCCGGGGATTCAAGACAAAGTTAGACAAGTTCCTGCTGAACCAGAACATACGCAGGTAGGGCTAGTCTCAGTTAGGGCGCTGGTCTTTGACCAAGGGCTGCCGCGTGAGCGGACTGCTGGGCACGATGGACCACTGGTCTGACCCAGCAGCGGCAATTCTTATGTTCTTATACCTATTAGCGGTTTTTCACTAACATATGCAAGGGACCCTGTGCCCGATTCAGCTCAAATGCCCAGACCAGGGGCCTCGCAAATATTTGGAGGGCAGTACCCGATGAAGCCAAATGCAATGTGAATTATTTCATCAGGACTCACATCAGAGTACTTCCAGAGGACGTAATAGGACAGAGGACGGTACTGGAGTTCAAGAAAGGATTGGACAATTTCCTGCTGGAAAAAGGGATAGAGGGGTATAGATAGAGGGCTACTGCACAGGTCCTGGACCTGTTGGGCCGCCGCGTGAGCGGACTGCTGGGCACGATGGACCTCGGGTCTGACCCAGTGGAGGCATTGCTTACGTTCTTATGTTCTTATATCAAATAGCAGGAGGAGCACACATTAACGCAATGAGGCCGAAGAGAAATAAAGACCCTGCTATTCAGAAACTTTGTCAAGACTAACTAAACAATGCCTTGCCTAAGAATCCCTTATTTCAGCCCGAGACACAGTCTTGTAATTAGCACCTGATCCTGTAATTCTCCTGGAAATGGCCAGCTTACCTCTTTTGTAATCCGCCTAGAACTGCGAGGTTAAGGCGGAATAAAAGCTTGTAATTTTCAAAAGAATCTGGATAAATAGCATTTATCAGTTAAACTGGCTGCCTGAACTAAAGGTCTATGTGCTCTTCCACACCATGGGCACTTTAGGAGAGAAGAAATTACATACATAGATGGCATTTTCAAATCTTGGTACAGAAAAAACTGATTCAGATGACTGCACGTCCTTTGTACCCACGGAAGCTACAAACCAAAAATGCACATGTACTTTCACTTTGGCAACTGGTCCAAGACCCGTGTGTTAAGAGTAGGGACATTTGGTCCCACCAGAGACAGTCTGAATATTCTTCCTATGGTTCCCAACTATTTAATAGTTTGCTTTAAACTTGGAAGTGGAATTCTCCAAGTTACTGGGGCAGGACAGTGGATATGGGCATGAGATTACGGATGCCTTACATCCATTCTTTGTTATATTGGGTACATGGAGGATGAAAGCCAAAGAACAAATAAGCTCCGTATGAGAACTTCTGCAAGAGAGAAGAGGCTGTATTATAACCATTATCTCCCCTTTTCCTGAAGCATAAAATTTGTTTGGATCCAAACAGTTCCTGCTATTACACCTAGCTGTTTTACAGATGGGTCCTTTATTTTTTTCTAAAGTTTCCTTGCAAGTCCGTTGTTAAATATAGATCTTATAAATAAATGTTTTCTTTGATTTTACACAATTATCTACTTTTATGTCTACTAGAGGAATGTCTGGGAGTGCAGAAAGGACTTCATCCCCGATACCGGCCGAATGCTACTGTCTCTCATTATGAAGCTTCTTCTCAGCTGCTTTTTCGTCATTCTGAGAACAGAAAAAATATGTTTTTCTTTTCTTTTCCTTTATCTACTTTAGTCCAACCATATTGAGGTCTTGATGTTATTATAAGATTTTTTTTTTTTCCTTTTTACTAAAGGTTGGTTGTGTTTTCCTTTTTTTCTATTGTGACTGTTCTGTACAAGTGAATGCTTGATTTATAAATTTAAAAAATGCACTAAATTAAAAAAAAATTTTTTTTATCATTTTCTCCCCTGTTACTTAATCTGTAAATAAGCTCGCATGTCCCTTAATTCTGACTTATGGCAACAAGAGGTGACTGCCAGAGTTGTAAGGAGCAGAAGAGAGCTGATGCAACCGTCATGCTACAAAAAGATATTCTGAGCCAAAGAGAAAGTAAAAAAACAATTTATACTGTTAGCAAAAAAAATAAATTATGGACTTGGTTATGGGAGCCCTCTCACCCACCACCTCCCATAACTTCCCAGTGTTCTCACGGTTTTGTTGACACCTCACAACTTGCTTTTCATGTTCTGAAGCTGCAGCACAATTGGCTTACTTCCGGAGCAGGGGTGTTGCGCTGGGATAGTCCTAGACTGGTGTATGGTGTTGTATAGGGAAGTGGTTCCTGAGTACCCCCTTGCCTGTCAGGTTTTCAGGATGTCCACGATGAATATGCATGAATCAGATTTGCATATAATGGAGACAATGCATGCACATCAATTTCATGTCTATTCATCGTGGATAGTCTAAAAATCTGACTACCAGGGTGGGGACTTGGGACACATTTGTATAGAGGAAATGACTTGGGGCCATGAGTGTACCTTATTCTCTAAGAAATGTATTTTTGGAAATACGGACAGTCACCTTGGAACCTTAAAACACAGGCTCATGCTTATTTGGTGTGGCTTCTCCATGACCATCAAAGCTTAGGGACCCCTGTTGATCGAAACACGGACCGTGTTGGGTCCCTTGGTTTCGCAAAAAGGTAGTTATACTATACGCAACAAAAAGACGGTCTAAATAAACATAGCCTGCATCTTGTACCATTGTCGGCAGTTTCTCTTTTGTTTGCCGTCAATTGTGTTTCGCTGCAGACTTGTTGGATTTTGGTTTTGTTTGACTTTAAGTGATTTTCATTCACGCTGGTGAAAAGTTAAACAAACAAAACCCAAATGCTTTGGTTTGAAGGATGGATGCCAAAGTGGTCCAGCCAAAATCTTTCAATTAAGCTGGATTACTGTAAAGGATAAAGGGGATCAGTTTACATATCATATACGGTACACCGACAATAGCACGGACAATTGCGTCCCGACAATTCTGCTCTATCAAATGCACGCACCAACAAGTGCACGCATGAAGGGAGCAGGGTTTTCGGGGCAAAATTGTAAATGTAGTGGAGGGCAGTCTTGAAATTGAGACCACATCAGCATCTTCCGAACAAGAGCATGATGGTAGGGGGCGGGGTTTACCTACCCCCCCCCCTCGAGAGCGGAAGAGCTGGGCTTCGGGGGGAGAGTGCGACTTTTAAGTGTAGTGGGTGGGCAAGGAGTTGTAAGTGTTGGGGGGTTCCCCCCACCTCCCCCTCAGAACGCAAACAGGAAGGCCTCTTAGCGGTCAGAGCAGCAGCGTGCATTTGTCCTGCACACAAATGTTGGTGCGTGATTGTCAGCACGCCAATGTCTGTTGCACTTTTGATGGATCACCATCATATACAGGTGCTTATTTTGTACCTGGGGCAACGGAGGGTTAAGTGACTTGCCCAGAGTCACAAGGAGATGCAGTGAGAATCATGGGCCACTCCTCCACTCCTGGATACTCAAAGGGAAAACACCGCAGGAAATTCCCTCTAATTGAGTTCATGGGCTTGGAGGATAAACTACCTGCAAGTCTGCAAGCTCCTCGCAGGATTTAAAAATTAACCCCTTAAGTTCTGAGAAATTCACTCTGAATATGTAAGTAGACATAAGCAAACTGAACTCTAAGCATTAGGGAAGGTCCTCTTTCATAGCTTTCAGGGTGTAGAATATCCCAGCGCACACACAAAAGATCCCAGAAGATGAATCTGTGTACAGTGACCAACATGGACCAAGCAAGCTGAAAGGAGCAGAGTTACCTGGGATGCAGACTGTCATTCAAAAAAGAATTATAAAACAACAGAGAAATAAAGCATTAGAAAACATAAATTAAATAGCAAATTTATAACAGCAAAGGGGATTCCCACATCCATTACTTTCCAATGAAAGATTATGTTTTGTCCGCTAAATTTTTTTTTATAATTTATTCTGAATAAATCTAGATTGGAAAATTAAGAACTTAAACACATTATCTTGCCCCACACTTTAACATGAGATGGAAATTGCAGAGAAGAGACAGGTTCATTTGTTTGCCACTGTCAGCAGAATCTATTGGCCACAGAAGTATACGTGCCCGCTTTTGGGCTGGGACACCGAGGCTAGATCAGTGGTGTGGATGGTCAGGAACAGACAACTGCTTGTGGGAGCTTATAAAGGGAAAAAAAGTGCCAGGCCCAGTCTCAGAACTTATGGAAATCCTTTTTTCTATCTAAGCCTGAGGAATGAATGTGTGATCTCCCCTGTGTATACTGGGTTCTACAACTGGCTTCTATACCTGATCTATCAAAACCTGAACAATTCCAACCCAGCCAATGGAATCTCCCCCTTCCTGTTCCTACAAATTACGCTATACAGTCCATTCTCATTATTCACGGTGGTATGGTTTGGGAAAATGTTTACAAACTGAAAAATCACAAATAACGAACGTTGAGTCTATGGGAAAATAGAGGGTAGGTTCCAGCAGCACACGTTGCGCCTCAAAATTGTGGAAAGTGAACTGTGAATCCTGTCGGGAAAACAGGGTTAGGTTCCTGCATGAGACAGCACTTAAGTACCTGTAATTCACTCTCCGGACACTTGGGGTCCATATCTGGGGGGGCCTGACTGTGAGGTGAAAGTAAAAGCAAAAAAGCTGTTTTTTTTAAGTGCCAGTCCATGAATATAAAAACACAGGAGTGCAAATGGGTCATACTGGTTGCAATTGATGCAACCGTGGATAAGCAACATTGTGCATTGTGAACACACGAATAACGGGAATGGACTGTACTCCTATCACAGAAACCTCCTTTACCAAAATACAATTAGCCAAAGTCTCCTGAAGGCTTAACACAAGCAAAGACTAACCTGGCCTCTTGGGTGGCTTTTTGGTGGGTGTGTCCTTCCGCTTGTTTTGAACGGCAGGGGAGTAGGGAACACCCAAGGATGAGCTATTCTTACGGAAATGTTCTTTCAACCCCTTGATAGATCGATCTAGCTGGTTGGACCGGATCTGATAATAAACATTCATAAAATCTAAAAAAAAAAAACAAAAAAAAATTCCACACACACATGCATACATATATAAAACGAGTTTTATCTCATGCAAAGTTGTCATTTCTTTAATAAGTAGTTTATAAATCTTTCCTTAATTGCTTAATAAAGTAGTTTATACATCTTTCCTTAATTCCTTCTGATAATTTCAGCTATGCACAGCTGAAAGCAGTGCAACATGCAGAAAGTGAAAAACTATCAAAGTATCAACTGAAAGAGACAAGATTTTGAACCAACTATTTTGAGGCCCTCGGTATTATAAAGAATGATTCTTTATGGAAAACTTGTGTCTTAAGTGTCCGGCGGTCGCGTCTGCAACCACCTTCGGCTCTCACCTCCTCCAGCACCGGACACACGCACAAGCTGCACTGCCTCCAATCATTGCTCCAATCGTGATTACCTTACTTTTGGAACATTGCCCACCTCACTGATCTAACCTCACGTGCTTTTCTGCATCTGCACGCAATTGGACTCCACATCACAATCGTGTACAGATGCAGGAAAGCGCTTGCATGAGGTTACAGCGACCGCCGACGCAAACACCAGACACTTGTGAAGCGGACAATCTCATACAGACCGAGGTCCTCAAAATAGTACCTGGCGGGCAACATGCAACCCGTGGGCCACGAGTTTGAGACCGCTGGTATAGAGGGAGTCATTTAGATATCTAAGGGCTCCTTTTACAAAGGTGCGCTAGCGTTTTTGCACGCATGCGCACGTGCTAACCCCGCACTATATGGAAAATACTAACGCCAGCTCTATGGAGGCGTTAGCGTCTAGCGCTAAGCGCACGCTAAAACCGCTAGCGCACCTTCATAAAAGGAACCCTAAAAGTGACATAAATACCTCAACATCTGTCAAAATGATAAAACTAGAAAAGCAAAGCGGGCTTGGATAGTACAGGTTGCAAATGCATCTAAATATGCCAGACTGTATCTGCGTTTGTATTATTTCTTGGATTTTCATTTGAGGAAGGCATCTGTGCTTGGAAGGAGACAGTGGAGGGTCGGCTACAAATTCCCACAAGTCTTTTCTCTCCTCATTTCCTTCCTGATAATCACAGGAATGCTTCTTTAATTTCCTGTTCTAGGGAATTTTTTTTTTTTTTTTACCTTGATTCCTCCCATATTCGACCAGCCACTGGGAGATGCAAATGACATCTTGCAAAACTCCTTCAGGTAGGTGCTCTTGGATCACATTTTCCTGCGTTTCCAGCTCGTCATCTCCACTAATCAGATCTAGGATCATGATGGGTGGCACTGGCTTGCTGTGGCGTGTCATCAGATTGCGGAATTCATTCTCCAAGGATTCCTTACCTCGTTCAAACAAGAACTTCTGCAGGCAAACAAAGCAAAACACTTGGTCAGTGGTGATCTCTGAGGCCCAGATGCACTAAAGTCAGCGATCGTCACTAAACCTGTAATGACAGCTTTAGCATGATTGCATTTGCCGATCCGATGCACAAAACAGCTTACTGCATGTTTTGCCCCTTGAGCACACATCTTCCGATCTGGCTATGCAAATTAGTTAAAACCCCATGCCAACTAGCCAAGCGATTGATGCACTATCATCGCTTGGCTATGCACAAAACCTGTCAGTAACAGTGTCTGCCTTGTTTTTTCTTTCATTTTTTTTTTAATGGCACAGATATTTTGTGTGTGTTAGATACACAAAATATCTGTCCCATTAAAAAAAAAAAAAAGCACCTCCCCACCACCACCAATGATGGCCCTCCCCAACAACCCCCAACGAACACAGCACTGGGAATCCCCCCCAATGCTAGTAAAAATCACTAGGAGGGATGCCCATTCCCTCCTGCCATGCCAGTCCCCCCCTCCCCGCGTGAGAAAAAAATGGCAGGAGGGATGCTCACTCTCTCCTTCTATGTCAACCACCCACCTCCACCCCACGGCAGTGAAAAGGCAGGAGGAATGCCCATTTCCTCCTGCCACTGAAGTACCTGTGCAAAAGACACCCCCCAAATATCCCCAACCCTCCCTGTACCTTTCAAGGACGTTGAGTGCAGGAGGGGATGCTCTGTCACTCCTCTTCCAAGGCCCACCTGTTCAAAATGGCGGGCCTTCCCCCTCCCCGGTGCATCATGTGATAGGAAGGGGCCCCTAGGACCTGATTGGCTAGGACGCTTAGGCATCTGAGCCAATCAGAGCCTTAGGCTCCTCCCTCTGTATCCTGGGATGCAAGGGGGAGAAGTCTAAGGTCCTGATTGGCTTGACATTGGTTGGCATGAAAGGTGGGAGTGGGCATCCCTCCTTCCATTTTTTTCTCAAGTGAGGGGGTGGCAGTGTAGGAGGGAATGGGCATCCCTCCTGCCGATTTTTGCTAGTGGGGGGTGGGGGGTGGGATTCCCAGTGCCGCGTTTGTCGGGAGTCGTCGGGGAGGGCCATCATCAGCAAAGGGTTGGGGGGGTTATTTTTTTTTAATGGGGCTGATATTGTGTATGTGCAGAAACAAAAATACACCTCCACTTATAGGCATATGATGCTACTCTCCATCCGAAGAAACTTGACTCATCTCATGGAACATCTTTTGTAATCTAGAATATATTGTAATTCTTATTCTCCACCAGTTGTAAATTGACTCAGTTGCTAGGTAACATCTCCTGTGATATTGAATGTACTGTAATTCTTCACTATTACCTGTAATTAACACTTCTCCTGTAATGTAATTCTACGGGAAATGCCCAGAAATCTTCCTTATTGTAAATCCGTGGCTATGTCTATCTGCTGCGATGTTGAACGTATTATAACTCTTCACTGTTACTTGTAATCTACTCTTCTCCTGTAATGTAATTCTACTGGAAATGTCCAGATTCATCTTTATTGTAATCCGCCTAGAACCGCAAGGCACAGGCGGAATAGAAATCCCTAATGTAATGTAATGTAATGTAATGAACAAGAGAAGAGCTGGACAGAAGACTCCTAGGGGCTCATAATCGAAAGAAAAAAATGTCCAAAAACCGTCCTAAGTCAGCACTTGGATGAACATTTCTCAAAAACGTCCAAGTGCCAATAATAAAAATGGGTTTTGGACGTATTTCTAAACAACCCAGGCCTTCATAATGCCGCTCAACATCCAAAGCTAAACGGGGCGTTTCGGGAGGCATGTTGACGGCGGGAGTTGGGCGGGACATGAGCCGGCTTAGACTTAGTCGTACAGCATGTAAAACCGAAAGTTTTACAACAGAGCTTAGACAGAACTTGGACGTTGTGACTTAGACCATGTAAACATGGTCTAAGTCACAAAAACCCACCTAAAGTCACCAGATAAGCACTGCAAACACATAAAACAGACCCTCACACACTATCCCAGTGATTACCAACCCCCCCAACTCCCATAAAAATTTTATTCACAACTTTAAATTTCAGCCTCCAGACCATCATCACCTGGCTACCTAGCATAGGAAAGCCTAGTCGTCCAGCCCAGAAGCAGCTTAAGTCATCTTGGGGGTGGGTTAGGGACCCATAGAAAAGAGGACCCATGCCAATAAGCCCCTGTAATCACCGCATTGATACTTAAACATGTGCACTGCCCTATACACCCCCAAAACCCTTTTTTACTGGCATATAAGTGGCTCCTGAAGCCATAAGGGCTATTGGGGTGGTAGATAAGTGGGTCTAGGCAGGTTTAGGGAACTCTGGTCTTTGAGAGCCGTATTCCAATCAGGTTTTCAGCATTTCCCCAATGAATAAGCATGAGATCTATTTGCATGCACTGCTTTCAATGCATATTCATTGGGGAAATCCTGAAAACCTCTCGAGGACCGGAGTTCCCTACCCCTGGTCTAGGGGATTCTGGAGGTGGTTTGTGGGACTCACCGTGACCTATAAGGGAGCTGTAGGGAGGAGAAGCCATGGCACCCTTTTTGTGAAGTTCACAGCAGTGCCCTGTAAGTTACCCCACTATTTAGGTGGCATGTCTGGGTGTTCAATCCATCACTTTGCAGACCCCTCCCACGTCCAACAGGGCTTGTTCTAGGCATTTTGGACTTGGACGGAAATGTGGTATAAAGATGGACGATTTTAGCAGCTTGGACGATCAGATCGGCAGGACGTATAATTAGACGATTTTCGAAAGTAAAAAAAAGTTGGACGTCTCTTTCGAAAATGTGTCTGAGGTTCTTTTTAACTTTGGACGACTTGCGAGGTGGACGTAAACGGACTTAAGACGTCCCTTTCAATTATGCCCCTCCACCTGTATTGCTCTCATTCTTGTCACCATTTCTCACCCATTCCGTAACCTCTCCATATCTAACGCCCTCAGGACATGCTCATGTGACATAAAACTAGGCTAGCTGCTGAACACTAGCCCAGG
Source organism: Geotrypetes seraphini (assembly GCF_902459505.1). Taxonomy (NCBI): domain Eukaryota; kingdom Metazoa; phylum Chordata; class Amphibia; order Gymnophiona; family Dermophiidae; genus Geotrypetes; species Geotrypetes seraphini. Next base: position 31,317,954 of record NC_047093.1, read on the forward strand.
ATTGTGCATGGTGGTGTCCTTCTGGCAACGTACCACTCTGTTCAGCTCCGGACTGTCTGGATTGTTGTCCTGGAAATATTCCACGGCTTTCTGGATTTTTGCAATGCAGCACAGGTACTCCTCAAGTCTTCCAGAAGGGCTGAAAGGTAATAGAGAATTAAAAGCCAATGTGCATGCTAAGTGCAATCACCGCGGTGTTGGGATGAAGATGGGTAAAATTGTTTTGTGTTTACTATTAATGGTTTAATTTTGTCCCTTGGACAAGGGTTATGGAACTCCACCCCTCCTTGAGTGCATGGCATTTAAGAATGGAATTAATTAGAGGAGGTATTGGATATCAGGTGGATAACAAACTGTTCTAGATGAGTTAGGATGATTTGATTTTGTGTATTTGTATTTCTTGGGTATGTCTCTGTTTTAGATTAATTTTTATTATTTATGTTTTATTGGAAACCGCAGAGAATTTTGGATTATGTGGTAAATCAATAAAATAACCACCCCCACCCCCCTTTTTACAAAGCCGCATTAGGCTTTTTTATCGCAAGCTGCAATGGTATTCGCTCCAATGTTCATAGCAATTCAATAAGCATCGGAGCTAATGCCGCCATGGCCAGCAATAAAAAAAGCCTAATGTGGCTTTGTAAAAGGGGGGGTGGAAATAAAATAAAAGCACCCTTTTATCAAGCCGCATTAGGGATTTTTTTTATTGACAGTCGCTGTGGTAAAAACTCTGACGCTCATAGGAATTCTATGAGCACCGGAGCTTTTAGCGCAGCGGTCAGTGATAAAAAAACCTTAATGCAGCTTGATAAAAAGGGGGCCAAAATAAATATAGGTATAACGAGAAAAATGGAAATTTTGGATATATTCTGTAATCAGTAGTTTGCTTTTATGTAGTTTTGTAACTTTTCTTGTGTGACTAAAATAAAATAATAATTTTTTTTAAAGCCAAAGTGCAAGTATGAAGCACAAAGGACAGATCTAGCGCCATGAGCCATTAAAAAAAAACCAAAACCAGAAAGCAGATGAGAGTACACTTCCCACTCCATATTCGCAGTTTCTGTATCTACGGATTCACTTATTCACGATTTTAAATCTAAAATTCCTTTTTTTTTGGCTATTTTAAGCCCTGTAAGCCCCCCCTTAAGCCTTTTACCTGGTAGTCTAGTGGGTTTTCGGGGCAGGAGCGATCTTTCCACGCTCCTGCCCCGTGCAGATCGCTCACAGGAAATGGCTGCCTTGAGCCCCCGTAGTCTCTCGAGCCATTTCCTGTGAACGATCTGCATGGGGCAGGAGTGCGGGAAGATTGCTCCCTGCCTGAAAACCCGCTAGACCACCAGGTAAGGCTTAAAGGGGGGTTTTCAGGGATTAAAATAGCTGGGCGAAGCGGGGGTTAGGGGCAGAACCGGCCCGAATATTATTCGCGGTTTTTAAAAAATATTCGCAGGCCGGTTCTGCCCCTAACCACCGCCAATACGGAGGAGGAAGTGTAAATCCAACTAGCCAAGCCCCAACCTTCGAGAGAAATTTACAGAGATTTTTTAATGCAGTGGAACCTGCACTAAATAATGACATTGTAGTAGAGGAAACAGGGACAAGAAGACATACATTTAAGTTCTCTGGTTATCACTCATTGGTCTAAATCATATTTGTATGTTCATTTGCAAATATTTTGGTATTTTACAAAATCCACTTTGTTATCACAATTTCCAAATGTTGTTCTATGGTTCTCCATCTCGGTGGTTCCCAAGCCAGCCCTTGGGACACACCCATCCAAGCGGGCTGGCAAGATATCTACAATACAAAAGCAGTATAGAAAACACCATACAGCTATAGAGAAAGGCCAGCCATTCTAAATTAGAGAATGACATGGGGAAAAATTCTGTCCCCGTCACCGCCCCGTCCCTGGACCACCATCCTCTGCACCGCCCCGTCCCCGCTGTCCCTTCCACCGCCCCGACCCCGTCTCTGCCGTCCCCTTCACCGCCCCGTCACCGCCCCGCTGTCTCTTTCACCACCCCGGCCCCGTCTTCAGCGTCTTCTCCTCTCCATCCCCCCAGCCCCAGCACCCTTCACACGGTCCAGCAGCTCCCTCCCGCCGGCCAGCCATGCATTTCCCTCCTTTTCCCTTACCTTTTCTTCTTAAAATGGCGATTTCTATAAGGCTACGAGCTGTATTACAGCTGGAGCCTTGAAGTCGCGTCGGGTTACCTGCTAGAAATCTCCTCCGATGCAACCGTAAACAGGAAGTTGCGTCAGAGGAGACTTTTACCAGCAGGCAACGCAACACGACTTCAAGGCTCCGGCTGAATACAGCTCGTAGCCTTATAGAAATCGCCATTTTAAGAAGAAAAGGTAAGGGAAAAGGAGGGAGGGAGATACATGGACGGACGGCGGGTGAGAGTGGGCTGCCAGTTGGAACGCTCGGTCACCGCCCGTTTTAGATTGTTCACCGCCCCGTGCTACCATTCACCGCTTCACGGGGCAGTGAATGGCCTTGTCCCCGAACTTGCGGTGACCATTTTTTTTTGGTCACCGTTTTTGCGGGTTACCCGCGGCTAAACGTGGCTAGCCGCGGGTAACCGCCACCGTGTCATTCTCTACTCTAGATGTCTCACGTTTTCAAAAAAAGTGGAGAAACCTCAGATCACTTCGTCCCAACAACTCTGTCCAACAGTCCTGTTTAGGGATTCCAACATAATCACAGGTCTCAGAAAAAACTCCACTGAAAACCTCATATCTTTATCAGAGTAGCAATAAATTTATCTTCATAGCTGTAACCTGGGGTTGCTTGAACTTCTCCAGTCCAGGCTGGTTTCGAAGTGGCATTTCAACATAATCACAGGTCTCAGAAAAAACTCCACTGAAAAACATATATCTTTATCAGAGTGGCAATAAGCCTATCGTCATAGCTGTAACCTGGGGTTTCTTGAACTTCTCCAGTCCAGGCTGGTTTCGAAGTGGCATTTCTCAACAAAGTTTTTCACTTGCAACTGGTGAAAAAATCCCAAGCCGGACTGCGGCCCTGTTTCGCAGGCACTTTTTTCAAGAGCCAGGCACAGTCATTCAGCCGGTCACAAAATTACAACTCAAGCAAAAAAGTCCAGAAAAAACAAGTCGTGCCTAGTTGTGCCTAGCCCTTGATAAAGCTCTTTCGAAATAGGGCCGCTGTCGGGTTTGGGATTTTTTTTTCATCAGTTGCAAGTGAAACTTTGTTGAGAAAAGGATTGGAGAAATTCAAGAAACCTCAGGTTACAGCTATGAAGATAGGCTTATTGCTACTCTGATAAAGATATATATTTTTCAGTGGAGTTTTTTCTGAGACCTGTGATTATGTTGAAATCCCTAAACAGGACTGTTGGACTGATTTGTTGGGACGAAGTGCTCCGAGGTCTCTTTTTCTCCACTTTTTTTTTTAAACTTGAGACATCTATTTATTTTTAAAATTTCTATACCAGTTTTTCCAAAACGGTTTACAAAAAGTTACATACATAAAATATTATAAAAAATCAGAACATAAACAGAAAGATTCAGGGCTCTTTTTACAAAGCTGTGTTAGGGCTTTAACGCGCAGAATAGCGCGCGCTACATTGTCCCGGTGTTAGACCTTAACGCCAGCATTGAGCTGGCGTTAGTTCTAGCCGCATAGCGTGCGGTAATTTCCTGCGTGCGCTAAAAACACTAGCGCACCTTAGTAAAAGGAGCCCTCAATCGTTACATAAAGTCAATTGCTCAAACAAATGCATCTACAAATAGTTGTGTTTTTCACATTTTCCTCTACTTTTTCGAATTTGACCAACAAGGCTATTCCACAACTTAACTCCTGCACATGTGAAAGTCATGGCATTCATTTGCACATATTTAGGATTAGCCTTCGTTTTCAGCAATGCTGAACTTTCAGAGTTCTAGAGTGGCTGGCCTTTCTCTAAGCTGTATGATGTTTTCTATACTGATTTTGTATTGCTGATTTATAGGATTCGAGTTCTTGGGTTTTGCTTTGTTAACCCTTTCAGGACCATAAGGATCGTAGGCCAATTTTTGTGGTTTTGATGACATTTTTATGGTAAAAAGGGCTTGCAGATGCCAAAAAATTGATTTTTTTTGTGAAATATCATTATTTTTATTTAAAAAAAATCACACTTCTGGCTTATGGACAGTGTGGCAAGTGAATCTTCTCGTCAATCTGGCAACGACGCTAATGAATGAATGTCGGAACCAGTTTGTTTACATAAAGGCAGTATCATATGGAATCCGTACATATCAAATTTAGAACTGTAGACTATCCCAATCAAAATTTATAGGATTTTAAAGTTATGGGACAAATATGTCCCTTGGTCCTGAAAGGGTTAACAAGATATCTACAAGACAGATTTACCTACAAGTGAAACAGTATGCAAGGAAATCTCTCTCTGTATCCAAATAGGATGGTAATAGATGTGTGACAACCTACTAGCAACGCAGGCAGCGAAACTAGACCCCTCCATCTTTAACTTACTGACAGCAACATGCGACTTCAAATCATTTTGAAAAGAAATCAAAACCCTGCTATTCAAAAAATTAATTCAGATATTTTAACCCCCCCTGTCTTTCCCCCCTCCACCTTCCCTCCCCTGTAAAATTCCCCCTCAAATTTTTACTCCTCTTGTAACTCCCATTCATAGACTCAACTATGTAACCAGCCCCCTAAATTGTAATTTCCCCGTAAATGTCCAGTTTTTCTTCTGATGTAATCCTCAAACTTCTACCCATCCCTTAAGTTCTCCCAAAGACTCAATTTATATTACCAGCTCCCTAAACTGTAATTTTTCCTGAAAATGTCCAGTTATCTTCTGATGTAATCCGCCTAGAACTGCAAGGTACAGGCGGAATAGAAGTCACTAATGTAATGTAATGATAAAATCCAACACGAGTGTAGATTTTCTGCTAGAAATCTCTATGCATGTTCACGAGGAATAGCCTGAAACCCTGAACAGACTGGTATTTCTGGGGACCGGAAGTTGCATACCCTTCCTTGATGACCTTCTCGGTGTCTTTGGCCACGTGGTAGTAGCTGATGACATGGTCCAGGCAGGACAGAGTCTTGTCCACATTCTCCTGCAGCCGCTGTAAGTTCTCTGTCTGTTTGTGCACAGGGATAATAGAGTTTTCAAGTTTCATGAGCCGGCTCTCAAAGGAGGAGAGGATGGAAACCTGAAAGTAGGAATCAGTGGACTTATTAGTGGACGACAGAAGAAAAACCTAGACAAAAGCAATTGGCCAGGAGCTCCAGAACTCCTGTGCAACCACCAGCCAACACACAGTATACCATGATCTCAAATATGCTGTGAGCTAGAATTAGACAGCAGTTAAAATAGCCAAGACCTATTTTAATTGTAACACCGTATTTCCCCACATATAGGCCACCCCCTTGTATAGGCCGCAACCATGTTTAGGCTGCAGCAAATGGCGATCTATGTTTTAAAATTGGTAGATAAGCCGCCCTATGGTATTAGCCTTGGCTGCCGGCTGCCTCCTCGAATCTCCAGCAGTGCAGGACAGTTGCGATCTTTTCGGCATTCAGCCTGGCCCCGCAACACTTGCTGAATGGCTGCCGTCAGTTCTTGTGGGACTCACGAGAATCGACGGCAGCCTTTCAGCAAGCGGTGCAGAGCCAGGCTGGATGCCAAAAAGATCACAACTGCCCTGCACCACTGGAGATTCGAGGAGGCAGCCGTCCAGCGAGGGACGTATTTAAGGGGGGATTTTTAAAAGGTACCAGGGGTGGGTAGGATGATTTTAAAGGTTTAGATAGGCCGCCGCATTTAAGTAAGCCGCACCCTATAGACAGGTTTGTAAAACCCATGTATATTCTCTGAACCCAGATTTCCAAAGTGTTACACAGCTCTAAAAGGTTTGCCAACGCTGTCCCACTTCTGATTAAGGAGGACTGGTTTCCCACTGCAGCATGTCTCAATGTTCTCTGTTTGCGCTCACTATACAGCAGTTTCACATTATCTGGCAGTGCTTCTGGCTCCCTTTAATTTATTTATTTATTTTAAATTATTTATAACCCGCCTCTAGACAAATCTAGGCAGGGAATAATAATCACGTACAAAATCACACAAAAAAATTCAAACAAATTCAGCGCAATAAAAATTCCCTTGAGAGCACTCAAGATTGTGTCAAGACAAGGAGGACAAATGCAAAGTGATGTACATTGGGAAGAACAATCCAAATCATAATTATCAGATGCTAGGGACCACTTTGGGGGTCAGCCCTAAAAGAAAAGCTTCTGGGTGTCATTGTAGACAATACGCTGAAGCCTTCCACCCAACGTGTGGCGGCGGCAACCGAGAAGGCAAACAGGATGCTAGAAATTATTAGAAAAGGGATGGTTAACAAGACTAAGAATGTTATAATGCCTCTGTATCGCTCAATGGTGCGACATCACCATGAGTACTGCGTTCAGTTCTGGTCTCCTTATCTCAAAAAAACATATAGTGGCACTAGAAAAAGTTCAAGTTGATAAAGGAGATGGAACTCCTCTCATATGAGGTTAGGGCTCTTCAGCTTTGAAAAGAGATGACTAAGGGGAGAAATGATTTAAATCTACAAAATCCTGAGTGGTGTAGAATGGGTACAACATTTGAAGTTAAAGAGTTATACTTTTAAAACCAATAGCAGGAAATATTTTTTCACTCAGAGAATAGTTAAGCTCTGGAACGTGTTGCCAGAGGATGTGGTAAGAGCAGTTAATGTAGCTGGTTTTAAAAAAGGTTTGGACAAGTTCCTGGAGGAAAAGTCCATAGTCCCCTGTTGAGACAGACAAGGGACATTAGCATGGAATGCTGCTATTATATGGGTTTTTGCCAGGTGCTTGTGACTTGGATCAGCCTCCGTGAAGATGGATACTGGGCTAGGTGGACCATTGGCCTGAATCAATAAGGCTGTTCTTATGTTCCTACCACACCTACTCTCTCTAGAATCAGATTAGAGCTTATGTACGTATCTCACACCTACGCTTTAGAATTCACTGCCTCATGGGTGGGGGGAGGGAGAGGAACACTAGAGAGTCTGGGCCAAATAAACATTTAGATCCCAGAAACATTCTGTCCGCTTTTCAGACCGTGGGAGATAGTTAGCTGTCTCCCGCAGCCCATGGCAAACCTGGAAATTCAATGCCAGCATCGTATCAGGCAACCACCATTGAATTTCCAGTTTAAATTTGGCTGGCTGAGATATAGCCAGCTAAGCCAATATTCATCAGCTGGCCAGCTAAATCCTAGGTCTATCTGGCTGCTGAACTTAGACAGTGAGCCACTGAATGTTGGTGGTGGCTGGCTATGTGGTACAACATAGCTGGTCACCAGGCTATCCACTGAACAGGATATTCAAATGGGAGGCAGAAGGCGATCTCCCACTGAATATTGGCTATGTGTTACTTAGCTGGCCAGGAACCGTCCCGGCTGGCTAAATAGTGATGAATATCGGGTCCACTATCTTTAAATTATTTTTGCTATTCTGGTTGAATTAAAATTGGTAAATTCTTCAGATGGAAGATGGCTAAACCACCTAAAACTGATTTCTTAGCAGAGAGATCACAAACTGGTTAAATATCCAAAATGTGAGACCCCCATCCCTCCCAAATGGCTCCAGCATCTGGCACTCAGGTGATCCTGCATAAGAACTGGGACAGACCTAAGGCCCATAAAGCCCAGTAACCTGTTTCCAACAGTGGCCAATCTAGGTCACAAGTACCTGGCAAGATCCAAAGAGTAAAACAGATTTTATGCTGTTATCCTAGAAATAAGCAGTGGATTTTATAAGTTCGTCTTAATAACGGCTTATAGGCTTTTCTTTTTGGGAAATTATCCAAACCTTTTTTAAACCCTGCTAAGCTAACTGCTTTTAACACATTCTCTAGCAGTTAATTATACAGTTTAATTACATGCTGAGTGAAGAAATATTTTCTCTGCTTTGTTTTAAATTTACTACTTAGGCCCTGATGGCAGGAGTTCTTCACATTAAGGTGATCTAGAAAGGCATGATGGAAGTTAAAACAGAGCTAAGGGAGTTGAAGAAACAGCTTAACTCCTTGCATTGAAAAACAATACTAATGGAGCAAAGGCTTCACTAGCTTTAGAGAACAAATATTATAGCACCAGAGCAAAAAGCTTCTGGTCCCAGAATTAGTTTAGTTTATTTCACTTCATATATCGCTGTCTGAATAACCCATCACAACGGTTTACAAATACAACATAATAATATAACAGTACAGTATATAAAAGAAGAAAAGAAAATTACATCAATAAAATCAATAGAGAATACAAAGAAATACTGTCAAGGTCTATACACCTGCTGAGACACAGAGTCCACTGCTGTCTTCTTCATTAGAGGACTTCAATAACATAACCTGACTTAACAGTAGGGTTCTAAGTTTGCCAGAGGGGATAGAAGAGGTATTCTCAACTCAGTCCTTGGGCCAAACCTAGTCCCATTGGGTTTTCAGGATATCCACAATGAATATGCATGAGAGAGATTTGTATGAACTACCTCAACTGCATGCAAATCCAACTCATGAATATTCATGAGTGTGCCCCAAGGACTGGGATAAGAATAGCTGGGATAGAAGGTTCTGATCCAATTACCTTCATAGAACACTTATTTGCTGAAGTTGTGCAATCTCAAATTTACTGGGCCATTTGAAACTGAAAAAGCTCATATGTCGCCGGCCTACATTCCTATGAATGTAAAATATCCATGTCTGATTGCTTGGAAAGTTCTACATTAATTACTCAGAGGCTACATCGATATTATGCAGAAAGCTATGCTGGAAATCATTGCCTCAGAAGTTAGGAATGAGATGTGTCCCTCAAAATGAAGACTTGGCTTTTTAGCTTGGCCTTTGTGAGGATGTGGGATGAGACTGAAAGAAGACTGCACTATCAAATGTCAAATTTTACATTGTCTTTTTGCATCCTTTACCTTTTTATTTTCAGATCAAGTACAGCAACTATTTTTTTTCCAATATGTATATCAGTCAATCTGTTTACTTATAGTCAGGGCAGGATTAACCAATAGGCCAAGTAGGCACATGTTTAGGGCCCGAAATGGTCAGGGGGGCCTGATGAAGGAGGGCATCAACATTGTTTTTTCCAAATGGCGATAGGCCCCTCCAGCATCGATCGGCAATGCAGGTCCCCCGATCGGCAATGCAGCCCTCCCCCATCGACAGAAAGTAAGACAAGCAAGCAACGCGGGTAAGAAAGGCAATGGGAACTGTAATTGTGCAAGTGGTGCTGCTTGCCCAAAGCTTCCCTCTGACGCAGCTTCCTGTTTCCGCCTGGGCGCATGGTGGAGTGGGGCAGGGCAGGGGGCCCAGTGTACTTGTGTGCCTAGGGGCCCTCGATGAATTAATCCTGCCCTGCTTATAGTGTCATGTAACCCAATACTCCCCTTTTTGTAAAACATCGAGCTATCTAAAAGTGCATAAAGCAGGATATTAAGGTGCTTATTTTAGAAACATCTAGTCATTTACACATCTACATTACAATATAATCTCGTTATAACGGACTTCAAGAAACCTGGAAAAACGGTCCGTTATATCCAGATTTGCATTTTTTTTTAAACTTTATTTAGTCAACTTGAAACAACGTACAATCAATGAACAACAGTCACTGCACAAGCATATCAGCAACATCAAGAACAAAACTCAGCAAAACATTGGTATGGCATGAAATGATTGCAAAACCAGAACACTAAAAGATGTTCTAAAGCAGCTGTTCCCAACCCTGTCCTGGAGGACCACCAGGCCAATCGGGTTTTCAGGCTAGCTATAATGAATATGCATGGAGCAGATTTGCATGTCTGTCACTTCCATTATATGCAAATCTCTCTCATGCATATTCATTAGGGCTAGCCTGAAAACCCGATTGGACTGGTGGTCCTCCAGGACAGGGTTGGGATCCACTGCTCTAAAGCATTATGTCATACTGTACTGGAAAGAAAAATACTCTGTCATTTTCTTCTGGGCTGCATTTTGATACTATATCACACCGGCACGCCACGCGCCTTATAGGCGGAGCCCACATGTCCGTTATAGCAGAAGAAAACTACAGATAAAAGCGGCTCTGGGAACCAAATTGGTTGGCTGTTATATCCGAAAGTCTGTTATATGCGAGTCCGCTATATGCGATGATTTTCTGTATGTTTATAATGGCGCACGGCCGGGACCAGCAGACCTTGCCCGCTATAGGTTCCATTATAAGCAAGTCCGTTATAACGAGATTATACTGTATATACACACACGCGAGTCAAGAGTCTTTTGTAAAATACAGAAGAAGCAGAATATACTCTGACCTGGACGTCTCAATTTCTCCATCAAGATTTTATGCAAAAATAGAGCTTTAACCCCTCCTCCCCCCCATTTACAAAACCGCAATAGTGTTTTTAGCACAAGCCGGCACACTGAATGCTCTGAGCTGCTCCCGACGCTCATAGGAACTCTGAGTGTCGGAAGCCAGCACAGAGCATTCAGTGCACCAGCCTGTGCTAAAAACCGCTATTGTGGTTTTGTAAAAGGGGGGATGGATATATGTGATAAATAAGCAGATTAAAAATATAACCAGTTATTTAATTGCAGTGCCACCCCCATCCCCAATCCTCCCTACACACAAACAGAGTTAAAATACTGGGCAAGAAAAGATGCCATCTAAAAACATATCAAGAAGGTCCAATCCACAAAGTGGTCTGTGCTTATTCGAAAACATCCTAGCAAGATTTTGTGAGTTGTGGTCTGAAGCAGCCTCTTTGAGAAGCTCATACAAGCTAGGCAAAACAGAACCAGCAGAACGGGTAACATTCAAGATCACCTTTGCATTTTCTGCTAACTTTGATCTCTTCCTGTGGTCCTGCACATCATTCCCCAACTTTCCAAAAGGTCTGGTGTCTCTCACCCAAGCACTTAACTTCATACAAAATCTGGTGCAGCAAAATCCAGAGATATGGGGGAGGGGGCATATACTCACACACTCCATCCACAAGACATAGACATTCAGTATGATCTCATAAGCATCTCAGCTCTATGGAACCACGGCTAAAGTTCTTCCTAAGCACAGGACACAAAGCATGTGGCTTACCATGTTTTTCGTTAACTGATCACTTTTTTCTAGGCTATCTTTGATAAAAGACAACGTCTCTTCATCCTATAATTGAAAGAGAGAATATTAGTCAAGCCCAGCAATGCCATGGAATTCCTGACCACTGCCATAATATCACACAAGAGCAGAGACTTTAGAAAAGGTAAAAAGAAAATAAATCCAATTTTTCCCAAAGAAAAGCAAATCAAGGTTTCAGTCCCTGGAAATGTTGTTGCTTGGGTGTGTGAAAATCTTCCAAGTACGCAAACACAGCTATGGGACTATAAGATAATTATCCAACTATCCAAACAAATACCCCCCCCCCCCCTTTTACAAAACCGCACAAGAGGTTTTTAGCACCTGCTAGCATGCTGAATGCTCATAGGAACTCTAGGACCGTCAGAGCAGCATGCTAGCAGGCGCTAAATACCTCTTGCGCAGTTTTGTAAAAGGAGGAAAAACTCTTTTAGTCCCTTATGAAGAGGTCCTTTTACTAAGTTGCAGTAAGCACTCGTGCGTGCTTACCGCAGCTTTAAAGGGCTTATCATGGAATACGCTGAGGTATCCTGTGGCAATTTTGCAACCTGAATGTGCAAAATTTGAATTTTTTCACAAAGTGGGCGTGTCTGGGGGGTGGAGCATGGGCATTTCTGCACTAATCAGTTATCAGCATAACCACGCACTAACTGATTTCAAAAGCTAGCTCACAGCTGTTATTCTGAACAACGGAAAATTAGCCATTTTCTGGCTTTACTAAAAATGGCCTTAGTGCACAGGAAAGACTTGAGTAAGAGCAAGCTAAGGCCACTTTCGAGTACCGCTTACTAAAAGGAGCCCTAAGTCACATTTAAGGTTGATCAACAGAAAGCTCTAAAAAAAAAATTGAAAACTAATATGTTATGTTATGTTAGTAGACATGGTCCTGCGCCTTGCTGTCACGTAACGAGTGTCATTTACATGTGTTAACTGCTAATGCTAAACTACATCTTCTGAAGTGCAGTACAGCTGCAAACACAGAATGATGCATGGTAGCAACCCTTTCCCTGCATTAGCAGCATAGATATCGTCCCCCAAATGCAGAAAATGCCCCCAGTGACAGCTGCCATGGAGGTTTTGCAACTATGATGCATGTTAACTGCAAAATTAAACCCACTAACTGCAAAACCTAAATACAGTATGGTAAATGGGAATCTCAAGATCTCAATCATTTACCCATTTGTCATTTTACCATGTCAGAGAAAACCAAAAAAACTCTATAGAGTGACGATGTTCCTAAATGGACTTTATTAGAAAGTGTCAAAGTTCCAAAGGTACACTGAAATCATTACATTACTGATTTCTATTCCGCTTGTGCCTTGCGGTTCTAAGCGGATTACAAATAAGAAGATATCTGGACATTACCCAGAGAATTATATAACAGTGATTCATGTACATTCCAAGATACAGTTGATCCCATGGAATTACATAGAAAAGATTCGAGTACTTACAGGGTACAGTGAAGATTAACAGTATTTTCGGGTAACAGAAGAAGATTACCTAACATTGAAGGAAGAAGTTTATTGGATACATGTGGTAGAAGTTTATTTAGGAATCTGGATATTTTTTGGTAGTTATGGTTCGAGGGATTGACTTATGTGTTATTCACGGGGGAGAAGGCATGTATGAGTGGGAGAAGATTAGTAAGTAAGAACGTGGAATCATCCACATAAAATAATTTCATCCACATAAAAATAAATCATCCACATAAGAGCCTTAAAGGACCTAGTCCGCTAGGGATACAGGACCCAACACGGTCCGCGTTTCGACAAAAAGTCTTCTTCAGGGGTCCCTGGGGGTCCTATAAAGGTGAGTACGTGGGAAACAATTGTGTGGTGAGCCGGAAGTAAGACAAGGGACCCCTGAAGAAGACTTTTTGTCGAAACGCGGACCGTGTTGGGTCCCGTATCCCTAGCAGACTAGGTCCTTTAAGACTCTTATGTGGATGATTTATTTTTATGTGGATGAAATTATTTTATGTGGATGATTTCAGTGTACCCTTGGAACTTTGACACTTTCAAATAAAGTCCATTTAGGAGCATCATCACTCCACAGAGTTTTTTTGGTTTTCTCTGGATTTTCTTCTTTGTGGATATTTCGGGGTCAATTCCTTTTGTATTTTACCATGTCAAACAGAAAATAAAAACAAAACACAATGCTATATACAGAATATGTTCTAATCCCCTCCCATTAATTTCTTATGAGGAAAATGTAAACTCTACAACCCCCTTTCCCTAAATCATTGACCAACCTTGAAAAGCCTTATGCAACCCCTCCCCCCAAGAGCCTACCCTATGCAAAATTTAATAAAGCCGAGTCCAGCCAATTCAAACTTATAAGGAGGAATGGACACATTCAAAAACACTCAAGTAGCATTCAGGTTCTATACCATTGTAAGGGGAGTTAAGGGAGTGATACCTTGTGTGATTTTTTTTAATTCTTTGGTCTCACACTTCCTTGATGCAGTTCCTGATAAAAATGGACATTTGAGAAACTATAGCTTGTTCTTTATGTCTTAGTACACACTGCTTAATGATGCTCAAAGAGTTCCAAAGCATTGAGAACCTTTGCTCTACAATTAGAGAGGTCACCAAATGGCACTTCAAAGAGATAGGTTCAAAGAGCAAAATTTGCTTCTATGTATGTTCTTCCAAGCACATAAATTAGCTCAGGAGTTCTCAACCCAGTCCTCAGGACACTCCAAGCCAGTCTGGTTTTCAATATATCCACAATGAATATGCATAAGATAAATTTGTATGCATTGCCTCCACTGTATGCAAATCTATCTCATGCATATCATTATCTTGAAAACCAGACTGAACATAAGAACATAAGAATTGTCACTGCTGAGTCAGACCAGTGTTCCATCATGCCCAGCAGTCCACTCATGCGGCAGCCCTCTGGTCTAAGACCAGCACCCTAACTGAGACTAGCCCTACCAGCGCATGTTCTTGTTCAGCAGAAACTTGTCTATCTTTGTCTTGAATCCTTGGAGGGTGTTTTCCCCTATAACAGCCTCTGGAAGAGCGTTCCAGCTTTCTACCACTCTCTGGATGAAGAAGAACTTCCTTACGTTTGTACGGAATCTATCCCCTTTCAACTTTAGAGAGTGCCCTCTTGTTCTCCCTACCTTGGAGAGGGTGAACAACCTGTCCTTATCTACTAAGTCTATCCCCTTCAGTACCTTGAATATTTCGATCATGTCCCCTCTCAATCTCCTCTGTTCGAGGGAGAAGAGGCCCCGTTTCTCTAATTTTTCGCTGTACAGCAGCTCTTCCAGCCCCTTAACCATCTTAGTTGCTCTTCTCTGGACCCTTTCGAGTAGTACCGTGTCCTTCTTCATGTACGGCGACCAGTGCTGGATCCAGTACTCCATGTGAGGACGTACCATGGCCCGGTACAGCGGCATGATAACCTTCTCTGATCTGTTTGTGATTCCCCTTCTTTATTATTCCTAGCATTCTGTTTGCCCTTTTTGCCGCCACCGCACATTATGTGGACGGCCTCATCGACTTGTCGATGAGAACTCCCAAGTCCCTTTCCTGGGAGGTCTCTCCAAGTACCGCCCCGGACATCCTGTATTCGTGCATGAGATTTTTGTTACCGACATGCATCACTTTACACTTATCCACGTTGAACCTCATCTGCCATATCGATGCCCATTCCTCGAGCTTGATTATGTCACATTGCAGAGCTTCGCAATCCCCCTGCGTCTTCACTACTCTGAATAACTTCGTATCATCCGCAAATTTAATCACCTCGCTCGTCGTACCTATGTCCAGATCATTTATAAAGATGTTAAAGAGCACGGGTCCAAGCACCGAGCCCTGCAGCACCCCACTGGTGACGCTCTTCCAGTCCGAGTATTGTCCATTTACCCCCACTCTGTTTCCTAAGCTCCAGCCAGTTTTTAATCCACGTGAGTATTTCACCCTCAATTCCATGGCTTGCAATTTTCCGAAGTAGTCGTTCATGCCGAACCTTGTCGAACGCCTTCTGAAAATCCAGATATACAATGTCGACCGGATCGCCCTTGTCTATCTGTCTGTTTACTCCCTCAAAGAAGTGCAGCAAGTTCGTCAAACACGATCTGCCTTTGCTAAAACCGTGCTGACTGGTCCTCATCAGTCCGTGTCCGGCAAGGTGATCAATGATGCTGTCCTTTATCAGTGACTCTACCATCTTTCCCAGTACCGAGGTCAGACTCACCGGTCTGTAGTTCCCCGGATCTCCCCTCGAACCTTTCTTGAAGATCAGTGTAACATTGGCCACCTTCCAGTCTTCCGGAATCTTTCCCGATTTGATCGACAGATTGGCTATTAGTTGAAGCAGTTCAGCTATGGTCCCTTTCAGTTCCTTGATGACCCTCGGACGGATGCCATCTGGTCCCGGGGATTTATCGCTCTTAAGCCTATCAATCTGCCTACATACCTCCTCTAGACTGACCGTCAATCCTGACAGCTTTCCATCTTCGTTTCCAGCATATAGCCTGATGGGTTCCGGTATGCTGTGTACATCTTCTTCGGTAAATACAGATGCAAAAAATGTGTTCAGTTTGTCAGCGATTGCTTTGTCCTCCTTTAGCGCTCCCTTTATTCCATGGTCATCCAACGGTCCCACCACTTCCTTTGCAGGTCGTTGCCCCTTAATATTTCGAAAGAACGGCTTGAAGTTCTTCGCCTCCTTGGCTATTTTTTCCTCGTAGTCTCTTTTAGCCCCTTTTACCGCCTTATGGCACCTGTGTTGATGTTGTTTGTGTTTGTTCCAGTTTTCATCCGTTTTTGACCTTTTCCATTCATTAAATAAAGTTTTCTTGTCTCTGAACTAGAGAGCTGCATGGGAACGGGGATGACGGGAATCCCGCGGGACCCGCGGGGATCCCGCGGGTTTCCCCTTTGGGTCATGGGGATCCCATGGGGACGCCCCCTAGGGTCGCGGGGATCCCGTGGGGTGCCTCCGAGGGTCGCGGGGTTCCTGCGGGGTTGGATCGCAGTGCACTCGAGCCGCGAGGGTAGTCTCCTTCTCCTTACCTGCCCTGTCGCAGCACACAGCCGAACGGAAATCTTCCTGATGTCAGCGCTGACGTCGGAGGGAGGGCTTTCTGTCCCCGCGCAACTCTCTACTCTGAACGCTTCCTTCACCTCTACAGTGAGCCACGCCGGTTCTTTGTTCCTTTTCCTCTTGGATCCCTTGTTGATACGTGGTATATATAGATTTTGCGCCTTGGTGACTGTGTCCTTAAAAAGGGACCAAGCTTGCTCTAGCATTTTTACAGTGCTTATATCCTCTTCTTGAGAACCCCTGAACTAGCACATTAAAAATAAATTATTTACAAAAAAAAAAATAAACAAGACATGTACTAATAGAAAAGGTTAGTGGATAACTGAATATCTTTCTGAGGAAAGCCATAAACAACAACAACAACAAAAAGAGTAGATGGCTGAGAACCAGGGAAGTCAGTATTCGAATCCCATTGTGGCTCCATATGATCTCGGGCAAGTCTTCTGGGGACAGGAAAATACCTACACACTCTGCTCAAATGTAACTCATCTCAAGCTAGAACTGAAAAAGGCCTGAGCTAAAAACAAATTTGATAAAAGAAAGAGCACGAGCGAGCACTGAAGAAAATAGGAGTTAAGTGCAGAAGGGCCACAGCTACAAAGAAGTAAGTGACAAGACAGAAAGGATTTGTTGAGGTAACCGCTAGAATGACAGAGATCAAACTAGATGAGTGGGGGGAAGGGGGGCCTTTATCTATCATTACATGGTCCAAAACAAGCAGATCAATGCTCTAACTCAGGGATCTCAAAGTCCCTCCTTGAGGGCCGCAATCCAGTCGGGTTTTCAGGATTTCCCCAATGAATATGCATTCCGGAAACTGAAGAACCATGGGGTGGAAGGAGACGTACATAGATGGATCAGAAACTGGCTGGAGGGTAGAAAACAAAGGGTAGGAGTGAAGGGTCACTACTCCGACTGGAGGAGGGTCACGAGTGGTGTCCCGCAGGGCTCGGTGCTCGGGCCGCTGCTATTTAATATCTTCATAAATGATCTAGAAACAGGAACGAAGTGCGAGATAATAAAATTTGCGGACGACACCAAACTATTTAATGGAGCTCGGACTACAGAGGACTGCGAAAAGTTGCAAAGGGACTTGAACAAATTAGAAGAATGGGCGGCGAAATGGCAGATGAAGTTCAACATTGAAAAATGTAAAGTATTACATGTGGGGAACAGAAACTCGAGGTACAACTATACAATGGGAGGGATGTTATTGAATAAGAGTACCCAGGAAAGGGACTTGGGGGTAATGGTGGATATGACAATGAAGCCGTCAGCACAGTGTGCAGCGGCCGCTAAGAGAGCGAATAGAATGCTTGGTATAATCAAAAAGGGTATTACAGCCAGAACGAAAGAAGTTATCCTGCCGTTGTATCGGGCGATGGTGCGCCCGCATTTGGAGTACTGCGTCCAATATTGGTCGCCGTATCTTAAGAAGGATATGGCATTAGTCGAGAGGGTTCAAAGGAGAGCAACACGTCTGATAATAGGTATGGAAAACCTGTCATATTCTGAGAGATTGGAGAAGCTGGGTCTCTTTTCCCTGGAGAAGAGGAGACTTAGAGGGGATATGATAGAGACTTACAAGATCATGAAGGGCATAGAGAGAGTAGAGAGGGACAGATTCTTCGAACTTTCGAAAAATAAGAGAACAAGAGGGCATTCGGAAAAGTTGAAAGGGGACAGATTCAAAACAAATGCTAGGAAGTTCTTCTTTACCCAACGTGTGGTGGACACCTGGAATGCGCTTCCAGAGGACGTTATAAGGCAGAGTACGGTACTGGGGTTCAAGAAAGGATTGGACAAATTCCTACTGGAAATGGGGATAGAGGGGTATAGATAGAAGATTACTGCACAGGTCCTGGACCTGTTGGGCCGCCGCGTGAGCGGACTGCTGGGCACGATGGACCTCGGGTCTGACCCAGCAGAGGCATTTCTTATGTTCTTATGTTCTTATGAAAGCAGTGCATGCACTTAGATCTCATGCACATTCATTGGGGAAATCAAGAAAATCCGACTGGATTGCGGCCCTAGGGACTTTGAGACCCCTGCAAAACTCCACGAGACCGTTTTCCTGTCCTGCCGGCCCTTCCTTTTGTATTTCCCCTATATGGCTCTCTTTCCTATTTTATAATGTAATTCTTTACATTAATCCTATCGTTCCAGTAGGACCTGTATGTTACCCTATTTTACAATGTACAAACCGCTTAGAAGACACATTTTTATTCATCTTGAAACTGCCAACGCTTCCCCAGCTCTTTTCCAAGCCCCCCGTCCCTTCCCCTGCTCGCCTGCTTCAGCTTCTCCTCGATGGTCCTCTTCCTGGCCGAGGCATCCTCCGTGGGGATCATCCTGAGCCCTCCACCTCTGCCAAACGTTTCTCTCTTCCCGCAGCTTCAGGGCGCCGCTGTCAACATCGCCGCTTCCGCTTCCGGTCCCAGCCCCGCCACTTCCTCCTGCAACGGCCTGGCCCCCTCCGCCATGTTGGTGGAGGCAGACTGCTTGACAGCAGTCATAATCAGACAGACACAAATTCGGGAGCTAAAGGCGTTCAGTTCAAGGGTTAGGATGTATTTGTTTTCTATTCGATAAAATCGAGGGCAGGGTTTGAAAGAGCCTCAGAGTTAGTCCCGGCGGCCATATTGGGGACTGGCAGAAGGGCGGAAGTTAGCCGTATGGGTAAAATGCTTTTCTTATTGAAGAGGCGATCTGGAACTTGTGAGGATTGCTGGTGTTCTAAGAAGAAGCTGTTGATTTATTTTGCTGGCGAGATGTATGCATGAAAAGTTTTGTATAAGTTATATTTTATATTACTACTTTAAAGTATGCGATTGCATTAATTGAGTCACCTAGCCTTTATTTATTTAAAAATTAGTTATATAAAATGATTGTTCCTGACAGTCACCAGTACTACCCAAAGCAGTATACAAAGCATTATGTATAACACACCGTACAAAAACTTAACATAACATAACGTAGCACAAATCTACTACATAACAGTAGTACATCGCAATCGTTTTAGGTGGTTACCCCTAAAAGCAGGGTATCATGGGGTAAGGTCTGTTAGAAATATCTTGATTTCTAACAGGGCTCTGACGTAATCTTGCATCTCCTGTCTCTAAGACTGCAAGAGCACATTATCTTTTTACAGTGAATTCAAAGTCTTCTGAAAAATGCTCCATATACATATATATAATTCTTTGTTCATATATACATATATATAATTCATATATATGTTCATATATACATATATATAATTCTTTGTTCCGTGGTTATCATTGGCTTCTGAACTCCATCCCTATAAAATCCTTACCCTCACCCAAAGGGCATCTTATTTGGGACTACATTCCCTGCTTATTCCCTATTGTCCCTCTTGGCCTTTTAGCAATTCCCCCTCTGACTTTGTTTGGTTTGGATTCTATGCACCAGGCCACATTCTTTTTCTTGGTTCCAGCTCTGACATTCTCTCCATTGGGACCATGTGTGGAAAGTTCCTTTCCAAAATTTCAAAAAGGCTTAAAGACCTGGTTCTTCCCATTGGCCTTTCCAGAAGATTTAGGCTAGCAGAAGTTGGACAGTTTCCTTTTGTATCATTGATTAACGGCTTGGTTTTTGGTTTAAGTGTTGTACTACCACTGTATCCATGGTTGTTATGCTCTCCTGATACAGGCTTTTATGCCAAAACACATCTGTGTTGAATCTTGTGACACTTGATACTGACCTGATTTTGTGTTTGTTTTAACTGACCTTTATAATAAATTGATGTGACTTTGACATCTTGGATGCTCTCCTCTCTTTGGACCTCACTTTCTCTTTGTTACTGTACCAGCTTATGAAGGATTTTACCTTCTCTATATTTAAATTTCAAGTTTATTTCGTATTTGATAAAATTGCTTTTTTCAAAGATTACAAAGCGATGAACAGTAAAAAAAAAAAAATATATATATATATATTTTTTTTTTTTAGGGGGAGACATACAATATAGGGATAGACAGACGTTCATTTCATAGGGAAATCGGGGAAGAACTACAATTTGATTTAGGAAAGAGAATAAAAAAGGATAAGAAAATAGGAGTTATTAGATCGGTACTTGCCTACTTCAAATGGAAATAGTAACTTAGCTAAAGGCAAATTAATTAAAGACGTCTCTATACAAGAAACTTTTTAGGGGTCCTTTTATCAAGCTGCGGTAGGGGTTTAACGCGTGTAATACCGCGCATTAAACCACCTGCCACGTTAGCCACTAACACCTGCATTGAGTAGGCATTAGTTTTTTAGCTGGCGGCGGGGGTTAGCATGTGATGAAATATCCAACGCGCTAACCCCGCTAGCACGGCTTGATAAAAGGACCCCTTAGTTTTGATTTAAATTTTCCGAGGTTCTTTTCTTACCTAAACTGGCAGTAGGTTCCAGGTTTGGGGAGCAGCGACAGAGAAAAATGTGGTACATCTAGTATTTACAATTCATAGGGATGGAGAAGTAAGTAGATTTTTGTCCTCGGATCGTAAGGAGCGAGAAGGAGAATACGGAATAATGACTTGGTCTAGAAATAGCGGCGCATTGTAAAACTTTAAATGTGATTAGCGCCTGTTTATAAGTTATTCTATGGTTGATAGGAAGCCAGTGCGCGTTCTTTAGTAATGGTGTGGTCAAATTTTCTTTTACCTGTAATGATTTTTATTGCAATATTTTGTATTAGTTATAATCTTCTAATTTCCTTTTGTGTGATTCCTTTATAAAGTGAATTGCAGTAATCCAGTTTTGAAATGATTAATGAATGAATTAAAATGTTAAGTGAGGGAGTATCCAGAAAGTTAGCTAGAGATCTAATCAGACGCAGCCTATGGAAACAACTTTTAACAACGGAATTAACTTGATCGTGATAGTTTAGTTTATTATCTATGAAGACAGAAAAATGAGTCAGACAAAGACCACATGGCCTTATCCGAGTCCTGTAAATTGTATATTTTGTTAAGAAAGACAGACATACCAGCATCTGAATGTTTTCCCATGTCAATTTAAGACTGAAACATCCCTGAGGAGACAATAAATTGTGATGAGCAAATAAAAAAATCGTCACCACTAGGTGTCGCCATGGCTCTACCAGCTTCCATATGATATGGGAGCTAAACCGCTCCAGGTGTACTGGTTTACAAACATGTAATATTAAACCTCATTAGGACTAGGAAAAAAAACAAACTATTCCTTCTTGTTTGCTGTAGGTGTAACTTGTTAATCAGTATACAGCTCTTTAGACTAAAAGCATTAGAGAAATGGCAGATAAACCCTGAGCTACAGACTATCCCTAGCTTTCCCCTCACTTATTTATAACTAGGGATTCTCTGTGCCAGCTTTTCTTGAATTCTGTTACTGTTTTTGCCTCCACCACCTTTGGAGGAGACTGACCTGTGTAGGTAGGGAATGTGCATTTGTTTAAAATGTTTCATGTCATTATTTTTCCCCAAAACAACAGGGAAAAAATTTCCAAATTTTGTTTTATTTCAGTATGTCATTAAGAGTACACACTCTTTCTGAGAGTGTAACTTCTTTGCAAACAGTACATACTCTTTTGGAAGCATGTTCGCTCATTCAGAACATACATTCTTAACGTTGCTCCCATAATGGGGAAAACCCCAGCAAAATTAAAATTCTCTTAAACAGCATGGGCAGCGATAATCTCAAGCATCCGCCACTCTTTCGATGGAGAAATATTTAAATTATCACAAACAGTGGTTAAGGAGTTCCTGATTTTTTATTGTTTTAAGAATGCACTAATTCCAAGAGTGACTTGGTCGTCGCACTATCCCTCCCCCCTTTTTACAAAACCATGCAAGAGGTTTTTAGCGCCAGCCGGCACGCTAAATGCTTTGCGCTGCTCCGAGCGTGTAGAGTTCCTATGAGTGTTGGAGCAGTGCAGAACATTCAGCATGCCAGCCGGCTCTAAAAACCTCTTGCACAGAGTATGTTATTTGATCATGTTTCTGCTCAGTTTTAGAGTTTTCTATCAATGAGTTTTTTATGTTATAAATTTTATTTTTTTCAGACTTTATTATGTACGTTCTCCTTTTTGTAAGCTACCTAAAATTGTACTGTAGATAGCATGGGATATAAAATTTTTAAATAAATAGAAATAGAAGACAGGGCAGAGCTTTCACTAATAAACAGGCTTGAATCTGATTCATCTGTGATTTAGGAAAACTATGAAAAATATAGCTGCAGCCTTCTTAAAGAACAAAAACAGTCCCTCACATGGAGAAGATAAGACAGTGCAAAAAAAACCCCAAAAAAAACCAATCCACAGAGAAAGGAAGGGCAGATAAGGAGCTTAATGGGCATCCAGTCTTCCCAACCTTGCATTATATCAAGTATATGCTAATTGATAAGCGCACAATAATATAGCTGTACTAACTGATTAGCTGCCTGTTCTCCAACCCCAGATCTGCCCCAGCGCTAAAATATTTTTAAAAACATTATTTAGCATGGGGATAGCACGGGTACGTGCAAAAATTAGCACAGGATACCTGAGTGCGCATGAACGACTACTTCGCAAAATTGCGAGCCACGGAATTGAGGGGGAAATACTCACGTGGATTAAAAACTGGCTGGAGCATAGGAAACAGAGAGTGGGGGTAAATGGCCAATACTCGGACTAGAATAACGTCACCAGTGGGGTGCCGCAGGGCTCGGTGCTTGGACCCGTGCTCTTCAACATCTTTATAAACGATCTGGACATAGGTACGACGAGCGAGGTGATTAAATTTGCGGACGATACTAAGTTATTCAGAGTAGTGAAGACACAGGGGGATTGTGAAGATCTGCAACGTGACATAAACAGGCTCGAGGAATGGGCATCGACATGGCAGATGAGGTTCAACATGGATTAGTGTAAAGTGATGCATGTTGGTAACAAAAATCAGGATGTCCGAGGCAGTACTTGGAGAGACCTCCCAGGAAAGGGACTTGGGAGTTCTGATCGACAAGTCGATGAAACCGTCCACACAATGTGCGGCGGCGGCGAAAAGGGTGAACAGAATGCTAAGAATGATAAAGGGATCACAAACAGATCGGAGATTATTATGCTGCTGTACCGGGCCATGGTGCGCCCTCACCTGGAGTTCTGGTCGCCGTACGTGAAGAAGGACATGGTACTACTCGAAAGGGTCCAGAGAAGAGCGACTAAGATGGTTAAGGGACTGGAGGAGTTGCCGTACCGTGAAAGATTAGAGGAACTGGGCCTTTTCTCCCTCGAACAGAGGATAGTGAGAGGGGACATGATCGAAACATTCAAGGTACTGAAGGGATTAGACTTAGTAGATAAGGACAGGTTGTTCATCCTCTCCAAGGTATGGAGAACGAGAGGGCACTCTCTAAAGTTGAAAGGGGATAAATTTCGCACAAACGTACGGAAGTTCTTTTTCACCCAGAGGGTGGTAGAAAACTGGAACGCTCTTCCAGAGGCTATCATAGGGGAAAACACCCTCCAGGGATGCAAGACAAAGTTAGACAAGTTCCTGCTGAACCGGAACATGCTCAGGTAGGGCTAGTCTCAGTTAGGGCACTGATCTTTGATCAGAGGGCCGCCGTGTGAACAGACTGCTGGGCACGATGGACCACTGGTTTGATCCAGCGGCGGCAATTCTTTTGCTGT
This sequence comes from Geotrypetes seraphini, assembly GCF_902459505.1. Taxonomy (NCBI): domain Eukaryota; kingdom Metazoa; phylum Chordata; class Amphibia; order Gymnophiona; family Dermophiidae; genus Geotrypetes; species Geotrypetes seraphini. The sequence continues at coordinate 31,341,816 of NC_047093.1, forward strand.
GGTAAGCATGCGTTCGTGCTAACTTCAGTTTAGTAAGAGGGCCCCTAACTGTGGTTTATGGTTTATTCATTTGTATTCTGCCTAAACCAAGGCAGATCACATTAAAATCATTTTTCCAAAGCACATTGATCCACCCTCTGTAATCTTGCATTATATCAAGTATGAATAAATAAGCAAAAAAATGCAATTATAATCTAAAACAGTCAGCAAAAACCCGATAGCATAAGATTCTCAAAACAATATTGGTAGAAATATAAAATGAATAATGCCAGCAAAATAGATTATCCATTTCTTTGCTGTCTATATTGTTATTTGGAAGGGCTGTGGCTTACTGGTTGGACTGCTGAGGTTGTGAGATTAAATCCCGGTGTCGCTTCTTGTGACCCTGGGCAAGTCACATAATCCTCCAGTGCCCATCCCTTTCAATGTCAGCTTTGAAATGCCAAAGTGCCATAAAGGCAGTATATATAATAGAGAGTTGCGCGGGGACAGAAATCCCACCCGTCCCCGCCAAAGTCCCACCCGTCCCCGCGAGGAATCCCCTCCGTCCTCACCCGTCCCCGCGAGGAATCCCCTCCGTCCCCGCCCGTCCCTATAAACTACAGAAATAGTTATTTCATTTAATTATGCTACTGAATTAAAGGCTCTGATAGAAACCCATTTACAAATAAGCAAAAAGACTTTATTAATTTGGAAATATTAATTGGGAAGAATACATACTTTGTAAACAGGTTTCTATCAGAGCCTCTAATGTTTATAAATTTTTATCAACACAATTAATATACTACTTTATCCTGAAGCAAAAAAAAAAAAAAAAAGAATTTTTTTCCTACCTTTGTTGCCTGGTTTCTGCTTTCCTCATGTTCTCATTTAATTCCTTCCATCCACTTTCTCTCTTCTTTCTGCGTCTTCCATTTGCTCTGTTAATGTGCCTCTCCCTTTCTCCCCCATTCCAAATTGGTCTGGCACCCATCTTCTTCCCTCTGCTCCCCCCATAGTCTGGCATCTCTGTCTTCTTCCCTGCCAGCGTCTTCTCCCCACTCTCTCTTCCCCATTCCTTTCAGCGTCCTTCTCCCCCCCATCTTCCCCATGTCCTGTCAGCATCCTTCTCCCCCCTCTGTCTTCCCCATGTGCTTTCAGTGTCCTTCTCCCCCTCTGTCTTTCCCATGTCCTTTCAGTGTCTTTCTCCCCCTCTGTCTTCACCATGTCCTTTCAGCGTCCTTTTCCCCCCTCTGTCTTCCCCATGTCCCTTCAGCGTCCTTCTCCCCCGTCTTCCCTATGTCCTTTCAGCGTCCTTCTCTCCCTCTGTCTTCCACATGTGCTTTCAGCGTCCTTCTCCCCCCTCCGTCTTCCCCATGTCCTTTCAGCAACCTTCTCCACCCCTTTGTCTTCCACATGTGCTTTCAGCGTCCTTCTCCACCCTCTGTCTTCCCATGTGCTTTCAGCGTCCTTCTCCACCCTCTGTCTTCCCCATGTCCTTTCAGCATCCTTCTCCCCCCGTCTTCCCCATGTCCTTTCAACATCCTCCCCCCATCTTCCCCATGTCCTTTCAGTGTCCTTCTCCACCCCTTTGTCTTCCCCCGTGCTTTCAGCGTCCTTCTCCCCCCTCAGTTTTACCTTAAGCATCTTTTCCTCTCCACTCCATCTTTCCTCCCTTTCTCCCTCCCTGCCCTTGCCTTTGTGGCGCTTCCCCGCCCGACTGACAACAGAACAGGCCCAGTCCGACAAACCTCCCTGCCCTGTAGCCGCAAATCTAAATTACCTTCTTACAGCAGCTGGAGTATTGAAGCTGCTGTAAGAAAGTAATTTAGATTCGTGGCTACAGGGCAGGGAGGTTTGTCGGACCGGGCCTGTTGTCGGTCGGTCTAAGGAAGCGCCACAAAGGTAAGGGGACCTGGCCAGCTGTGCACCCCCCCCCCCCCCTATGGCTGCACCCGGGGTGGACCTCCCTCCCGCCCCCCCTTGGTATGCCACTGCCGATCGCAGCACACAGCCGATTGGAACGGAAGTCTTCCCGATGTCAGTGCTGACGTCGGAGGGAGGGAGGGCTTTGCTTAAGCCCTCCCTCCGACATCAGCACTGACATCGTGGAAGACTTCCGTTCCGATCAGCTGTGTACTGCGGCAGGGCAGGTAGGGAGAAGACGAGTCTCGCATCCAACCCCGCGACCCTCGGAGGCGTTCATAAGGGATCCCCACGACCCGAAGGGGGAACCCGCGGGATTCCCGTCGTCCCCATTCCCGTGCAGCTCTCTAATATACAAGTTTCCATTCCCTTTCCTTTTCAACCAGTGTGTGCCATTGACTGAGGTCATATCCAGTCAGCTCTTGCACCCAGGACAAAAAAATATATAAGAGCAGTGTCTACCATGTCGTAAAACTGATGGGACTACAAGAGATGCATGAAGTTATGCTGGACAGACCAACAACAAATAAATCTTTTGTGTATAAAGATGACTGGTGACTGTAATGTGTGCCATAAATCAAATCTTAATAATACTGTGTTTACCTTAGACAAATATTGTTTCAGTGACATAAACAAGTGTGTCTTAACAAAGAGGAAAATGCATCTGTGTTGAGCTCTCTAAGGGATAGACTGTCACTTACCAAAGGTGTACCGATCTAGGCACATGACTTTAGGGGTCTTTTACAGAATTTGGGCCTATGTGCCTGGTTCACAACCGCATTAGACACTACGGGACACTCGATGACGTTACAGGGAAATACTTTTAAAACCAATAGGAGGAAATACTTTTTCACTCATAGAATAGTTAAACTCTGGAACGAGTTGCCAGAAATTGTGGTAAGAGCGGATGGCGTAGCTGGTTTTAAGAAAGGTTTGGACAAGTTCCTGGAGGAAAAGTCTATAGTCTGTTATTGAGAAAGACATGGGGGAAGCCACTGCTTGCCTTGGATCGGTAGCATGGAATGTTGCTACTCTTTGGGGTTCTGGAATGTTTTGTTACTCTTTGGGATTCCAGAATCTTGCTATTCTTTAGGATTCTGAATGGAATGTTGCTACTCTTTGGGCTTTGGCCAGGTACTAGGGACCTGGATTGGCCACCATGAGAACGGGCTCCTGGGCTTGATGGACCAATGGTCTGACCCAGTAAGGCTATTCTTATGGCATCTGGAAAGTTACCAATGCTTGTGTAAGCAATAGCGTGGGCAGCGGAAGAAAAAGCAAAAGTGCGCAGGTACTTACCCACCCTGAAATGATAATCAACTTGATTCACAAATTAAAGTTACAAGCTTGTCTTTTGAAAGCCTGAATTCCTTATACAGTAAAACCTTGGATTGCAAGTAACTCGGTTTGCAAGTGTTTTACAAGACAAGCAAAACATTTGATTAAATTTTAACTTGATATACAAGTAATGTCTTGCAATACAAGTACATACAGTATACACACATCACAACTGAGCCGATGGTTCTTCTCTCTCTGCAAGAATATAGTGACTGTTCTAAATGAGCGAGGTCTTGCAATACAAGTACGTATAGTATTTTGTGTTAAAGTTTGAGGTTGTGGAACGAATCGTCTGAGTTTCCATTATTTCCTATGGGGAAATTCGCTTTGATATACGAGTGTTTTGGATTAAAAGCATGCTTCTAGAACGAATTATGCTCGCAAACCAAGGTTTGACTGTATTTCAAATGTCATCCCTTGCAGCGCCCTCTTGAGTGTCTAAGTTAAAAAAAACATCTAAATATAGAGTAAAAAGAAGACAGATGATAACTATTGTATACATCAATGTTCCTCAGTCGGATGCCAAGCAAGAACAAAACTATGGTCTTGAAAAAGTTTAATAAAAGTCTTCACAAATAAAAGCAATGTAAGTGAATAATGAATCCATAAAACACACAGTAAAAAGTGCACATAGCATTATGTTGCTATATGTACTTTCACGCCGTCAGCACTTGGATTCCTAACTCGCAGTTCTCTGCATATTTTATCATTGTGGTATAATCTGATCGGACCCCAAAAGAAGGTTACTCGTTACTGAAACATGGACCATGTCGGGTCCATACCATAATTTTTTACTGTGTGTTTTATGGATTCATTATTCACTTACATCGCTTTGATTTGTGAAGACTTTTATTAAACTTTTTCATCAAGACCATCGGTTCCACAGTTTTGTTCTTGCTTGGCTTCTCCTTTTTCCTGTGGAACAGTTTGGTGATTTTCTTTGGTTCCTCAATCGGGTGCCTTCAGACCTTTTCTCCTTTTCCACCAACAAACATAAGAGAAGCACACATTCAAACTTCGTTTCCCCTCCAATTAAAGGTTGCAAACTGAAAAAAACACCATGATCACCTTCTCTCACACCAAGCAGCCTTATGGGGTAAAGACTTAGATCAACTGCTTTCGCCCACTACCTACGAGGAATTTAGGAAGCGCCTAAAAACACACCTGTTCCAGAAATACCTGAACAACTGACCTGCTCTTCCCTCTCTCCTCAATAACGGTCCTCCCGACCTCTTACCCTTCTCTCCCCTCTTAAGTCCGCATAGAACTCTTGGTTCTGTGATATATACAAATTGTTATTATTATCATATCGTAATTTTCACTGTGCTTTCAGAATTGCACGGCCTTCTCCTAACAGGCCCACTTGGAAATTTCTTCCAATCTGTATACCTTATACTCTCGCTCAGCAAATTGTATATCTATAATTTTGCTTCCTAAATGTTTCTGCACTCTGTATTTCCTCTGACTATCTGCACATTGTAACTCACTGAATGTCCAGCTCTCTTGATTGTAAACCGCCTAGAAGTCGCAAGATTGTGGCGGTATAATAATAATAACTTTATTTTTGTATACCGCATTACCATGGAAGTTCTATGCGGTTAACCCTTTCAGGACCATAAGGATCGTAGGCCAATTTTTGTGGTTTTGACGACATTTTTATGGTAAAAAGGGCTTGCAGATGCCAAAAAATTGATTTTTTTTGTGAAATATCATTATTTTTATTTAAAAAAATCACACTTCTGGCTTATGGACAGTGTGGCAAGTGAATCTTCTCGTCAATCTAGCAACGACGCTAATGAATGAATGTCGGAACCAGTTTGTTTACATAAAGGCAGTATCATATGGAATCCGTACATATCAAATTTAGAACTGTAGACTATCCCAATCAAAATTTATAGGATTTTAAAGTTATGGGACAAATATGTCCCTTGGTCCTGAAAGGGTTAACAGATGAAGAGACTGTACATTTACAGTGAAGTTACAATTTTTTATTTTTTTTTTTGGTATAGCAACATTTACATTTTCAGCGACGCTACATTTACGGTGAAGTTGTTTTTCAGCTAGGTTACAAATTGCAGAGAAGTTACATTTGCTGTAAGTTACATATACATAGCGGAGTTCGTACAGTAGTATTACATAAGGCGGTGATACATACTGCGGTGTTCGATAAGGCAGAGCAGAGGCATTTAGTATGGGAGGTAACGAAGAAGGGGTGATTAGTTGGATAGGGTGATCCATTTTGTTTAACCATTTGGTGGCTGACAAGATTGGAGGAGTCGAGAGTCTGAGATAAGTCAAGGTCCGAGGAGGAGGCAAGGAAGAGGGGGGGAGAAGTTAGAGGAATTTATCAAAAAGGTAGGTTTTGATTGACTTCCTGAACATTTGGTAGGGGGGGGGAATTGGAGATGAGTGCAGTGAGGCATTTGTTCCATTTGAATAAAGTTATTATTATTATTTGGTACACCACCGAACAAAGTCACTGCTGCCTAACGCTCAGCTCCGGACAGAGAAGCCCGACTTTTCAAAATGGAAGTGACTCCTCCTTGGTCACAGTCAAGGAGTTTGTTCAAGAGTGGGGGTGCTCAAGCCCCCTCGGCGGTCCAGATCAGCGCATGGGATCTGCTCTCAGCAATATCAGTGGTGGTTCCTTAACTTGCAGGCGTTCATGTGGAATCATACATACACCTCTCTCCTTCCTACATACAACACGAGTCCCACACTGTGGGAACTCATAAGTGACATATTAGGCACAGATAGCCAGGTCTTGCTTCCAATCTCTGCTGGGGCTCTCCCGTCTTCTTTCACACTGCCTGCCCCATATATGTTGGTGTGGTGGTCAACATTTTTGAAAATATGGGCGTGATTTGTAATTTAACTGTGCAATGACTAATAAATGCTTGTACTTTCATCCCGATTTCCTTACTCGGAAGTACCCTACAGACCCGTACCAGGCATCCGCCATCTTTTCCCTGTGTAGGCAACAAAAAAGCACCAAGGACCATCCAGGTAGGGGCAATCAAAGAAACTTGATTTAATTGTCCCTACTTGAATAGTCATGGCTGCTTTTTTGTCATCTACTTTGTGTGATGTACTTTGGTCCTCTTCTGCAAGTATCTTTTCCCTGTGTAACCAGATAGAATTGGAGAGAAAGTTGCTGAGATGGAATTCACCAATCTGGTGAGCTACTGTAATCCAGGCAGCAGAAAGGCTTCACTATCTGTGTTGATGCACATGGACAACCTTTTTTTAATTATTTATTTTTGCCTCACTGAGGCATTCATTATAGCACTTGGCAGTCCTAGTGACTCATTAAGGAGTTTGCCTGCCAAAGATGGTGTTTACAGGACTAGCGTCTTGTCCTGCCGTTGTTCTTTTGTCAGCTGGAAGAAGTTGTATTTCTTCCTTCAGCTGCCCTATAAAGCTTTGATCCACGACAATAGAATTATCCGGGCAATTCAGGGAGGGGAAGAGGTCAAATTCCAGCATAGGGCGACGTAGGTGGTGGTTTCTCACGCACTGTTTGAGCTGTTTCCAGTAAGCGGGGCATCTCCAGGATGACAAAAATGTTTCCTTTAGAGGTGGTGGTGGGGAGAATCTCTTTTACTCTTTCTCTTTCCTGGGAATTGCTTTTCTAGGGATAAATTCCGAATATGAGCATCTTCCTTGAAAACATCTCAAAATAACAAGGAAAGTTTCAGAGATTTATTACGAAAACATGAGTTTCAAATCCCAGTACAATTCACTTCCTAAGGACATAAGAATAGCCTTACTAGGTCAGACCAATGGTCCATCAAGCCCAGTAGCCCGTTCTCACGGTGGCCAATCCAGGTAACTAGTACCTAGCCAAAACCCAAAGAGTAACAACATTCCATTATCTTAGAATAAGCAAGATTCCGGAACCCCAAATAGTAGCAACAGTCCATGCAGAATCCCCAAAAAGTAGCAAAATTCTAAAATCCCAAGAGTAACAACATTCCATGCTACCGATCCTGGGCAAGCAGTGGCTTCCCCCCATGTCTTAATACCAGACTATGGACTTTTCCTCCAGGAATTTGTCCAAACCTTTCTTAAAACCAGCTACGCTATCCAGGGAGAACTCTCTAAAATTGAAAGGGGATAGATTCCGTACAAACGTAAGGAAGTTCTTCTTCACCCAGAGAGTGGTAAAAAACTGGAATGCTCTTCCGGAGACAGTCATAGGGGAAAACACCCTTCAGGGATTCAAGACAAAGTTAGACAAGTTCCTGCTGAACTGGAACGTATGGAGGTAGGGTTAGTTTCAGGCTGCTGATCTTTGACCAGAGGGACGCCGATGATGGACCACTGGTCTGACCAGCAGCAACAATTCTTATGTTCACTTTTACCATAACTTCTGGAGATCAGGTTTTGAAAGCAGCATTAGACAGGCCTTATTAGGGGTGTGCAGGCCAAAATCTTGCATTATTTTTTAGTTTCCTGTGTCTGTTTCTGATCTTTCATTTTATTTATTTTTATATCTGGGACAGTGTCATCAACTGTTAACATACAGTATTCCCATGTTGTTTCAAATGAGTGCACATCCCAAGGCCCTACTGACATTAGTCTAAATCAGTGTTTACCAAGTCCGACCTGGAGTTCCCCTTTCCTGGATAGGTTTTCAGGATGCCCACAATAAATAAAGAGATTTGCATACAGTGTAGGCAATGTATGCAAATCAATCTCATGCATATTCATTGTGGATATGATGAAAATCTGATTGACAAAGGGATACTCCAGAACCAACTTGGGAAACACTGGTCTAAATTAGTGGTTCTACACCCAGTCCTCAAGACACACCTAGCCAGTCAGGTTTTCAGGACACCCACAGTGAAAATGTATGAGATTGATTTGTTTAGAACAGAGGTAACACATGCAAATATATCTGAAAACTTGAGTGGTTAGGCATGTCCTACATAACGTACATAGTAGATGACGGCAGGAGTGGAGGAGTGTGTGGCGTGGTGGTTGAAGCCACAGCCTCCGCACCCTGGGGTTGTAGGTTCAAATCCCATGCTGCTCCTTGTGACCCTGGGCAAGTCACTTAATCCCCCATAGCCCCAGGTACGTTAGATAAATTGTGAGCCTACCGGGACAGATAGGGAAAATGCTTGAGTACCTGATTGTAAAACCGCTTAGATAACCTTGATAGGCGGTATATAAAATCCTAATAAACTTGAAAACAACCCGAATGGTCCATCTACTCTGCCCAACCTGATTTAATCTAAAAATTTGTAAGGGGGGGTTCTTCTTCTTAGCTATTTCTGGGCAAGAATCTAAAGCTCTGCCCTATACTGTTCTTAGGTTCCAACTACTGAAGTCTCCTTAAAGCTCACTCCAGCCCATCTACACCATCCCAGCCGTTGAAGCCCTCCCCAGCCCAGCCTCAACCAAACGGCCATATACAGACACAGACCATGCGAGTCTGCCCGGTACTGGCCTTAGTTCTTCAATCTTTACTATTATTTTCTGATTCTAGATCCTCTGTGTCCATCCCACGCTTTTTTGAACTCCGTCACCGTTTTCCTCTCCACCACCTCTCTCGGGAGCGCATTCCAGGCATCCACCACCCTCTCCGTAAAGAAGAATTTCCTTACATTGCTCTTGAGTCTCCCACCCCCTCAGTCTCAAATTATACCCTCTGGTTTTACCATTTTCCCTTCTCTGGAAAATATTTTGTTCTTGGGTTGAGAACCTGGATGTGGTGGCTACCCAAATGCTGTGGCAAGATAAGAATTATAAGTCTGTCAAGTTTGACAAAACCCACTGCATTGACCTCCATCGTAGTTTTCCGTTGTTTCGCTTAGTACCAACCACTTTTCATGTCCCTTGCCCTCACTCTACCTTTGCTACTCTTTCAAAACCTTCCACCAGTAGTTTCCTTCTTAGAGCTTGTGGGGATCTAGGAGGCTGGATTTCAGGGTCACAACTTCACTAGTTTGGTGCCTGTTTAGGTCATTACAGAACTGTTACTGTATATCGTGTAAATTCTTTTTTTTTTTTTTTTAATAAATTCTTTATTCATTTTAAAGTCTTACAGCAAGTGTACAGGACTATGTCATTAATAACTACAATATAACACTTGAAATTCTTTCTCATATAATCCTAAAAACATAAAAATTATAACCCTTCCCACCCACCCTTCCTCAATTAGTGCAATCAAACATATCTTAAATATATTATAATCACATTATTTAGTAAAATTTCCATAACAACCCCCCCCCCCCCCACTATGTTTATATCTATCTATCTAAGGAAAATGATGTTTACTCATTACGATATCTTTCCAATGATCCCCAGATACTTTATAAAATTATTATAATTACTATAATTATCGTGTAAATTCTTAACGTGTCACTCCTTTCAGCTTCCTATCTTTAAAGTTGCCCTTTCCTAACATAGAAATGCACCTCCTCAGCATCCACTATCTCCTCTCCCTAAGAGATCCCACGTGCCTGTACCATGCTTTCTTGAATTCAGACAGTCTTTTGTCTCTACCACCTCTGCCGAGAGACTATTCCACGCATCTGTAATAATGTATTTCCTTATATTACACTTGAGCCTATCACGTCTTAACGTCATCCCATGCCCTCACCCTGGAGTTTTGTTTCAGGTGAAAGAGATTGGCTTCATGCCTATTTATGCCACATAGATATTTAAATGTCTCTATCATATCTCCCCTCTCGCCTTTCTTCCAGTGTATACATTTTGAGATCTTTAACGTTAGCAATTAGCACGCGCTAAAACAGCTGGCGCGCCTTAGTAAAAGGACCCCAGAGTCACTAAGCGGCTTACAATTAAATTAGCATCAGCGTGAAATAAAATTAACACCATTTAACAAAAGTTGGGGGAGGTGGAGAAGCAAAAAGCCAGAGAGATGCGCAGGGAGAGTTGCATAGACCAGTGTTTTTCAACCTTTTTACACCTATGGACCAGCAGAAATAAAAGAATTATTCTGTGGACCGGCGGTTGAAGAACACGGGGCTAAGTCATGGGCCAGACCCCGCCCATCTCCACCCCGGACCACGCCCCCATAATAGTACTAATTGCACCTTGCACGTCCCGTGCCTCATCTGGAAGCCTTCCCTCTGACGTTGCAACGTCAGAGAGAAGGCTTCTGGTTCAGGCTTTGTGCACCGAATCAGTGAGGAAGAGGGAGGTGGCTCGAAGATAACGCCGCATCGATCGCACCGTGGACCGGCGGTTGAAGAACACTGTTTTGGGCTTGATACATGGGCTTGTGGACTAACAGGAAATTTCTGTGGACCGGCACTGGTCCGTGGACCGGTGGTTGAAGAACACTGGTATAGACCATACAATACAGTGGAGAGGTCTGCTAATGCACCTCAGAAATCATGGGGGAAGAAGCATTAGGACAAAAGATGCATTAGCAGAGTACGGGACCACATATTGCAGTTGAGCATATACACAGCTTCAGATGTATGGAGGGTTGTGAGAAACAAAGTCAAAAGCATAAGCACATTCTTACAAGGTTCCTGGTGACAGTCGACCCATATTAACACGACCCCAGACTACAAAACTTTTAGAAAAGAAATAAAAATCCTGCTATTCAAGAAATTCATGAAGACTAACTAACACCGTATGAAACATTTCAATCCTATGAAGCAACCCGCTCTACTCTGTGACACCTCTGGACATGTTCAGAAATCCTCTTCTGTAATCTGCCTTGAACTGCAAGGTAATGGCGGAATAAAAATCACTAATGTAATGTTTGTCCCCATACAGCTTATGATGAAGACCATAGACAATTTTAGTAGCCTTTCTCTGGACCAACTGGTGTGGTCTCCAGAATTGTACACAATACTCTATAAATGAGGTTTCACCAGAGTCTTATACAGGGGTATCACTACCTCCTTTTTCCTACTGGCCATTCCTCTCCCTATGCATCCAAGCATCCTTCTAGATTTCGCCATTGCCTTTTCAACTTGTTTGGCTACCTTAAGATCGTCATATACTATCGCACCTAAGTCCCACTCTTTTGTGCACAAAAGTTCTTCACTTCCTAAACTGTGCCATTCCCTCGGGTTTTTGCAGTCCAAATGCATGACCTTGCATTTCTTAGCATTAAATTTTAGCTGCTAAATTCCAGACCATTCTTTAAGCTTCGCTAGATCTTTCCTCATGCTATCCACATCATCAGGGATGTCTACTCTATTGCAGATTTTGGTATCATCCGCAAAAATGCAAATCTTACCTGACAGCCCTTCAGCAATATCGCTTACAAAAATGTTAAAAAGAACAGGCCCAGGAACCGAACCTTGAGACACACCACTGGTAACATCCCTTTCCTCTGAGTGATCTCCATTGACAACTACTACCCTTTGTCGCCTTCCACTCAACCAGTTCCTCACCCAGTCTTGTCACTTTGGGGCCCATACCAATTGCACTCAGTTTATTTATTAGATGACTGTGTGGAACACTGTCAAAGGCTTGATGGATCTTGGGTCTGTCCCAGTAGGGCCATTCACAAGACCTACCTCTACTGAATCCACATTGCCTCGGGTCCTGTAATCCCCTGGATTCCAGAAACTTCACTATTTTATGTTTACTTACCACAGAAGTCAGACTTACCTGCCTGTAGTTCCCTACTTCTTCCGTACTTCCACTTTTGTGGAGAGGGATCACATCTGCCCTCTGGTACTGCTCCCGACTCAAGAGAAGTATTGATAAGGTCAGCCAGTGGAGCCACCAGAACTTTCCTAAGTTCCTTCAGTGCCCTCGGATGTACACCATCTGGCCTCATTGCTTTGTCCACCTTTAGTTTAGCTATTTTCTCACAAACACAATCCTCTGAAAATCAATCAGGGCCTACCACACCTCCAGCCCTATTTGTTTCTGTTTTCTGTGGTCCTGCTCCCGGCGCTTCAGCTGTGATCACAAAACAGAAGTATTTGTTAAGCAATTCAGCCTTATCTTTATCAGCTTCTACATATTTATCCTCTTCATCTTTGAGTCTCATAATGCCACTTTTGCACATCTCTAAACAATGTCTTGTCCCCCTGTTTTATCGTGCCAGCTATTTTTTCATCCATTTGCATCTTTGCTTTCCCGACTACTCAACCATCCTCTCTTAATTTTCCAGATATGAAAGCTAACCTCCTTTTCTTTCCCTTCTCAGCTACTACTTTTGAGAACCCAAGCGGCCTTCTTTTCCTCTTACTTTCCTTACAAAATGGTTTGTTGCCCTTACAATAGCTCCTTTCAGTTTTGCTCACTGCTTTCCTACTTCTTCCAGATGTTCCCATCTAGACAACAATTCCTCTACGTAAACCCCCATCTGAACAAAGTTAGTTTTTAACCTTCACTTTTGAATGAGCCCTCTCTACACCTGTCCAATATTAAACCACACCATGCGGTGATCACTGGATGCCAGATGATCACCCGCTATAACATCAGAAACACTTTCACTGTTTGTAAGCATTAAGTCCAGTAGTTCCCCATCCCGCGTGGGTTCCATTACCAACTGCTGGAACAGTTCTCTTTGTAGGGAATCCAAGATCTTCCCACTTCTAAGAGACCCTGCGATAGGGATATCCTAATCAACATCTGACATATCACCTATTAGTACTTCCCCTTTTCCAGCTATATTTTGAATGTCTACTATTATATCTCTGCCCATTTCTGTCTGTGAAGGAGGCTTGTATATCACACCAATGTAAACATATTTCCCATTCCCTCTTTCCAGATTGACCCACGGTGCCTCTTCCTTACCCTGTAATTGTATGGCTTTAATAAGGTCTCTAACATACATATAATGCCAACTCCCTACCCTGTCTTTCCTGAACAGATTATAGCCCGGTATAACTATATCCCAGTCATGGTTCTCCATGAATCATGTTTCTGTGATCACCACTAAATCCAACTCAGCCTCTAGATCCAGAACCTTGTTTCTCATACTTCGAGCATTGCCCCTTTTTCCCATTTACTAATACTACTATTTATTTACTTTAATTTTTCCCACTTACCCCCTCCCCCCATGAACTCAAAGTTGCTTATTCATTTCTTGGCTGTCATGACTAGATTGTAAGCTACAAGGAGCAAGAGCAGTCTCTTACAGGTCTCTGAACAGTGCTGTGTATCTCCGATATAAGCTCTACAGATAATGAATAATGGGAATATTACAATGCTTACGAGTAGGGTTACCAACGTCCAGGTTTACCTGGACATGTCCTCTTTTTAGAGGATTGTCTGGGTGTCCGGACAGATTTTTAAAAAGCAGCAGTTCATCCAGATTTTCAAGTTCGGGGCGACGTCTGGAGGGCCTCCGAGCATGTGTGTGGGTGTGATGCGATGACATTGGGTGTGATGCGATGATGTCATTGCATCACATCTGCACATGCTCAGAGGCCCTTCAGACGTGGCTTCGAGCTTGAGAGAGGATAAGAGGTTTAGGGGCGGAAATGGGGCGGGGCCACATGTCCAGATTTTAGCATAAGAAAATCTGGTAACCCTACTCACGAGAAGTGTCAAACTGGGTTTCATCAGTGGTCTATGAAGGCCAGCATCCCATTTCCAACAGGGGTCAATCCTGATGACTTGGAAATACCCAGCAGATCTTAATAGGGAGACTGGTTCCTTGTTGCTTCATCTCAGAAGAGGGCTTAGGCTCCCTTTTGCCCCGATCGTGTCGGGGAGTCAGGGGGGGACAAGAGGGCTTGAGCTCCCTCTTGCCCCGATCATGTCGGGGGTGCCGCAGTTGGTTGGGGCAAGAGGGCTTGAGCTCCCTCTTTCCCCGATCGTGTCGGGTGTCGGGACCGCCAAGAGGAAGCAGCAGGACACCGGTAGGAGCTTCTACATGATGGGGGTGAGGGGGTCGGGAGGCTGTGGGGGTGCGAGCGGTCCTTCAGGGTGGGGGTGCGGGTGTGGGTGCGTGCGAGCGGTCCTTCGGGGTGGGGGTGCGAGCGGTCCTGTGGGGGGGGGGGGGAAACTATGTAAAAAAAAATTACAACGCGCTCACGCGTATAACGCGCAAGGGTGTGCGCGGTACGTAAAAACCACGTATAACGCACGCGTTATATGCGAGAAAATACGGTAATCCCTTATCCAGTAAAAGCAAATTATTACACTCAGGTCCACTATGAAGGAGGGATTCAAGGACTCAATACCAAAAAAAAGTACAAGTCTAAGTAATACCATAGAATTCCTATGAGCATCCGAGCTGTTACCGTGGTGGCTGGTGCTAAAAACGCTAGCATGGGTTTGTAATAGAAGGGGGTATGTAACATCTACCACAAAATTATCTCAATGTACATTCCAAAAGCCTCTCTAAAAAAGTAAGCCTTCAATGACTTACGAAAACAATAGAATTTGGCGAATACTGTCAGGTAGTGTATTCCACATTTGTGAGCCTACTACACTAAAAATCCTTGAACGGATTGTGGTTTTGGCAATGGAACTCAAGGAGGACATCCCAAGGCCAACAGACATGGCGACTCGGAGCACAATGTATGAGACTGCGGGATGGCCTTAAACACCAGCAGCAAGATCTTGAACTGAACCTGCCATAAATCGGGAAGCCAGTGTAACTTGGCCAACAATGGAGTTACATGTTCTCTGCGAGAGCCACCTCCAGTTACTCTCGCTGCCGCATTTTGTGCAAACTGCAGTGCCTTCATTGCCTTTTTTGGCAGCCCACAAAATAAAGCGTTACAATGGTCCAAATGGGGCAACACAAAACAGTACATGACCTGCTGAAAATTCTCTGGGGAAAGCAACTTCTGCAACCTCAGTACTATACGAATCTTAGAAAAGCTTGTTCGTACCACCAAGGTAATATGCCCCCAAAAGGGCATAGGAAAGTACTAGATCTCAGTCTTCAAACTTAATTTCTTATGAGTTGGAATAATCAAATTACAATGTGTAGCAGAGCGCAGTGGTCGAGAAGGCACAAAGGGCGTCACACAATCCTGTTGGTATTTTGCTGATAAATGATATACACTTAGATAGACCAACAATAATAACTTATACTTCACTGTGTACTCCATGGTCAGCCAATACTATGATATGAAATATGAAGTAATATGTTCATACTTCCCAATAACAAACAAAGTTCGAACACTGGAATTTTGAACAACTTGTAACGCACACACATTGGAAGATGTCATTCCTAAATACACAATATTACAGTAGTCCAAACCAGCTAACACAACTGATTGAAGAATTAGTTTAAAATCACAGCCTGATAAATATATTTGAAGTTTATTCAACATCTGCAACTTAAAATCAGTCTTTTTAATCACATCCTGTAGCTGTAACTTAAAAGTTCATTGGGGATCCAAAATCACGCCCAAATAACGAACCTCCGGGGAAAAATGCATAACTGTGTTCAGTACATTTAATGCAACTTTAGAATCAGGATCAAGATCTCTCGAAAAAAGCATAATCTTTGTTTTAGAGATATTCAACATTAACTTATCAGCATCCATCCAGTTCTTAATATTGCTCATTACATCAATCTCTGCATTGCAGTCAGTAATAAACCTTCAAATAGGGAAAGAAAATTTAATATCATCAGCGTATAATCTATACGAAACATTAAGCTTTCCCAGAAATCTACATAACGGAAGAAGGTAGAAGTTCTTCCTTGTCCCTCAGTTACCTCTTTAGCAGAAATAAAAGTGGATAAAAATTTAGAATAAAACAAATATATTTCTAAGATCTATATTTCACCACCCACTCACAGGAGATTTTCAGAAAGAACAAGGCCCTCATGTCCAAATCAGCCGATTATAATAATAGAAACAGTCTCCTTTTCTATTGTGTTTCCCTTGAAACATCTGGGTACATTTTTACAATTTAATTTTAGAGTAATTTTGCATGGTGTCTAAAAAAAGAGATGCAAAACCCAGGCTTTGTCTGAAACAAGAGCGAAAGTTACAAATAAAATTGCTGGTTGGACAGCTTCAGATTCAGATGTATTCAATAACATGAAAACATCTACAGGTTCCATCTCTATCCAGCTGTTAAGCAGAGTCAATTCTCTGGCGAGAAGGTAAATAATAGATTTTTGCTAAAAGTGGATTCGATTCAGAGGGTATATTCAAGATTTTTTTCTAAGTATCTAAGGAAAGATATTTTAGGGGGGAGAGCAGGCAAATGTGGACAATTCAGCACTTTCAAATTGCAATTTCTAACCATGTAGGGTTACCAGATTTTCGGGAACAAAAATCCAGACCCATGACCCTGTCTTCAGGCCCACCCAGTTCTTCCCGAGTCAAGCCCCATTCCAGCCCCCAGCTTCGCCCCCCTCAAACTGGTCGCTTGTCGGGAGGGCATCTGTGCATGCGCTGGTGTGATGCGATGACATCACATGCCTGCGTGTGACATCACCGTGTTGCATGTGCAGATGCCGTCCCAACGTCCCTGCTACCTGGGAGCTTTTCAAAACCCGGATAAAATGCCGAATTTTGAAAAGCCGTCCAGACCCCAGACATGTCCTCGAAAAGGAGTTCATGTCCAGGGAAATCCGGACGTCTGGTAACCCTATAATCATGTTTCTAGTTGAATGTGTCTAGTCCTGAACGCTAGGGTTATGTATCAAAACACTGCACTCAGATTAATCTACTCACTGAGAAAATTTGACCACGTCACCGCGGCCTACCTGGACTCACACTGGTTACCAATACAAGCACGAATTCAATTCAAACTATACTGTCTATTATTCAAAGCAATAAATGGCATAGCCCCCAATTACCTAAACAACCGCCTGTACCAAAACGCCACCGCTAGGCAAAGAAGAACTAAGACCCCTTTTACCTAACCCCCACTCAAAGGCACCCAGCGCAAGAAGATATTTGACAGTCTGCTGGCGACGCATGCAGCGAAACTGGACCACACTATCTCCAACCTGCTGATAACAACAAACGACTACAAATATTTTCACAAAGAAATCAAAACCCACCTATTCAAAAAAATTTATACAGATGGCTTAACCCCAAACAGACCCCCCCCCCCTCAACGCAACTCCCCCCTCCTCCCACCTTTACCAGTTCCCTTCTCTTTAGCCTCAAGCATGTCAACTGCTTCCCTAACAGTATATATACTGGATCTGCACTATTTCCTATTTTTACAGCATCTTGTAGCTCTTGAAATATACAGCTCCATTATTCTTGTAACTTCTCCTGGAAATGACCAGAATTCTCTCTGTAATTATCTTGGAAATGTCCAGTTGTCTCTTTTGTAATCCGCCCAGAACTGCAAGGTTGAGACGGAATAGAAATCAGTAATGTAATGTAATGTATCTGAACCCGCAAGTTGCTTTCAGAATGAAATCACTCATCTTTCAACTCTGTCTCCTTCCCAGCAGGCTTGCTCCTACCCCCTTGGTTTTTCTTCTGCAAGAAAGTTGCTCAGATTTGTTTCCAATCTGCTCTGCGGTTTTATTATTTTTGCGTGTTTTCCTGTCATTTTAAGTTGGAGGCATAGTTCCCAGAGGTTTCCTCTTGTTAGGACCCCCTGCCTGGGAAAAGCCGCAGACTTGTGTAGCAGATGTCTGCTGCTAACTGGATCATCCCTCAGGGACACTTGTCTAGTCAGCCTGCTGTAATATTTTTGGACCTCAGGGGAACCGTCCCCTAAGTAGGTGCTCACTTCTCTGATTTATCAGGAGCTTGAGCGCAGGCTGTTTGGCAGGCTCCTTCTTGGCTTGGCCGGGATTAATAGTGGGCCTTCTGCATGGTCTTCCCCCCTTTGCGGTGAGAGACCTTCCTCCCCAATACCGTGGGGATGCCATGAGAACGGTTCCCATTCCTGCGGCACTACCGTGGGACTGCCTTCTGTTCCCCCAACATTCCCAGGGGATTTCTTAATACTCCTGTTACCGCAGTAATTACAGCATTGCCTCAGTAGCGGTTCCCGTGTCACTCTCTACAGTAAGAAAGAAAGAAGATAAGGGGAAGACATCTTAAAAGACTGTGTGTGAATAGGTGCCTAGAGCAAAATATAGATCCGTATAAGGAGCACACAGCTTACAACTAAACTAAGAAGGAGGGAGATGGTGTGAGCAGAAAATAAACTGATGTACAGCCTGCAAGCCTTTGGATTAACATAAGAGCACATGGCCTCGATTAAAGATAGTAATTCCTAAACTCCTGAGCAATTGAACTTTGCTTCCAGTGGTTGTTCACTCATATGTATCCTCCCCTTCTCCTCCACGATTGACCTCGCTGTGCCCTGGAATGATGGAACGCATGGGAACAAAATCCCCCCCCCCCAAACTCCGTTATCTATCCCACTGTTTCGTCAAGATTTTTTTTTATGGTTAATTGTTAGCTAAAGGTCCCTAAATTGTTGAGCAATTTGCAAGGCAGACTTGTAGGCAAGTTTGAAAACTTCAAATCAATTTTCTTATAAGCACTGCGGACCCAGCAATAGCATCCAAGTGGCAATCATCCCTTTTTGCCATGTTTAAACGATATATCACTTCAATACAGCAGGTTCTCCCATGACCCAAAATCAAGAGGAGAAATAACAAATTAGCAACCAGTGATAGCATCCTGTGCCCCATCCATTCGTTTGCAAATTGGTGTGACTTTCCTTTGGTGTTGGCTGGCCAGGACCACCAGGTTCATTGGTCTGGGACACAGCAAAGATTCTAGGATTGTTGCTCAATAAACACCATATCATTCACTTACAAATGATCACATCTGGATGCAAGCCCCAGGGACACATTTGTTCCGTAGGTACAAATGTGTCTCTTCTGTTGCTAAAGCTACTTTCCACCTCTGTGAGACTGCCATAGGGAAATAAAATGGACAGTCTAGCTGAGCCTTGTGGTCTTCCACCCCTAATATCCTGGTTCTGAAAGTTGTTTTGATTCTAGGAATAACTGGGGAGGGGATGGGTGGGTTAGGATTATCCCTGCTCTGAATGCTATAATCTTCAGTGTATTAACGTGTGAATAGAAATTATCTCTTAATTCTATCAAGGGCTTATTAAACCACATGAGAATCCAGTCCAAGAAGATACTTTTATTCTTGTGGATTATCTTTAACATAAAACAGCCTTTCGTTTTAATTATATGTATACCCAGCACCTTTAATTAAAATTGTTTCTAATATGAATGGGAGAAAAGCCTTCCAGTGCCAGTAAAGACAACTCCAAAGCATACTGCAAAACTTAGATTGCAAACCCTCTGTGTTCGGTGCCGTCCACTCGTGTTTGAATCGTAGCGACTTGATGAATTACAGATCTAAAAAGAAATCGGTTTGTGCTAGTTCGGTATGGTCCTCTGGCGTCATCCCCATGGTTGTGTTCAATGTGTCCAGCCATCTGGTTGCAGGTCACCCTCTTCACCTGCTTCCCTCTAGCTTCCTAAATACGATGTCCTTCTGCAATGATCTGTCATTTCTGATGGCGTGACCAAAATAAGATAGTCGTACCTTTATCGTTGGGGCTTTGAGTGACGTAGCCAGTTTGATCTCTTCCAGAATCAATCTGATGGTTCACAGCATGCATAAAATCCTTCTCCAGCGCCAAACCTCAAATGAGTCAATCTTCTTTCTGTCTTGTTTCCGTAGTGTCCAGCTTTCGCATCCATAATTGACCACTGAGAACATGAGTACGTGATTATTCCATATTGGGCGAGGGTGTATCTGTCTGTGTGTATGAAAGGGACATGGCTTTCTGACAGCATCGACTGTACAGGATCAATTGACTGTGCGGGATCTGGCTTGTTTAGTTTTACAATGTATGTGTTGGTGTTCTAGTGCTCACTGCAGTGTTTAAGATGCTGCCTTTTCCTAGGTACACTCTTGTGCGATATGTGGATTGTTACTAAAAATCATATTTTTCATATAGATGAGGGGGGGGGGGCAAAAAATGATGGGCCCCGGGTGTCACATATGCTAGGTATACCACTGCTTATGATGAAGACCACACACCATTTTAGGAAGTCCTGCACTAGAGGTTTTCTAGCCACAAAGTTCTAGAAAAAAAACCCATGGTAATATTTTTGGGGAGAGCAGATGCAGACTGAAATGACTGATCTAATTTGCCCAGTAAGGTGATTAGGGTTGTAATCATCACTCTGTGCAGGCTACTCACAGGCCTTGTTTAGAACTAGAACTGCTTAAACATACTGCGTCCAGGGCAGAAATCTGGGAGAAAGCCCCAAAGGTCACCAGCAGGCTTTATATCCTTCAGTTATGTACAAGTTTGGAGACCACCTGTTGCCTTGATTTTACCCTCTAATGCCAATCCTGCTGCCACTCTGTGCAAGATACCTCCACATGCCCCCTTAGACATACAAAAAGTCATTTCCCTGCTGTCTTGAGCTCAAGTGCTCCAGAGCTTGAATTCTTTCCTTTTGCTATTTAAGGGACCTTCTGGCGTTATCCCACACCTCTTTGAATACTATTATTAGCTTTATCTTTACCACCTTCTCCAGGAGATCATTCCAGGTATCCCTAATCACCACCATTTCCATGATAAAAATATTTTCTGATTTTTTTTTTTTTTTTCTTCCTATAACTTTGTTGCTTCCTATTAGAGAAAGATACGGGGGAACTATTTTCACATCTCATCCCAGTGAGTTCTTTTCCTGTTCCTGCCCCATTCCTGCAAGCTCTGTCCTCATCTGCACAAGTCTCAAACACTTTAAAATCATAAGTAGCAACATTCTAGAGCTCAGATTGTGATGTCATAATGCCTCATTCCACCAATGCCTAAGCTCTGACCTCATGTGTACAAGCCTCAGACACTTTAAAATCATAAGTAGCAACATTCTAGAGCGCATACTGTGATGTCATAATGCCTCATTCCACCAATGCCTAAGCTCTGTCCTCATCTGCACAAGCCTCAAACACTTTAAAATCATAAGTGTTCGAGGCTTGTGCGGTTAAGGCAGAGCTTACAGGAATGGGACAGAGACAGCAACAAAACTTGCGGGGGCGGGAAAATTGAGTCCCTGCGGGGACAGGGAAAATTTTTCCCCTTGTCATTCTCTACTATCTATCATGTCCCCTAATGCTACAGCTTCCCTTTCAATATTTAAACCTGGGTTTTAAATCTCCCCCAATCCTTCTGTTCCTTAGGGCAGGGGTGTCAATGTCCTTCCTCGAGGGCCGCAATCCAGTCGGGTTTTCAGGATTTCCCCAATGAATATGCATGAGATCTTTTAGTATACAATGAAAGCAGTGCATGCAGATAGATCTCATGTATATTCATTGGGGAAATCCTGAAAACCCGACTGGATTGCGGCCCTCGAGGAGGGATCTTTACACCCCTGCTCTAGGTATACATACTTTGATCCTCAACTCTCATATCATATGTCTTTCAACTCAGATCCCACACAGTTTTGGACATTTCTCTATAGCTTCTGATTGAACTACAGCCTTCAAAATGGGGCTGGAACTCCTCTCATATGAGGAAAGACTAAAAAGGTTAGGGCTCTTCAGCTTGGAAAAGAGACAGCTGAGGGGAGATACGATTGAAGTCTACAAAATCCTGAGTGGGTACAAGTGGATCAATTTTTGTTTTGCATCAAGATTTACAAAGACTAGGGGACACTCGACAGTGGTATATCGAGGGTGAGAGGCACCCCTCCCCTGCCCTCTGCACCTTCTGTGATCCTCCCCCTACCGCGCATGCGCCTCTCCTTCCCTTCCCCTGTACCTTTAATTGTTCACCGCTGCAAGTAATTTTAACATGCTCCTCGCGACCCTTGTGGCTCTCCCTCTGACATCACTTCCTATGTGCGGCAACCGGAAGTGACATCAGCAGGAGAGCTGACGCTGTCATGAGGAACACGTTGAAGTTGTTGTTCATGGTGGTGAAGAACTAGAGGTACGGGGGACGGGAAGGGGGGCACGCGCGTGGTGAGGGGAGGAGTGGGAAGAGGCGCAGACCACCTCCTTGCATCCTCCTTACTACACCACTGACACTCAATGAAGTTACACTTTTAAAACGAATAGGAGGAAATATTTTCTCTCAGAGAATAATTAAGCTCTGGAATGCGTTGCCAGAAGTTGTGGTAAGAGCGGATAGCGTAGCTGGTTTTAAGAAAGGTTTAAACAATTTCCTGGAGGAAAAGTCCATAGTCTGTTATTGAGAAAGACATGGGGGAAGCGACTGCTTGCCCTGGATCAGTAGCATGGAATGCTGCTACTCTTTGGGGTTCCGGAATCTTTTGTTACTCTTTGGGGTTCCGGAATCTTGCAATTCTTTGGGATTCTGAATGGAATATTGCTCATGTTCCCAGTGAGGCCTCATTGACAAGGGGCAACTTCTCACATTCACCATCTTCTCAAGGTTGGATGCAGTTGAATCAGATGAAATTAAATGTGGTTAAGACAGAGGTTTTGTGTTTAGGACACAAACAGCAGCTGGCAATGCTTCCTTCACAGATAGTTTTAGATGACGCTATGATACCTGTATCACATCAATGTAAGTTTCTAGGGGCAGTATTAAAATCTACACTTAACATAAGAACATAAGAAACGCCTTCACCGGATCAGACCAAGGTCCATCTAGTCCGGCGATCCGCACACGCGGAGGCCCATTTAGGTGCTCCTTTTTGGAGACCCGGTTTTCCCGTATCCCTCAATATGATCTGCAAGAAGGTGTGCATCCAACATGCGTTTGAAACCCAGCACAGTATTTTCTGCCACCACCTCCTCCGGGAGAGCATTCCAAGCGCCCACCACTCTTTGTGTGAAACAGAACTTCCTGGCATTTGTCCTGAACCTGCTGCCATTCAGTTTTAAGCTATGACCTCTTGTCCGCATCACATCTGAAAATGTCAGTAATGCTGCTTCCTGGTCAATTTGATCAAATCCCTTTAATATTTTAAAAGTCTCTATTAGATCCCCACGCAGTCTTCTCTTTTCGAGGGTGAACAGTCCCAGTTTTCCGAGGCGATCCATGTAGCTTAAATTCTCCATGCCTTTGACTAGTTTCGTAGCTCGCCTCTGTACCCTCTCCAACAGAATTTTGTCCTTCTTAAGGTATGGAGACCAGTGTTGGACACAGTATTCTAAGTGTGGTCTGACCATTGTTCTGTAAAGTGGCATTAAACCTCAAAAGTCAGTGGTCTCCCAGGCATTTTTTTAAACTTCATCTTCTGCATAGATTGAGAGATTGTCTGTGCATAATTTCAAGACTGTTATTAGCGCTTTGTTGACGCCGGAATTTGATTATTGCAATGCCTTGGTTTACCAAAATACCTTATGTTGTTCGCTCAGAAAGTTGCTACCTGAACTATTATACGGGTTTCAAGATTCGAGCATGTGACCCCGATTCCACGTGATTTGCATTGGTTGCCCATTAGCTCACTTATTGAATTTAAAGTGCTTTGCTTGATTTTCAAGTTGTTGAAATGCAATGGTCCGCCTGCATTAGCTTCGCTGTTGCAGTTTTACCAACCTACACGAGCGTTACGGTCGGCAGATAAGCTGTGTTTGGTCATGCCATCCTTGACTGCGGTGAAGCTTTCGAGCCACAGTAATACTATGGGCTCCTTTTACTAATCTGCGATAGCATTTTTAGTGCACGCAGAATTGCCACGCGCGCTAAACCCATGCTACGCGGCTAGAACTAACGCCAGCTCAATGCTGGCGTCGGCATCTAGTGCGTGCGGCAATTCTGCTAAAACCGCTATCGCAGCTTAGTAAAAGGAGCCCAATGTTGATGGTACGAGGTCCGATATGTTGGAATTCATTGCCTTTTGAGAAAAGTCAAATGTCGGGCTTGATACAGTTCAGGAAATTGGGGAAAACTATTTTATGTAGGCGAACATTCTGTTCATAATTTGCTTTTAGGTTTGTTTTATTGTGATTATCTGTTTGTAAGCTTTTTAGTTTCAAGTTTTATTAGGATTTTATATACCGCCTATCAAGGTTGTCTAAGCGGTTTTTACAATCAGGTACTCAAGCATTTTCCCTCTCTGTCCGGGTGGGCTCACAATCTATCTAACGTACCTGGGGTTATGGAGGACTGAGTGACTTGCCCAGGGTCACAAGGAGCAGCGCGGGATTTGAACCCACAACCCCAGGGTGCTGAGGCTGTAGCCCCAACCACTGTGCCACACACTCCTCCTAGGGCTTATGTTTATTGCTGATTCAAGTTTTAGGGTTTTTTAGTATTGTCAATTGTATGAATGAAACTGTATATTCATTAAATATGTATGTTTTTAGTTACCCACACTGCCTTCCTTTCCCTCCTACAGAGAGTACTGGGTGTTTGGAGCCCCTCCCCCCCCCCATCTCCTGCTGGGTTTTAGCTCAGCTTCCTAGTTTACCAATTCCAATTCCTGAATGGTTTGTGTACAAAGTTAATGGTGTCACAGTATATGCTTCTGACCCGCAAAACACTCTAAGTGGCATTTCCTGCAGTGAAAGTGTGGCTTTTCTCACTGTCCATCTCCTTCCCCTGTCACACAGAAAAAGGCCAGTCCAGTCTCACATTTCATTCAGGTTGCAAGTCCCACCTCAGCCAGGTCTTATTTGTGTATTGATAAATTGGATTATTGAGGAGGTGGGCAACAGCTAATGGGCTTCCTACCCATTTCCATAGGCTTCTTTATTCCCCTGTTAAGAGACAGCATGGCTTCTGAGGGTGGGCAAATACCACATTCTGGGAGCATCTCTTTGCTAGGGCTCAGCCTTCCTACATCATCAATGCAAGTCTCACCTAAGTGTGTGTCTGACCACCGCTACACACTTCCATGGGTTTTTTTCACTTTCACTTTGAAAAAAAAACTCCCGCCCTGTCTGGGCCAGTCAAGGTCACCAAATTTATTTATTAGGGCATATTAACAACCTTTTTGAAGCAATCCACCCAAGGCGGTGTGCAGGAAATATAGCCAAATAAAATATGTGTGCAAAAATAAAATATTCAAATGACAGTACGCATCGTGGCATAGTATGCTTCTTACAATGTCAATATAACGCACAATAAAACTTCTTAATAGGCAGCATAGAGCGTAAGCAGAGGTGGAACATGTAAACAGATAAGAAAGAGTGAAAGAAGTTAGATAGAAACAGAGAAAAATGAAGGCAGATAAAGACCATATGGCCTATAGTCTGCCCAGTCCAATAAATATGGGGAAAATACGTCCTGAGAAAAACTCAAAATGGTACTGGCTAAACGTATCTCAATATAGATCATAAATCAAATAATCCCATCTATATATCAAATTTACAGTCAATTTTATTTATTTATAATCTGTATATCCTACAATTCTATGCAGATTACAAATTATTCAGGTACTCAAGCATTTTTCACTTTCTGTCCCAGTGGGCTCACACTCTATCTAATGTACCTTGGGCACTGGGGGATTAAGGGCTCCTTTTAGTAAGGTACGCTAGTATTTGTAGTGCGCGCTGAATTGCCACATGCGCTAAACCCACGCTACGCGGCTAGAGCTAATGCCAGCTCAATGCTGGTGTTAGCGTCTAATGCGTGCAGCAATTCAGCTATCGCAGCTTAGTAAAAGGAGCCCTAAGTGACTTGCCCAGGGTCACAAGGAACAGAGCAGGATTTGAACCCACAACCTCAGGGCGCTGGGGCTGTAGCGCTAACCACTGCGCCATACACTCCCCACATTATTAATGTGCAATATATCGGTTGAGAAAATGAATGCTTAGAGACTTGAAGACCAACGGAGGAACCCCTCCCCCCCCCCACACACACAGATTAGGGGCTCCTTTTACGAAGCCGCAGTGGCGGTTTAACGCGCGTAATAGTGTGCGCTAAACCACCGGCCGCGCTAGCCGCTACCTCCTCCTCTTGAGCAGGTGGTAATTTTTGGCTAACGCGGGTGTTAGCACGTGATGAAAAGTCACGCGTGCTTTAACCGAGGAGGGTCAAAGAAGGTATAAGAATGTTGATCCAAAAGGATCAAACATTTACAAGGGTATCTAAGTTGAAATTTAGCACCCAAAGACAGTACGGGTTGTCTCTTTCCTTCTAGTTTGGGTTATCTTTAAAACATCTGGAAACATATAAATCTTAGAATCCATAAAGGTCACCTCTTTAAGCCTAAAAAAAAAGCCTAAGAAGTGCCTCTTTATCTTGTTGGAAAACAAAAGTCACCAGAAGTGTAGAATATGAGATGGCTTCATCCACTGAGGTTTCCAATATTCTTGTTAAGTCCATTGCACTCGTCGAATCAGGTAATGTCTCTGGTTGTGAAGCCTTCTTAGATATTGGAAGGAAATATATCATATGTAAAGGTGGAAGTCCAGACTCAGGGTATTTAAACACTTCCATTAAAAATTTTTTCTTGAGGGAAAAGGAGTAATCCCTCCCAGTACCTCTACACAGACTTAGTCCCTAATAATTTAGAAGATGTACACTGCACCACTGATTTGATTAATTTTATATTACTTTGATGAACTATCAGATCCCATGATGGAATGTGTATTGCTTACCCCAAATTGTGGACTTATATTTAGAGAGATTGTTTAATCCAGGGCTGCCCAAGTCTGGTCCTCGAGATCTCCTGGCAGGCCAGGTTTTCAGGATATCCACAATGAATATGCATGAAAGAGATTTGCATACGAAGAAGGCAGTGCAGGCAAATCTCTCTCATGCATATTCACTGTGGATATCCTGAAAACTTGGCCTGACAGTAGATCTCGAGGACTGGACTTGGGCAGCCCTGGTTTAATCCTTAGGGAATATATTTTGTTTTATTTTCTTCTTTAACTATATGTAATCTCTCTTTTTTTTCCCTTTATATAGATATTGTTATTGTATATCTATAAATCGAATAAATAATAATAAAAAAAGAAAAGTCACGCGCGCTGAAGCAGCTACCGCGACTTCGTAAAAGGAGCCCTAGGTCTTAACATCTAATCATTGCATAATATTTTTATACTGCGCATATCTGCCCCTTATCCAGAGAAAAACTTCATAATTTGTAAAGTGTAAAGCTGTCACTTCTCTTTTAAATTTTCCTGGATCCCGACCTGGACCATGTTTTGCGGACTGCGGGATTCAATAAATATATATTGAAGTCTTCAATCTCTCAAACTTTCCAATCAATACTTTTACTACTGTCTTATCTCTAGTCTTTAATCACTTTTTTTTTTTTTTTTTTTGAAACCTCCACCTTATTGTTCTTTCCATTTATGTTTCGCTGTCCTATTATTGATGTAATTCTTACCCATTTACCCATATGGTTCCGTGTGTCTGTCAGTTTTGTTTTTGTTATTAATAAATTAATATGTTTGTAATTCCTAAATGTCTGTTCCCATTTTATACTTTTTTGTACATTGCTTAGAATTTGATAAGCAATTTAACCAAATTTTAAATAAAACTTGAAAACTTAGTGCGAGCGGTTTACATAGAACAGTATCGCAGTAAAAGTATTGATTGAAAAGTTTGAGAGACTGAAGACTTCACTATATATTTATTGAATCCCGCAGTCCGCGAAACATGGTCCATGTCGGGACCCAGGAAAATTTAAAAGAGAAGTGACAGCTTTACACTTTACAAATTGTGAAGTTTTTCTTTGGATAAGTGGCAGGTTAGGGCTCTTCAGCTTGGAAAAGAGACTGCTGAGGGGAGATAGGATTGAAGTCTACAAAATCCTGAGTGGAGTAGAATGGGTACAAGTGGATCGATTTTTCACTCTGTCAAAAATTACAAAAAACTAGGGGACACTCGATGAAGCTACAGGGAAATACTTTTAAAACCAATAGGAGGACATTTTTTTCACTCAGAGAGTAGTTAATCTCTGGAACACATTGCCAGAGGTTGTGATAAAAGCGAATAGCGTAGCTGGTTTTAAGAAAAGTTTGAACAATTTCCTGGAGGAAAAGTCCATAGTCTGTTATTGAGAGAGATATGGGGGAAGTCACTGCTTGCCCTGGATGGTAGCATAGAATGTTGCTACTCTTTTGGATTCTAGAACCTTGTTACTCTTTGGGATTCTAGAATCTTATTACTCTTTGGGATTCCGGAATGTTGCTATTCTTTGAGATTCTGTATGGAATGTTGCTACTCCTTGGGTTTTGGCCAGGTACTAGGGACCTGGATTGACCACCGTGAGAACGGGCTACTGGGCTTGATGGACCATTGGTCTGACCCAGTAAGGCTATTCTTATGTTCTTATATTATCATCAAAATGAATATGTAATGATTGGATGTTGAGACCTAATATGTGGGGGGTGTTTCCTCCATTGGTCTTCAAGTCTCTAAGCATTCATTTTCTCAATCAACATATTACACATCTATAGGCTGCCCATCCATGCCATTTACTATCTTGTCCTCTCCCATAGAAAATAAGGGTGACAAGCTTAAAAAAAATTGCACGTGAAGGCAGGAAATGATCTTGCCTAGAGAGGATGTGGATAAACAAGTCCTGCTACAGGCTGGTCAGCTGTTATTATCTACTTAATTGATTTTCTATTCCGTTGTCCCCAAAGAACTCAGAACATTAAATTATATCGTTAACAGTTAGTCCTTGTTACTTGCCATTTCCATTAAAGACTTGGGCGAAGAACTGGGCTCTCACCTGCCTCCTGAAGTAGAGATAGACAAATGCATTTTATAATGAGTTCAGAAAGGCAGGCTTCATATTACGATAAAATATGGGATGAGATAAAGTTTTGTTGTTCCGAGTTTTCAAGTTGGTTTTCTTTTATTCTCATTACCTAAGCAAACTGAATTCACTTTAGTACAAATGGAAACCAGTCACTACTGCATTTAAAGGCAGGGGGGTTTGGGGGTTTGTATTGCGAGGTGTCCTGGAGGGCTCAGTGGGAGGGCAATTGGGGGCAAGGTTTTTGGGGTTTTTTTTTAAATTGGGCATTGGAGGCCATTATCAACAGGGTTGGCTGTCATAGCCTTACTTTTTTTTTATATATCCTCTATAATAAAACCCTAAGCGCACATGCGCACTTAGGAGGCCGTGATCCCTGCTGTCGTGATGTGTGCCTCCGTGCTGAATACCATTTGTGGGGCAGCTTGGGGCATGTGCAGTGGACTGAGCGGCGGTTTGTCTCAGCAATGGCAGGAGGGTGTCATGCGGGTACTGCGAGGTGTCCAATGCTGGTAAGAAGTGGAGGGGGAGAGGGAAAGGGGGCTGCTTTGGGGGGAAGGGTGTGCTGGGGAGCAGACAGCAATCATGCTTTGCTCTGGGAGGGGGGGAACAGAAGGGGGCCATGGAAAGACAGGCAGGCATGGCACAACAGAGAAATACAGGCAGGCAGGGGGCCAGGGAGAGAGACAAAGAGAAAGACAGACAGACAGTGTCCAAGGAGAGAGAGACAAAGACAGAAAGATAGACAGTGTCCAAGGAGAGAGAGAGAGAGAGAGAAAGAAAAAAAGAAAGACAGACAGCGGTCAAGGAGACAGAGACAAAGAAAAAAAGACAGACAGACAGCGGCCAAGGAGACAGAGACAAAGAAAAAAAGACAGGCAACCAGCGTCCAAGGAAAGAGAGAGAAAGAAAAAAAACAGACAGACAGCAGTCTACACATCTATTCTAGCACCCGTTAATCTAACGGGCTTAAACACTAGTAAATATATACTATAATTTATATTTCACATATCCTACAATTCTATGCAGATTACAAATTATTCAGATACTCAAGCATTTTTCCCCAACTGTTCTGGTGGGCTCCCACTCTATCTAATGTAGCAGGGCAATGGGGATTAAGTGACTTGCCCAGGGTCGCAAGAGCAGTGCGGGATTTGAACTCACAACCTCAGGGTGCCGAAGCTGTAGCTCTAACCACTGCACCACATACTCCCATACTTTCCTCTCATGCCCAAGCCAATCAGCACTCAGGCACCGACAGGAAAGTAAGACTATGATAGTTCATACCCTGACTGTAAGGTTTGCACAGGAAACAAGGCATTTCCCTGCTGTGCATTACACGGAGTGCTTATTAGATTACTAATGAGCTCCTTGTAATGCATTAACATAGGATTCTCAGTGGCTGCTACCGACGATCGATAGCAGCCATGGAGAACCCTTTTGCGCAGCGGCAGGAGTGTTTTTGTGCATTGGGGTCGCAATACAAATGGAAACCAGTCACTACTGAAACAGTGCTCTCTCTGATAGGTTTACCTAGACACATTCTTTTCCATATTGAACTCCCCAGGTTCCAGTCTGGTCTTCAGAATGATCAGTAGGGCTCTTTTATACCTAAAAAGTCTCTTTTCCATATCAGATGTTCCTAATCCACAGTTCTGCGTGGTTTTATGGGGATAGCCATGATGACAAATCTAGAAGGCCAGTCCTGGACACACCGGGACCCTCGGCACAAACTAAAAAAAAGAAAAAAAGGCTTTAGCCTGTGCAAGTAAAAAGGCTTCAAATGGTTCAAAATACTGCAATAAAAATTTTATTTAATGCAAAGAAATATGATCATGTTACTCCTCTTTTACATAAAGCTCATTGATTACCTATAGAGCATAGGATCACCTACAAAATTCTACTACTAAACTTTAAAACAAAAGTAAATTCATTAATAATTTGCTTAACCCCTATAATCAAACTAGGATCTTATGATCTACTGCTCATAATCTCCTTACTGTTCCCTCACTGAAACATATAAGTACAATGAGGACCACAATTTTTTCCGTTAATGCTCCTTTTCTCTGGAACAGTATCCCTAACTACTTGCAGGAAAATACTACACTTATCAATTTCAAGGTGAAGCTAAAGACATTCCTTTTCAGCGATGCCTTTGTAACCTAAACTGTCCTTTTTAAGGAGGACTTAGATTTAAGATATATTTCTACTTTCAGTTCCCCAACCTTTTGTTCTTCCCCTTAAGTGTTTTCTCTTCTTTTCTTTCTGTTAATTGTAGTTCCAGTCCCTTCTTCCCTTTTGTACCTGTTCGTCTTTGTCCTTAAATTGTTTTTCCCTTGGTTTGTTTTTAATTAAATTATATTTTAATTGGTATATTGTTATGGCATTTTTGTACACCGCCTAGAAGGCTCGAGTGGGCGGTATAATAAATTTTAAATAAACTTGAAACTTGCAAGTCACCCTAAAGTTGCTTTTCAGTGGCACTGTTCCGCTTCACCAAGGGACTCTTTGTGGTGCCCTTCTTGCCCCCTCCTAGAATTCAGTCCTGCAAACCTAGGCACATTTTGTTGGCAGTGGCCAAAATTCAGCTTTTCGCAAAGTGCGAAAGATATTGATCCAGTCCTGTTTGAAGATTACAACATATGTTAGAGCACCTGGCCCTTATTCAATGAAGATTTATATTTTTTCTTTTATCCTGGGTAGGCAAAAAGTTCTTTTTCAATAAGATCCTTTGTGTTTTATCTAATGTGACTAAACTGACCTTTGGAATGTTTATACATTCCTCCGTGTTAATATGTTTCATAGCCAGCAGAGCTAACCAAGACCTCCAGCACACCCCTAGCCTCAAGCAATGTCTCCAAAGCAGGCCCTAGAAAAGATGGAACACTACAACACAACAGTGCGGGAAGTGTGTGGCGCAGTGGTTAGAGCTATATCCTCCGCATCCTGAGGTTGTGGGTTCAAATCCCTCACTGCTCATTATGACCCTGGGCAAGTCACTTAACCCCCTCATTACCCCAGGTACACTAGACAGAGTTTGAGCCTGCCGGGACCGATAGGGAAATATGATAAAGTACCTGAATGTAAAAAAACTACTTAGGATATAAGTGACATATAAATAAATAATATAATAATCTGACTAGGGTGGCTCCTAAAGCAGGGGTTGTCAACCCAGTTCTTGGGGCACCCCCCCCCCAGTCAGGTTTTCAATATAATCACAATGAATATTGCATGAGATAGAGTTGCATACAAAGGAGGTGCGTGCATGCAAATCTATCTCATATAGACACATAGGCCCGGATTCTCTATACGGCACTGATATTGATGACACGTCAATCACGCAACGGTGCCCGTGAAAGAGAGGTGCCAGGGTTTTCTGGGCCTACATCTTTGGCACCTGTCTTTGTTGTGAATCACCCCTTCATAGGTGCTTTTTGCTGCCTTATGCCACTTCCGGCGTTAGCCATGCCCACAGTCTCGATGCAGGCGCGATTCCAGCACCTTTTATTTAGGCGCTTAAACTACAATTTTTCACCATTTGAAACGGTGTTTCTCAATTAACTTACCGCGTTTAAAACAGACTGAAAACCCCACCTTTTTGATATAGCCTTCAGTCCATAACCCACCATAGCCCACCAGCCCAGCCAGCAGATTAACCATCTCCCCTAGCTGTATCCATGGCATCCTGTTTGTCTGTCTTATCTGTTAAGGCCAGTGTCTTACAATCCTTCTTGAGCTGCGGCACACTAAACCCAGTGTCCGCGGCTCGAGACACCCGGACGTGCGCGACTTCATCACGTCGACGTCCATGCATGCGCAAAGGCCCTTCAGATGGGCCCTGCGCCAGCAGTGGGGGAGTGCCAGCAAGAAAAGGGCCGGAGACAAGGAGAGGCACCAGCGCCGGTTAATTGCCAGTGCCTCCTCCCCGGTGTGTCGCAACACACCTGAAATCTCAGGAGGCACACAGTTTGCGATACACTGGTTTAGACTGTAAGCTCTTTCGGGCAGGGACTGTCTTCTTGGTGTCAGGTCAAAAGCGCACCGGGACAAAGGCGCGCGCAGACAATTGAGCGCAGCGCGGAGGCGCACGCCGCAGAAAATTACAGTTTTTACGGCTCCGACAGGGGGGGCGTGGGGGGGAACCCCCCCCCACTTTAGTTAATAGAGATCGTGCCGCGTTGTGGAGGGTGTGGGGGGTTGTAACCCCCCACATTTTACTGAAAACTTCACTTTTTCCCTGTTTTTAGGGAAAAAGTTAAGTTTACAGTAAAATGTGGAGGGTTATAACCCCCCAAACCCCCCACAACGCCGGCGCGATCTCTATTAAGTAAACTGGGGGGGCTCCCCAACAAAACCCCCCGTCGGAGCCCCTAAAAACTGTAATTTTCTTCGGCGTGCGCTTCCGTCTTGCGCTCAGTTGTCGGCGTGCGCCTTTGTCTTTCGCCGAGTTGTCTATGAACCGTCTTCTTTGTGACTCTTTGCAGCGCTGCTTATGCCTGGTAGCGCTATAGAAATGATTAATAGTAGAAATAGCAACTGATCCATCCAATCTGTCTGCACTGTAAAGATATAACCCACTTGCCAGTCAATAGAGTTTGGACATTTCCAATCTCAGGATAGTTGAGTAATGATTAATGGTTTTCAGCTTTTATGCTTCTTTTAGTCTTGAATGCGGCTGGGTTGGGCTGCTGCAGAATGCAGCGTTCTTCACGAGACATCCAGGTTTTACTTCCATTGCTTTCAATAATTCGACTTTCCAAAAATTTGATACAATGTAAATCACCCTGGAAATTCCTGGACTCATATGTTAAATCTATTTCATAGACACTCCTCTCTTCTTCTTCTTCCTCTTCCTCTTCTTTTTCTTCCTTCAATTTCTCTTTCCTCTTATCTTTCCTTTTACTAATTTTTCATGAACAGTCCTAGTACTTTAGATCTTTTAAAACGATTCAATTCTACATTGCACAATGTAACTGAATATTAGTTATACTAAATGTTTTGTTTTATATTTTGATACCATGTACTTGAACTGTTTCCTATATTTTTTCAAAAAAATCAATAAAAAATATTGAACTTAAAAAAAAAAAAAAAAGAAAGTAAAACCCAAGCATTTCAATCTATCCTCATTACTTCTATTGCATTCAAAGGAAGAAAACCCCGGATGTCTCAATCCGTCCTCCTTTTTCTGGAGCCATATTGGTAACCCTAGCCCTCGGAGAAAGCCAAATACCTTACACCTGCTAGGAAGGCCAGTAAAATCGGTCTTGCTACACATTCCAGGGAACACAATATGACTAATAAAATATAAGATTACAAGAAACAAAGACAAATGTACAACAGGTTGTTTCATAGGAATGCTTGCATCTGATTAATGTACAGTGAAATAAATATCATAAGAACATAAGAATAGCTTTACTGGGTCAGACCAATGGTCCATCAAGCCCAGTAGCCTGTTCTCATAGTGGCCAATCTAGGTCACTAATACCTGGCTAAAACCCAAGGAGTGGCAACATTCCATGCTACCGATACAGGGCAAGCAGTGGCTTCCCCCATGTCTTTTTCAATACCAGACTATGGACTTTTCCTCCATAGTCCAAACCTTTCTTAAAACCAGCTACGCTATCCACTCTTACCACATCCTCAGACAAGTTAACAGGAAAACGCTGACTTTGATGGGAAATAAAAACTGTGAGGCCTGTTTAGTATGTGAGATTTCAGTTCTAGTGTAATATCCTAAACCAGGCAAACTTTTTGACTCGTGGGCCACAATGGGTTCTTAAATTTGACAGAGAGGCCTGACCAAGAGCATCTTTCTATCTCTCCATCCCTCCCATCCCTTGTGCAGCAGAACCCTTGAGCACCCACATCCGCTGTACAGCCGAAGCCCCGCTGATCCTCCATCCTTCCCTCCCATCCGAACCCCGCCGACCACGAGCCCTACATACCTCCCTCCAGAGCAGCGGTGGGCCGGCAGCACTCTAAACAGGCTGCTTTGCGACCTTCTCTCATCGGGGCCTTCTGTGTGCCACGTTACTGATGACATCATGAGAGAAGGCCACGAAGCAGCCTGTTTAGAGTGCTGCCGGCCCGACGCTGCTCTGGAGGGAGGTATGTAGGGGTCGCGGTTGGCGGGCCGGATTGAAAAAACGAAACGAACCGGATATGGCCTACAGGCCATAGTTTGACCATGACTGTCCTAAACCCTAGCCACTCTATGCCTCACCCTCTTTCTTTACGCTTTCCCAGCTAGGCCTCCTCTGTGTTCTGCTACTGTTTTTTTTTTTGCTTCCATATCATTACCTAGGACCCATTTTACAAAGCCGCAGTAGCAATGCTACTGCCGTAAACGCACCAATGGGCTTACTACCAATGGGCTTACGCACCAATGGGCTTACAACGGTGCATCACTACCGAAGCTTTGTAAAAGGGGACCCTAGCTGGCTGTCCCTAATCTCCATTATCATTTCTGTCATAAAGTCTTTTCTAATGTTGCTCCTTGTTTACCTTTTGGAAGTCTCTCTCTACATACACTGCCTCCATTTTCCCTATTTCCTTTGGGAGCTTCCTTCAGAATTAGACACAGTATTCTGGGTGAAATCTGACCAATGATTGCTCCCACGTATGTGATCAGTACATGAATGCTATCTGGCTTCGCAGTTCTAGTTCACTGAGCTCTTGAGGTCTTTTCCTCCACCTATGATATTTGCCACTCCCTTGTATGTTTGATTTTGCTCAGGTTTTGGAGCTCACAGCTTGAGTATTTTGGGGGGTTGTTGGGTTTTTTTGAGATCTCAGGGTTGCCAATTGGGAAGTCCTGCTGAACACCTGGTGGAAGGGAAGATGCTGCATAATGGGGTGGAGGGAAGGGGGATGCTGGACACCACAGGTAGAGAGGGGGGCACTGGACTACAAAGGGGCAGGAAAGGGAAGGGACATGATGAGCATGAAAAGGGTGGAGGAGGGCCTTGAGTCACTTCAGAGTGGGGGCTGGGGGTTCATTGCAAGGGTATACCTTTGGGCTACTTGTGTTAACCTTCTAAGGGCTAAATTCACTAAGCCCACCGATTAGATCCCGACCACTTAGCGACCCCCTTTATGACCCGATTTCCCTCCGACCCGATTCAGTTACCTCTGTCCCGATCATCCTCCAATCCGCGCATGCAAATGAGGGGGAACGGCATTCAAATGTACGCAGAAAATGATTCACAAAAAAAAAAAAAAAAAATGAGGGATACCGACTGGGATGACGGATCCAAAAATAAGCGACTGCTGAGGACCAGTCGCTCAGGTCCTTTCCAACTGCCCCGATCTCCTGTCCTTCCCCGCAGTGCAAGCCCATGGTTTTAACCCGCAAGTTTAAAGTGGGTTAAAACCACGGGCTCGAAAGTGAAATTAAAAGAAAAACAAAATCGCTGCTGTTGTAAGCATGTGCAGACAAGAAGATGGTCTGCGTATGCTTCAGGATCGCTCACTAGCGATCCGTGTGATCGGAGCGGAAGGGGTAAAACGCGGACCTCACGGACCTTGCAGATCTAAAACCGCCCGTCCTTACAAATCTGAGGTCCGTGCCACTTGTAGTTTCTGCCTCTATGACAATTTAGCGCTGACGGATCTGTCTCAGCATAGGGAGGGAAAAGTATTAGGATCCGTCAGCGCTAAAAATGTCATAGAGGCCGAAACTACAAGTGGCACGGACCTCAGATTTTTAAGGACGGGCGGTTTTAGATCCGCGAGGTCCGTCAGGTCCGCGTTATACCCCTTCCCCGCAGGGGGGGGTTTCCTCCGATCGCCCCCATTTAAATACTGACCCGTTGTGGATCAGTCGGCCTGCCGCAGATCGGCCACAATCATCAGGTTAGTGCATCTAGCGCCAGGGATCTCAAAGTCCCTCCTTGAGGGCCGCAATCCAATCGGGTTTTCAGGATTTCCCCAATGAATATGCATTGAAAGCAGTGCATGCACATAGATCTCATGCATATTCATTGAGGAAATCCTGAAAACCCGACTGGATTGCGGCCCTCGAGGAGGGACTTTGAGACCCCTGATCTAGCCCTAAGTCTTCCTATCCTGTTAAAAACTGTATTTCTTTCTTCTTACCTCTTGTAATCGCTGTTAGTCCATAATGTCTATGTAAACATCTATATTGTCTTGTTAATGAGGAATGCCTGTATATCTCCCAATTTTATTATTGTAAAACCACTTAGAAATCTGATAAGCGGGATAATAAATTTTGGATCTTTTCCAGATAAGCCCCGCCACTAATGGAAAAAGTGGACGCGCCGAAAGTTAAGCCCCGCCACCTTTTGCCAGCGCACGCAACCTTAACCAGTGAAGTTCTCAGCACAACGGCCCCACAACGCGGCGCGATGTGTATAAAGTAACCCACGCCCCCCCCCCCCCCCCCCGTAGGAGCACCCAAAGAGGATATGAAACTTAACATCAAAAAAGATGATAAAAAAGAGGATATGAAACAACATTATAAAAAAATAGGATAAACTGTCGACCATTTTTTTAAGGGCTCCGACGGGGGGGGGGCGTGGGGGGAAACACCCCCCCCCCCCACACACACACACACACACACTTTACTTTCTACAGATCGCGCCTCTTTTTTATAATTTTTTTTTGGGTGGCGGGGGTTAACTTTTTGGCGGGGTTTATCTGGAAAAGATCCCAAATTTTAATAAAACTTTCCCTTTTTTTTTGCCCCAGGGCATTTTATCTAGCACAAGTCAGCAAGGAATGCCTTTCGCATCCAAAGAGTTAAGGGCTCTCTTGCTGTCCTTCTGCCTTCCCGGCAGCTCGCCCCCGTCGCCTTCCCTCTCCGATTTCCGTTTGCTTTGCGCACCTGCGACACCTGTTTCGCCTCAGATATGTCAAATGGCGGAAACCCTGCGGCTGTCCGCCCCCGCCCCCCACTGTTGACAGACGCAGCATTCCTGCAGCGGGCGCTGGAACTGAGCGGCCTCCTCGGGCATGTCCCGACCTGCTGGGCCCCATTGTTGCGGCCGTTAATGACCTGCACAGCCGAGAGGGCGAAAGACGTGAGCAAACAGCAGGCGAGGCGGTGCTAAGGGATCTTGTTTATGTCTGTTTACTACCTGTGCTGGTCTCTCGGCGGGGCCTCGCTTAATGGCAGCGGCAAGAGGCGGCCCCCCTCCCCCCAGATCCAGTAGAGCCCGCGATAATAAGAGTTACACTAAAAGGATCCAAATGATCGAGGGTATGGCTCAGCCCCCCCCCCAAAAAAATACTTGGTAAGCCCATATACGTATATATGAGACTAGATATTGTATGCACACACTTCCTGGAACAAAGTACAACCCTAAACGATTTATGGCAGAGTAAAAATAGCAAATCCATATGATTATTTGGAGATCTCTGAATGATCTCTTGGAACTCTTGTGGTAGACCAGTGGTCTCAAACTGGCAGCCCGGGGGCCACATGCGGCCCGCCAGGTACTATTGTGAGGCCCTCGGTATGTTTTAGCATAATCACAAAAGTAAAATAATTTATTTATTTAGATTTTTATCCCGTCCTCCCAATAGCTCAGAACGGTTTACAAATGAACATACACAGTGCGGAGTAACTAGACATATAAGTAGTACAACAGGTTTAGTGATTGGATTTATAGTTTTTGGAGAGAATTAAATACAGGGAGATTAAGCAGAGAGAGAGAAGGGGGAAATACAGTAGTTTAATTTAAGGAAAGTTATAAGCGTATAGGTGCAATTTGTTAGTGGATAGAGTAAGAGAGGGTCATACTGGAATTTCGGGAAGGAGATAGGAGAGTGGAGGGTGGGGCCTAAGGGGGGGAGAGACAGAGGAGATCTTTAGTTGAAGAGGAGGGTCTTCACCGATTTACGGAATGTTAATAATGAGTTCTGTTGTCTAAGTTGGGGGGGAAGTTGGTTCCAGAGGTGTGGAATGAAGTGGCTGTAGGATCGTTTGTGGGCAGTTTCTGTGAGCAGGGATCTTCCGGGGGGGACGCATAGGCGTGTCTCTGACTTTGAGCGGAGGGTGCGAGTGGGGTTGTAGATGGGAAGTTTGGATTTTATGTAGGAGGGGGTGGTGGAGTAGATTCTCTTGTGGGCAATTGTTAGGGCTTTGAAAGTACAGCGTTGGCTAATTGGGAGCCAGTGTTCAGCATGGAGTGCCGGGGAGATGGAATCGCGGTAGTTGAGGT
Source organism: Geotrypetes seraphini (assembly GCF_902459505.1). Lineage (NCBI taxonomy): Eukaryota > Metazoa > Chordata > Amphibia > Gymnophiona > Dermophiidae > Geotrypetes > Geotrypetes seraphini. Next base: position 31,380,765 of record NC_047093.1, read on the forward strand.
TGTGTAGGAGGCGGATGGCTGCATTTTGGACCCGTTGGAGGCGTTTGATATTATTTTTGTTTAGTCCGTTGAATAGCGAGTTACAATAATCCATTCTGGAGAGGACATATGCGTATAGGAGTTGGGCGAGGTCTGGTGTGGAGATGTAGGGTTTGAAAATAAAACAGTTTCTTGATCATGTGTCTCTTTAGCTACTAATTACAATATTATTATTAAGACTTAGCCAAAAGGAAAGATTTATAAGCTATAAAGAGTTTTTTTACCTACTGCAAAATTGTCATCACTAATAATAAAACCCTAAGTGCGCATGCACACTCCTACCTGCGTGATCCGTAACTCCGTGGCCGGCAGAGATGTTAAAGCATGCGGTGTGTGCGGCGCATGCAGCGCACCCGCGTTCACGTTTCGGCGTGTGAACATTCGGCACAAGTGCGCGCATGGCGGTTTCCTCTATGCTGCGCCAGTTACTGTGTGCTGGTTGCCCTTCACTGTATAAATGTGATTTAAAAAAAAAAAAAAAGGTAGGTGGGAGAAGGGGCACGATAAACAGACAGGCAGTGGGCAGGGACATTGACAGACAGCAGAGGTTCGTGCCGGTGGGCCAGAAGAGATCAGGAAGCCGGGATGGAAGGAGGGTAGGAACGGCGGTTTGGGAGCAGGTATTAGGGAGCAGAGAAGAGGTGCTGCTGGACAGGAGGGAGATGAAACGAAGGGAGAAGGGCTGCTGTTGGACAGGGAGAGCAGGGAAGGGGTGCTGGTGGACAGCTGCCAGAATGAAAGAAAGACAGACAGTGGCCAAGGAGAGAAAGAGACAGAAAGAAAGAAAGACAGACAGACAGAAAGCGGCCAGGGGGAGAGAGAGAAAGAAAGAAAGAAAGACAGACACACACATCTATTCTAGCACCCGTTAATGTAACGGGCTTAAAGACTAGTTTCTTTAATAAGACATTACAGTATAATGCCTATTTGGTTTGTGTAGTATGTCTTTCTTTTTTCTTTTAGTTTTAGTTTGCATTGTTGGTTTAGTTTTTTCCATGCTGCTCTTGTGTGTTCTTGGTTACTTTTTCTCCATTTTCTTTCTAGTCGTCTGAATTGTCTTTTGAGTAGGAGTAGTTCGTTGTCGAACCATTTGTCTGATATCTGCTGATTCTGGTTTTTGTTTGTATTGGGGCTAGCTCGTCTAGGGTAGTTGTACTTATATTGTGAGATGAAGTCTTTGGGGTCACATTCTTGGATTGTAGTGTCTTGTTTTATTCCAGAATTTGGAGGGTCGATATATGCACGTGATTTGTAGGTTAAGCTTTGGGATTTTTTGTTTGGTTTTGCCTTTGGCCCAGTTGATATTGAAGGTGTATCTGTAATGGTCTGAACAGATGGATCTGGACCATTTTCCATTTGAGATCTGAATCTATTTACAAGTATCTGTATCGTGTTTTATGTTTATCTTTGAAATATTATCTTCCTCAGAGTCTAATTTTCTGGGCTTTGTCTATTTATATCCCTATTGTGTTCATCCTATTGTGTTTCTGATTGCAGGGTGGGGGGGAACTAGCCAGCTTTCTCCTCTACATTACTATGATGCCTGTATTCAATGAAATTCAGAGCTATAACACCATTTTTTTTCATACTTATGTATCACACTTCCTAATAATCAGAGTTCCCAATTGTGCACAGATGTAGTTTTACAGGGAATATTTTAAATATCTAGTTTCAAGTTTCAAGTTTTATTACTTTTGATATACCAACCATCAAGTTAATATCTGGCTGGTTAACAATATGTTTAAAAGAAAGAGAAGTTATACAAAACTAAAAAAAAAAGAGGCATTGTGTATCTACATATAACATCACAAGACGAACTAGATAGTGAGGGTAAAAGGAAAAGGGAGGGTAAAGTTACATATTTGAGAAGAAATTGGAGATAGTAGGGTGAGGATAAAACATGATGGAGAGGGGCGCTTTAAAGAAAGCGGTTATTATTAGATTTTTTGTTTTTGGTAATTAGAGAAGATGTCTCTAGTTGAATGAGAAGGCATCGCGAAATAAAAACGTTTTTAAGTCTGTTTTAAATTTGTCAAGTCGTGATTCGTCACGGAGTTGCTGTGGCAGGGAATTCCAGAGAGTAGGGGCAGTTACTGCGAAATTTACTTTACGTGTATTGTAGAAGTCTTTGATAGTGGGGATAAATAGAAGTTGTTGATCAGTTGATCTTAGAGCGCGTGAAGAGCTGTAGGGAATGAGAAGTTTGTCAAGAAATAACGGCAAATGAAAGAGCTTTATTTTGAAAGATAGTAAGATAATTTTATAGGTGATGCGGTGAGAAATAGGGAGCCAGTGTGCTCTAAGTATATATCTACAAAACAGAGTCAAATATCCCATCCTGATATTTGCAGCATGAGGAAGAAATGCCATGAGCTAAATAAATACTTAAGGTATTTGATCTAAAGCAGCTTAAGAATGCTGCAGAAATCAAGGCTTTCTGGCTAAGATCCAAGTCTAAGTTCTGCGCTATGAGCTGAGCGCGGTCTTTCCATGGCCTTTTGACTGAGACTGAGAGCCTGCAGAATGCGGGGATTTAATGCCTTGATACCCAGCTCCAGTGGGGACATGACCATTGCCAAAGCTGGAGGATTAAAGCTCCTGCTAAAAAGAAAAAAAAAAAAATGTTGCAGGATTGAGACCTACTTATTTTAAATCTGTTTCCCTCTCTCCAGTCTGGAGCTTGTTGGCAGGAATGTTTAAGCATGGCTAGGGATGCATGGCCCTGGTGACTGAATAACAAAGATCCAAGTTCTCGCCCTCACAGGCAATGCAATACTGTATTCATTGATTTACTGATGGGAATCAAAAATGAGACATCCTCCCTTTCCCCCAGCACACTCGGGCCTATCTTCTAACTTTCAGATCATGCTGAACCTTTCAGTACTTTTAAAAATTCTGCTTCCCTACAATTCCCTTTTGCCTGGGGTGCAGTAAGTTTTAGAAGCATGTCATAGATGATGTCACATTAATGGGATCTGATTGGTTCATGCAATGTATGAAGTAGTTTGTAACACTGTGTGGGCCAGGTGATGATGATAAGAAAAAATAATGGTCTTGACTAATTCTGGAAAACATGTAGAAAAGCTGAGACTATCGTTCATTCCCATTTCCCGTCAGGTTTTCAAAGAATTGAAGTTTTGCAATTCATCTGATGCTGTGATTGTAAAAAAAAGTCAATATTCCTATATTCTCACACTCTAACATCTCAAATTGTGAACACACTAGTAGGGACAGAACTAGGGTTTCCAGTGCCCCCTGCAACCTATAAATTGGCACTTACCCGTCCCCCATATCTGGCATCTTACCTCCCTCAAGTCAAGAATCTCATCTCTTCTTCCCTAACTTTCCCCCATGTCCAACATCTCACGTCTCCTTCCCTATCACTCCCACATGTCCAGCATCTCACATCTCCTTCCCTAACTTTCCCCCATGTCCAACATCTCACCTCTCCTTCCCTATCACTCCCACATGTCCAGTATCTCACCTCTCCTTCCCTAACTTTCCCCATGTCCAACATCTCACCTCTCCTTCCCTATCACTCCCACATGTCTAGCATCTCACCTCTCCTTCCCTAACTTCCCCCCATGTTTGGCATCTCATCTCTCCTACCACCACTGCCACATGACCTTCATCCAGGCCAGAAGAAGTAAGTAAGTGCATTGTGGGTTCTTCCAACATAGGCCGCACTGCAGTGCTGCCATGTCCTGCCCCACATAGTGATTTCCTGTTTGGTGGGGGGGAAGGGGGAAGACAGAGTAGGCATTGAGCATAGGGTCTGGTGCAAGATAGAAAGCACATCAGGAGGGCTATGTTCTTCCTGCTGTCCCTTGTTTACTGTGTTGCACCAGACTTCCAAACCAAGGCCAAAGAAGGAAGTCATCTGCAGGCTCAGATATATTTGTTTATTTATTTCTGTCATTTGATATACCACACAGGGTCCATTCAGGCAACTATGTGGTTTACAAAATTTTTTAAAAAACCAAATATGTAGAAGAGAAAGGTGCCTTGTTTTGGAATATTGAGAACAAAAACACAAAACAAAACACTTTTCATTTGGTAAGTTTGGAAAACTTGAACATCTGTTGCAGTGTTAACTTTTTTGAATACTGTAGTATCTAGCCTGACACTCTGGTCTCCTCTTTTGGTTACAAAGTCCTTGCTCCCTATTCCGTCTGCTTTCCCATTCCCACCTTCTATCTCCTTTTCTTCCTTTATCCTAGTTCAGACTCTCTACATTTCCAGGAATGGAAAGGCAAAAATTTGCCTGACCTCACAAGAAAGAGATACATAAAACCCAAAAAGGCCCTGCCAAGAATTTGAAGAATATATGAGACAAAACCCTGGGATTAGCATCTCCAAACAGGGAGGGAGGGAGGGAGATTACCCATGCTGTTTACTCTGGGTGTTGATTTTAAATATTTAGAGTAATTAGCAAGTGAAAAGCCTCTTGTTGCCAGGATGCCAGCTCCAAGCCAGAGCCCTGCTTGGATGAAGAGAAAGAAAGAAAGATTGAAAAAAGAGAAAGGGAAAGAATTGTTAAGAACTTTTACAAAGAGATTTGGGCTTGATTTGATATGGCTTCTTCCTCAGATGCAGAATGGAGGAAGAATTTTTAGTAAATCCAATATTTAATGTGAAGAGTACTCAGAGCTGAATAGGAGTTGTAACAGCACACTGAAACACCCGATCCAAAATGTAAATAATACATTTTTAGTCCGGGTACAGTTGCACAAGGTTTATGGACAGCCGGTGCAAGGTGAATTAAGGATGTCTCTCTGCCTTGACTATGGTGTAGCATTTGGTGGAGACTGCCCTAAACATCTGGAGGAAGGGCCACATCTAACTTTCCTAAAAGTGGTATGAACAGTTAGGGCCTAGGGCAGTGGAGAGCAACCATGGGCTTCAAGGAGCACAACCCAGTTGGGTTTTCAAGATTCCCAATGAATATGCATGAGATCTATTTGCATACAATAGAAGCAGTGCACGCAAATCAATCTCGTGCATATTCATTGTGGAAATCTTGAAAACCTCATTGGGTGATGGTCCTTGAGGAGCGTGGTTGCCTTCCTCTGGCTTCGGGTATCTTCCTGGTTCAGCTGCTCTGGCCACAAGTGAACTGTGGAGAGGGGGAGTAGTAGTGGGATTAAGTGAGGCCAACACAAAGGTAAAGGTAATTCCTTGTACAAAGTCATGAATGACTTATGGGGACTGCCACTTGCATTATGGTTTCTTGGTAAGCTATTAATAGCTTGATTCGCCAGCGTCTTTTCCAGTAATCTTTGCTGCTGCCCCCTCCCCTCCTCTGGCCACCTCAGTCATCCATGCTGTTTTTGTCATTAAATGAGTACCTGGCTTTTTGACCAGAAGTTGGCTTCCTGAGTTTGTCTCGGCTTACTATAAGAACTTACACTAGCTGCCTGTCAAAACTCATATCACCTTCAAACTATCGCGCATAATGTTCCAAATCCTATATGCAAAAAAACCGCTGAACCACTCAAAAACTTATTCATCAATTCCTGGTCTACATCAACCAGAAAAACTGAAATCGCTTCAACTGCTCCTCCCGGTTCATAGACAAAACCGCCGAAGACAAAGGCGCGCGCCGACAACTGAGCGCAAGATGGAAGTGCGCGCCGAAGAAAAAGTGTTTTTAGGGGCTCCGACGGGGGGTTTTGTTGGGGAACCCCCCCCACTTTACTTAATACAGATCGCCGCGGCGTTGTGGGGGGTTTGGGGGGTTGTAACCGCCCTCATTATCCTGGAAACTTAACTGTTTCCCTGTTTTTTAGGGAAAAAATGAAGTTTCAGTAAAATGTGGGGGGTAACCCCCCCACAACGCGTCACGATCTGTATAACACCCCCCGTCGGAGCCCTTTAAAACAGTCATTTTCTTCGGCGCGCACCTCTATGTTGCGCTCAGTTGTCTGCGCGCGCCTTTATCCCGGCGCGCTTTTGACCTGACACCCTCCTCCCAGGTCTCAAAATGGTTAAATACACACGCATATTCGACTCACTCTTCACATATCTTGGCACCAAGACCTGGAACAACCTCCCGACTGACCTCAAGACGGAAACATTCTACAACAGTTCCCCCCCCCCCCCAAATTAAAAACCTCTCTTCTTTGAAAGCATACACACTGTAGACAACGAACTCGAAATATCTAATACAGTTAAACCTTGGATAACGAGTAGCGTGATTTCTGAGTGTTTTGCAAGACGAGCAAAATGTTTTCTTAAATTTTAACTTGATAAACGAGCAGTTGTCTTGCAGTACCAGCACATATACGTGTGTCACGTCAAATACGCACGATATATGTGCGTCGCATCACTGATCGTGGCTGAACATAATACATGCGCCCGCAGTTCAAGCATGCACAACATACGCACATTTCACGCTGAGTGCGGCTGAACGTAATAAAGGCATCAGGCCCAATTCACCCGCAGCGTAGTGACTTCGAAACGAGCAAGATCTTGCAATAAAGTACGTACAGTACTGTATTTTCTATTGAAGTTTTTGGGATGTGGAACGAATCATCCGAGTTTTCATTATTTCCTATGGGGAAATTCGCTTTGATATATGAGTGTTTTGATTACAAGCATGCTTCTGCAACGAATTATGCTTTCAAACCAAGGTACCACTAAATCCTATACTCTACTCAAGTGCTATACCAGTATAATTATAAAACCCCTCCATTCTCTCCACCCTATTTATCCATTCATAACTCTACCCTCCTCAGACTGCTTTAATGTAGCATATACATTCTATAATTTGGTTCTGCCCCTAAACCCGGCTTCCCCCGGCTATTTTAAGCCCTGAAAGACCCCCTTTAAGCCTACCTGGTGGTCTAGCGGGTTTTCGGGGCAGGAGCGATCTTCCCACGCTCCTGCCCCGTGCAGATCGCTCACAGGAAATGGTTACCTTGAGCTCCCGTAGTCTCTCGAGCCATTTCCTGTGAGCGATCTGCATGGGGCAGGAGCGTGCACAGATCGCTCCTGCCCTGAAAACCCGCTAGACCGCCAGGTAAGGCTTAAGGGGGGGGGGGGGTTACAGGGCTTAAAATAGCCCAAAAAATTAAAATGGTTGTTTTAGTTTAAAATCGCAAATAACCGAATCCTCAGATGCTGAAACCGCGGATTCGGAGGGGGAAGTGTATTGTAAGTCACCTTGAACCTGTTTAGGTATAGCACAACTCAGAAATACTAGATTAGATGAATTTGAACTCCAGTGTGGGATTGAAACTCAGGTTGCAGGCACAATATGTGTGCAAACCTACACCATAAGGCCTCATTGGTGTCATAGACACATAAAAGCATAGAAAATGATGGCAGAAAAGGGCCTCGGCCCATCAAGTATGCCCACTCTAATGACCCCCCCCCCCCAACTTCACCCCCAAGAGATCCCACATACCTATCCCATCTTCTCTTAAAATCTGCTGCTGGCCTCGATCACCTGCAGTGGAAGTTCATTCCAATGATCAACCACCCTTTCGGTGAAGAAATACTTCCTGATGTCACCATGAAATTTCCCGGCCCTTATTTTCAGCGGATGCCCTCTTAAGAAGATATCATCTTCCACCTCGATACGGCCCGTGATATATTTAAACATCTCAATCATGTCTCTTCTCTCTCTCTACTTTGCTCGAGTGAGTATAGATGCAATTTACTCAGCCTTTCCTCATACGGGAGATCCCTGAGCCCCAAGACCATCCTGGTGGCCATTCGTTGAACCGACTCAACCCTCAGCACATCTTTTTGGTAATGTGGCCTCCAGAATTGTACACAATATTCAATTCTGGAGGCCACAGGAGGTTTTAAATAAAAGAGAGGAGGAGAATGAGGAAGGCAAAACCAAGTTTAGAGATGCAGTTAAAACATAAGAGAAACATCTTTGAGTCACATGTTTTGGGCCTGCCCCGCAATCCAACAGTTTTGGAGACATCTTGGCCTATATACCACATCGCTTTGGGGAAGGCGATGGCTTCCGCAACCGAGGGCGTTATTTGGATTTTATAATATAGCCTCGCCCAAACCCAGGGGAATGTCAATCTCCAGAGCCCTTTTGATGGGAAAAAAAGCCATCCTCACCAACTGGCTCTCCCGTGATCCCCCGTCATATGCACAATGGAGATCCCTAATGATAATGCACGCAACACTGGAGAGACGCATGGTGGGAGACTTGACTCTTGGCCCGGGTCGCAAATTTTGTCAGGTGTGGGAGCACTTCTGGCAGGACCTCACACCGCGTGCTCACAGTAGACTTTTGAATCTTTAAGATTTTATTCCCACTCTCAGCTGTTGGACTGGCCATGGATTCTTGGGGAGGGGGGGATGGGAGGGGAACTGATTATATTGTTGAAAATGTTATTTCCTGAATGGTACTACTGTTTGTATTTGCTTCTTACTGCTGGAATAATAAAAATCATTTAAACATTAAAAAAACATAAGAGAAAGAGACCAAAGCGCACTTAGATAGCACATCACATGTTGTGCATCAGAATCTCCTGATGCTGCTTTTTGGGGAGGAGATGCAAAATAATTATGCATCGTTCATTCTACAAAGGAGAATGATCTGAGTGGCCGAGTCCCAGCCGGCTTTATTAGCTTTGTGAATTTGAGATTAAGGCCAATAAATTCATGCTGCTCACAAATGGGCAAATGCCCCCCATCTTTTCTTTCGTTTTCAGCCAAAGGTCCTCAGCCCTCCTGGAGTCTGTTTCATGCTCTGGCTTTGCAATGCAGCACGCTGCTGGGGGCAGAAGGCTGTACTCACGCCCAGCACAGCAGCCCTGAAGCCCTACAATGTCCACACTGGATCCCAGTGTTCCCAGGCAAGCCTGGGCAGGCAGGGCTGGCTCTCGTCACCTGTTCCTGGCTCTCAGATTAAGCAACCTTTCTGGCATACAAATTTGTACATGTGTGGTTAAAAATGTCTTTCCCACTCTTTCCTCCCCTCTCTGTTTGCCCCTTTCAGCCTCACTCTCTCTAACTTCCTCTGCCTTCCTTTCCTCCCCTTTCTTTTTTCTGTCTAGCCCTTTGGGTCTCTCCCCTCTCTTTTTCTTTTGCTCTCCCCACCCCCCCTTACTCAGTACACACAGAGCCCCTGGAGAGAGGCACATTCTCCTCATTCCTCTGACTTACTGTGTAAGGACAAAGTTAACAACCCTGGGGAGAAACGTCATTGTCTTACAAGGTTTTTCTCTGCCTCCCCTCCTGGCTGTTAAGAAAGTCTGAAGCTTGTTATGTAAAGGCAAAAGTCCTCAGCAAACGTTACATTTCTCACTCTTTCCTTGTCATTTTCTTTTCTAACATAATACTGCACTGAAAACAGGATGAATAGAGGGAAGCTGCCCATTAGAATAACTCAGTTAAAGAAGTTTCTGTAGGTTCAAACAATTTTTATTGATGCAAATACAACGCCAGGGCACCCCAATGGTGCACAATACAAACAATGATGCATCATATACAAGAATAGAACAAGCATGTACAAAAGAAGAGTAACAGCAACAAAACTACCCCCCCCCCCTTTCTAATCTACGCAGGGCAAGCGAGACCAGCGGGGGTGGAAAGGCACTCCGAGACCCTGGACTCTTATGAGCCCTGAAGATGCTCCCCCCACACACACACACACACACACACCTAACCCCACAGATCATACCCATGACAAAGTGCCAGAACCTTGAAATACCCCACCAGCACCCCTCCCCATTCCCCTCATCCCTCCCCCCAGTGGTACTCTCCACCCTGCCCCACCATTACTCTCTCAGCCCTGATTAGGACACCCACCTTAAAACCTCACTGCGTCCCTTTGGATGCAAGGACTGTAGATATGGCTCCCATATATTCAAGAACAGCTAAAGAAGTTTCTTTAAAAAAACATTTCTGAGAGAGGAAAACATTAAGCTGTCAAAAGGGTGGAATTAGTTGACATCCTGAACAGTCACGTTTGGAAGAATAAGGTTTTGCATCTACAGACACAGAAGTACAGTAAAACCTTGGATTGCAAGAGTTTTACAAGACAAGCAAAACATTTTATTAAATTTTAACTTGATGTACAAGCAAGGTCTTGTGAATATGAGTACATACAGTATACACGCGTCACATCATCACAACTGAGCCGATGGTTCATCTCTCTCTGATACTGCGGGAGTATAGTGACTGTTCTAAACGAGCAAGGTCTTGGCAATACAAGTACACATAATATTTTGTATTAAAGTTTTGGGATTGTGGAACGAATCGTCTGCGTTTCCATTATTTCCTATGGGGAAATTTGCTTTGATATATGAGTGCTTTGGATTACAAGCATGCTTCTGGAACAAATTATGCGTGCAAACCAAGGTTTTACTGTATTTCAAATGTGAACATATGGGAGTTAAAATATAACTGAACCTTGGCGGAGAGAGCATTAGGATGAAAAAGGAATCAATTCAAAGTGAAAGTGGGGTACTGGGTTGGGATAGCGGGCTTATTTGGGAGACGTCCTCACACACTGAAGGAATGTCTAAAAAAGAAAGCTCTAGAACAGTGGTTCCCAACCCTGTCCTGGAGGACCACCAGCCAGTTGGGTTTTTGGGATAACCCTAATGAATATGCATGAGAGAGATTTGCATATAATGGAGGTGACAGGCATGCAAATCTGCTCCATGCACATTCATTTGGGCTATCCTGAAAGCTTGACTGGCTGGTGGTCCTCCAGGACAGGGTTGGGAACCACTGCTCTAGAAGCTTCTGCCTTTCAATAACACAAAATATGGACTATGGAAGCAGAGTCCAGCCTAGGAGGCCAGCAGAAGCCCTTGGCCAACCAACTGTGATCTAAATACATGCCAGCAGCAAGGTAACAGAAAGACTTAACATACAGTCCCAATCTGATCTGCTAAGCATTATGAAGTCAGGAAGCTTTCTGAGTCCCAGAGTCAAGCAGAGTGCACTTTGGGCTCCTTTTACTAAGGTGCGTTAGGGCCTTAACGTGCAGAATAGCGCACGCTAAAATGCCCCGCGCACCAGACCTTAATGCCAGCATTGAGCTGACATTATTCTAGAAGCGTACTGCGTGGTATAGCGCGTGGTAATTTTATGCGTGTGCTAAAAACGCTAGCACACCTTAGTAAAAGGAGCCCTTTATCTAGAATGCACTTTTTCTTACCAAACTTTTAGGAAGTCAATCAAAACTTATCTCTCTGATAAATTTCTCTGACTCCACTTCTGCCTTTGATTAATTTGATTAATCTTACCATGCTAATGTAATTTTGAAAGTTTTTTTGTAATATCGCTGTCTAGTCTCTTCCTCTGTAAACCGCTCTGAACTGTTTGTGGTATATAAAAATAAAGTTATTATTATTATTAATTTCAAGCAAAATCTACTGAGCTTGTGTAGCAGCCATATTTTAAGACAGCCCCCTATTTCTGTGATTGTCTCTCTGGGGCTGAATAGTAAGGGCAGGATTCTCTTAATATCACCGGTAAAATCCAACAGGCCGCTGTCGCTGCCGTAAATGTAATGATTTCAAAAAGACGAGTCATTCTCGAAGAACTGTGCATGCAAATGAGGGCCACAGAGGGTCGCCGAATTTACATGAGATGAGTCGCTGGTGATAGTGATCGGCACATGCGCAGAATAGTCCTCGGAAAGAGGCGTAAATGTGTGCATCTTCCGGGAAAAAGCTATGGCATAGGCATGCATATTGTGGGCATGACTTATCGAAGCGCAATATATGCATACGTCATAGGCGTGCATCACATGTGGCTGTTGTGTCAATTATAGGTGTGCCAGCGCTATTGGATAGAGGGGAAGGGAGGGGAGGTGCAAGAATTGGCTTTCAACAAGCGCGCACAAGACACAACTTTAGAATACACGCCCGAGATGCGTGCTTTTGAGATTTTCCCCCCAAACTATTATATAACTGTACTACTATAATTTATGTGAATCTGAAAACCTGGCTTTTCTCAAAAATGTAAGTCTCCCTCCAACTTAGGAATCAAGGAAACTCTTTTATCTTGGCATCCCAAGTCCTCTAAATTTTCTTCACACTTCTACCTCTAAACCTCTGTTGTAGTTCCTTCCTATTTCTTCTACTGTAAACCACGCCGAGCTCTATAAACATGGAGATGATGCAGTATACAAACCTAAGGATTAGATTAGATTAGATTTTTGTTCTCTCAAACTTCAGAGCATACCCTGAAGAAAGCCACCGCATGGTGGCTGAAACGTTGGTTACTACCTGACAAAAAGACGCAGCGAGACCCGGAAACCTGCAACAAGCACAAGTAGTTTTGGTTTTTAAAAATTTTATCATGAGCCACAGCCAGAAACACACACCTGAGACATGCTTTTCACAGTTCCGGCACCTTTGGACCAGCTGGTAATTTTTGGTCATCAAAAGCTGGCGCCAATCTTAGAGAATCACCCGGCAATGATGGAGAATTTGTTTAAATTTTCATGAGTCCATTTTACTACCATTTTAATATTCATGATTTCATTGTAATATATTTGCATGGTAGAGTCGGAGGCTGCTAGGAAGCTTGGAAAAGACCGCGGTTAGCCGTTCTGATGATTGCACAGTAAAATACTGCCACGCTAAACCAGCTGGAGTTGGTTTAGTGACCATCATTAAAGGCACAGTAAGTTTTGAGAATCCGGCCCTAAGTTCATTCCTGTATCATTCACAAAGATCCTTCACAAGTATCCTGGATGACATTGGATTTTATTTTGATCACTGTTCATTTCAATGTCATTTATTATCTCTAGCTATTTTAGATTATTTTATTTTGTTTGCTAGTTGTTCAGTTGATTTTTTTCACTATACCCTACCCTGATGGTGTGAAGGGTGGTATATTACATTTCTCAAATAAATATTGTATTAACATGGCTGGGTTCCAGTGATTACTACTGTGTTTCCCCGAAAATAAGCCCTAGTTAGATTGCCCCTGAAGCCCCTCCCACCCGCCCGCCCCACTGCACAGCCGAACCCCTCTGACCTTTCCACTGTGAAACCGACATACCTCCCTCCATACAGCAGCGTTGGCAGCCCTTTAAACAGGCTGCTTCGCGGTCTTCTCCTACCGGGTCCTACCCTCTGCTGCATCACTGATGATGTAATCAGCAACGCGGCACAGGGAAGGCCCCGGAGGGAGAAGGCTATGAAGCAGCCTGTTTAAAGTGCTGCCGACACTTCTGTTTGGAGGGAGGTATGTGTTCTGCTGCACGGGGGGTGGAAAGATGGGAGGGATAGAAGCTGTGCAAAGGTTCTGCTGCACGGGGGATGGCAGGGATAGAAAGATGCTGCAGAGGGAAGGCACAGGGAATGGGTGAGAGGGGAAGAAATGCTGCACATGTGGGGGAGAGAAAGGAAAGAGGAAGAATTGGGGTGGAGGAGATGAAGGGAGAGATTATCATTGTACATGAAAAAAATAGACATCCCTTGAAAATAAGCCCTAGTGCATTTTTTGGACCCAAAATTAATATAAGATAGTATCTTATTTTCGGGGAAACACGGTAGTTCTTGTCTATTTATAACTTTCACCCCATTCCCCCCCAGCTCCTGAAAAAGATGTAACGTAACTATCTAAATTACTACTGGTTATCAAGGCCAGCGTTAAGGGAGGACAAATAGGGAAACTGCCCTGGGCCTCCATGCCACACGGGGGCCCCATACTTATATGAAATTGAAGAAGGAATAGCCTGCTGGTGTACTTTGGGTGCTTCTTCCCAGCTGCCCTAGGCCCTTGCATTGGCCCTGCTGGTGATCATTTCCATAGTATTGCTAGAGATACAGAAGGTATTCATTGCAGATTATCTGTTCTTGTCAGTTTTGTAGGATGCTTTATAAAAAGTATAATAGACGGCATTCTAGCTACACTCCCATTGCACTCATTTAAGGAAGATGTTCTTTGTACAGGAAGGTAGATGCCATCTAAGAAATTCAAACCTCCTTAGCTGAAATGCCTTCAACTAGAGAATGACACGGAGGACAAATTTTTCCCTGTCCACGCAGGAACTCATTTTCCTTTCCCCTCCTAGCGAGTTCTTTTCCTGCCCCTGTCCCTGCCCCAGTCCCACAAGCCTCAAACCCTTTAAAATCATAAGTGCTCGATAGGAATAGGACAGGGACAGCGACAAAACTTGTGGGGACGGCGAAATTGTGTTCCTGCGTGGATATGGAAAAATTTGTCCCCTTGTCATTGGTCATTCTCTCCCTCCAGCTCCATCATTGTCCTCTTCTCTTACACGTGTTTGTCACTCTTGGGGGTCCGTTATCCTTATCATTCTCCGCTGGATTGAGGGTGGTGCCCTTCCTTGACCTGCAGGTTTCAGTATCCTGAAGAGCAGTATCGTCTATTTGAAATAACCTGTAATGTGATGTTGAACATGAAATGACAGGGCACTGTGTCATCGACACCACTTGAAAACAGAGCAAGGAATCTCAATAATTTGGTTCTTTTCCTGCCCCTGTCCCTGCCCCAGTCCCACAAGCCTCAAACCCTTTAAAATCATAAGTGCTCGATAGGAATAGGACAGGGACAGCGACAAAACTTGTGGGGACGGCGAAAATGTGTTCCTGCGTGGATATGGAAAAATTTGTCCCCTTGTCATTGGTCATTCTCTACCTCCAGCTCCATCATTGTCCTCTTCTCTTACACGTGTTTGTCACTCTTGGGGGTCCGTTATCCTTATCATTCTCCGCTGGATTGAGGGTGGTGCCCTTCCTTGACCTGCAGGTTTCAGTATCCTGAAGAGCAGTATCGTCTATTTGAAATAACCTGTAATATGATGTTGAACATGAAATGACAGGGCACTGTGTCATCGACACCACTTGAAAACAGAGCAAGGAATCTCAATAATTTGGACGTTTAAAACAGTTTAAAGACCAGAGATCTTCACTCACAAACAGAAAAAAAAAAAAAAAAAGTGCTCCTATCTGGATATTTTCCTCACCTGGATGAAGTCTCTGGGGGTACAACGATTTAATGAACTTGAAGTATAAGCAAATAAATCCCCCGCTGGGGATAGTGCCAGAAAGATCCTATGCATGATGTAAGCCACACTGTATTAGATAAATCCCTGCTTATCAATTTCATTCTTCCCGTGTCCACAGCTTCCGCCTTTTTGTGTGCAATCTCTTTACCTAAATCTGCACAGATACTAGGATCATTAAACATATACCGTGTTCCTTGACCTTTTTTTTTAATTAATTCTATTTTTCAAACCTCTTTGCAAAGGACTAGCTGCTTGCGAGCATAATTAACCTCAAGTGATTTCATCCAGTACATTCTCCACTGTACTTGCTGTACCATCCTTCCATCTCTGCTCCACTCTCGTCCATTGTCCACCTGTCTATCACCTCTCTCCTTATCTTGTTTTTTTACAGTTCACTTCATTTTCACGCCGTTCTCCTTCTCCTTCTCTTTCTCTTATACTCTTTACACACAGCTCCGGGTCAGACTCACGTCCTGTTTGCATTCACACTTCAAAGTGAATAAGGAGCGAGTGAGCACTTGTAATAATTCACAGTGCAATAGAGGTTTGGGGCCATGAATTGTAGTGGGTGTTCTATAGTGATCTGGGGTCATTGAATTCAAAACTGACCTAAATTTTTCGGTATAACCTTCTGATTTTTGGCAAAAGAACATTATAATGCAAAAAAATAACATTTTCGCTATATTTTCTAATGCTTGGAGTACATGTTATAACAATCTCTGAAAAATTAAAACAGTTTGCCTCAAATTAGATTTCCCCTCCCTCCCAGTCCCCCCTGATAATCTTGGTAGTGTTAGTGATGAGCACTTAGAAAGGTTTCACCAGGACATTGCCACAGTGAAGAAATGATATCAGGGCAGATGGAATTCATCAATGCTGACTGACTATTGTTGGACATTAATTAGAGATGCTCCTAATCTCGTTTATAAACGCACTTCAACAGCAAAACGATTCTAGAAAATAATATTTATTGGAGCTCTTAAATTGGCGCAATGCATTACATTATGACTTCTCATGCTATAAATATCTGCGATTTGCTCAAAAACTATATGTGATGGGAGAAAACTGAGGCTATTTTCATACACAGGAGGTCAAATTCTATAAAGTAAACCTTATTTTCTTCTTGCCCCAGAAAAATAGTTAAAATTTGTTGCGCAGTAAACGTATCAGCTAAGTGTTCCTTGCAAACCGGGCCTGGGAGAGCTTGAATTAGTTAAACTTTAGAAGCTCAAAGTCTGGCTAGCGCCCAGGTGGGGGGGGGAGCTCCAATAGGGAAGAGAAATGCTATAAGCTGCTGGTGGTAATGGCAAAATGCAACCTAGAAAAGATTATAGACAACATGGTAGACTGTGGCCTAACACAACACCTTCAATACACTTCTATGACGGATATTTCTAGAACTGCATACTTGTTCTAATGATGTGCATGTGTTTTAAAACTAATTGATAAAAAGTAATGAATACGGGCATTTTTGCTTTATGTACCAAGCCAAATGGCCACGGTACTGAACTGTCATTTGTGCCAGTCATTTTTGGCACAATAAAACAGGGGAAGCAATTCCACAAAATCAAACAGGCAAGAGCAAAGTGGAAATGTCCAATCAGATTGGTGCACAAAAAAGTGTCTTTCAACTCATCTGATAAATCCAATGGTCTTTATTAATCCAAATTAGTTCATACATCCAAAGCAACTCAACAACTCGACATGATCATGTTTCGGCCACCCGGCCTGCATCAGGAGTCTTAGGAGTCTTTGGGTATCAAATAGTCTCAAATGGTCTAAAGCAAAACGAACAAACCGTTGCTCCGAATCTGTAACACCACAGAATAACACAAGGTGGCCGAAACATGATCATGTCGAGTCGTTGAGTTGCTTTGGATGTATGAGCTAATTTGGATTAATAAAGACCATTGGATTTATCAGATGAGTTGAAAGACACTTTTTTGTGCACCAGTCATTTTTGGCACCATAGTGGTCTATGACAATAGTTCCCAACCCTGTCCTGAAGGACCACCAGCCAGTCAGGTTTTCGGGATAGCCTTAATGAATATGCATGACAGATTTGCATATAATGGAGGTGACAGACATGCAAATATGCCCCATGCATATTCATTAGAGTATCCTGGAAACCTGACTGGCTGGTGGTCCTCCAGGACAGGGTTGGTCTATGAGGCCAGACAAAGTGGAGCCATTTTAGGAAGGGGAGAAAGAAGAAACGGGTGTCGTTTCATGTTGAAACATTTTAGCAAGTTGGCAGGTAAGCCTGACCCTGCCTCACTTCTTTCAAATCCATGCTTGATAATATCAGCAATCCATAATTTTTCTTTCTTGTATTCAGACCATGTCACCAATTTCTATCATCGATTGCATTGGCTTCCGGTTGAAGCACGGGTTAAATTTAAGTTCAGCTGTATTTGTTTGAAGGCATTAACAGGTCTAATCCCAGAGTATCTTATGGAATCTTTCATTATTACAAATTCCAAACATTCTAGAAAATCTCATTCACTATTTTCGTTTCCTTCTGCAAAGGGATGCAAATGTAAGAAATTCCAGGAACGATTGCTGTCCTTTCAGGCAGCCTCATGGATTAGGGTTTTTTACTCACATACTGTTTGTATTGAATCTAACTGCTGTGAACCGCCTAGAACTCCCTGGGTATGGCGGTATACAAAATAAAATTATTATTATTATTATTTACACTTTCAAACTCATATCAACAATTTTGACATGCTTTAAAGACACATCTTTTTATAGAATCTTTCGGATGTTAGACATTGGATGTTCATTCATTTGTATTGCTAATCTCTGTGAACCGCATAGAACTTAATGGTATTTGCGGTATACAAGTGAGTTTTTATGTTATGTTTATGACTTCATAAACTTATTTGTTGAAGTAAAAAAAAAAGATAAATTATCCAAGGAGCAAAAATTGACAGAGAGAAAGAGAAGCAGCATGTCTCTGTCTGTCTCTGTGTCAGAGTGAGTTTTAGAAATCTCAGCCTTTGTCATTCCAGTCCAGACAGACTGTATAATCAAGCTGGGGGAGAGAAATAACACTGGACAACAAATTTTTCCAAAAGCTTTGCTTCCTTAAAACAAAGTGGTGATTATGATAGACCCCTTCAAAATAAACACAAATATTATTTCCCACCGACTGTATCACGTAGGAATTTTGAGGCACACAATGGTATCTTTAATTGACTATAACATGTTTTAATGCACAAAGTTTCTGATACGCTGTGATAGTTCGCCGTGGCTAAAAGTGTTTTCCTGCTGGTTTCCATTTGTACTCTGTCCAGTGCATCTCGTTGCAGTGTCCAACAACAGTCGGCCGGCGTTGATGGATTCCAATTGCTCTGATATCTTTTTGCCATAGTGGCAATGTCCTGGTGAAACCTTTCACCATGTTCGTTGCTGACCGTACCAAGATTTGCGGGGAAGAAGTCCTAAGTGTGAAGGTAGAAAGTGCATCTTCAGTGACATGTTGCACTTCATGGGTTTGTATCCTCTAAGAAATTTGTCAACCAGTTAAATATGGTTTGGTGCTCTGTAACTGCCAAGAAAATTCTCAACAAAATCCTTGAATGCTTTCCAGGCGATTTTCTCTGGCCCGACTAACAGATCTTAAAATCTCTCATCATTGATGATGTGTGTGATCTGTGGACCGACAAAAATGCCCTCCTTAATCTTGGTGTCGGTTATTAATTATTAATTGCATTAGCCTGAAAGTATAACAAGAAATTGTAAAAATGTACTTTTTTATTAAAACAGTATCCGATACGTAATTTTAAACGTGATTTTAAGGATCAGCAGCCAAAAATCTGTAAGATACACCCAGTGGCATAGTAAGGGAAGGGCGGGGTGGAGGGGACTACCCTGGGCGTGGTCTTTCTAAGGGCACGGAACCCCTCTTTCTCTCTGCCCCCACCCCCGCTCCTCTCCTTGCCACGTACATGCGCCCCTTGCCTTCGTCCATATACCTTTTTTACTTCCCCGGCATGAGGTTGCTGCCTGCGTCGGCATCCGCACTCTCTCTGATGTCACTTCTGAGACTCATTGCTATGGTCTAAATGAAGAGTGTTATAATTTTACATATTTTCCTACTTATTCCAGAACTGTGGATTCAGATGTTCTGGAGATAATTTATTAAAACACTGACATATAAAACCATGAAAATTCAATTAAAAAAGTACAATGATAAAAAATACTCTTAGCATTTTTTTGCTACTTCAGCTTGTCTGCGGTGTTAAAGACAATAGACTGTTTTCAGTCCAATTCTTTATATGTGAGGTTGCAAACCATTGGACCCCTGAGGAAGGCGTGTTCGCCGAAACACGGACCGTGTAGGGTCCGGTTGGATTTTTATCATAGTATTTTTTTATCATTGTACTTTTTTAATTGAATTTTCATGGTTTTATATGTCAGTTTTAATAAATTATCTCCAAAACATCTGTATTCACAGTTTTTGTTTTTATCGGTGGATTGTTTTCACTGTGGATCATTGGGTCTCCCCATTTTTCTTTGTTGTCCTACTTATTCCAGACCAGCCCTACTCTAATCTGAGTAAATGTTAATTTATTGTTCTTTTTCCTCAGCCCCCCCCCCCATGCCATGGTCTAATTAAATACCAGCGGTGCTTAAACGGGAGCTGCGAAAAGCGGAAAGATAGTGGAGAAAATATAGGGATAAGGATGATAATGATGATTATATGATTAGATTGATAGAGTATGTCCCTTTGTGAAGATACTCAGAAAAAGTTCTCAGGAATAGATAAAATCTGCAGTTAATAGGCCAAAGGAATTATTTAATATGGTACGATATTTGATAGATGGTGGTGATGATCCTAAAATTAATCATGGACTTGATGTAGAAGCTTATGCAGCATTCCTGGCGAATAATAATAATTTTATTTTATATACCGCCATACCCATAAAGTTCTAGGTGGTTCACAACAATTAATTGTAATACAAACAATGCAAATCATTGAGAACCAACAAGTTATGTGCATACAATATAGGAAAATGCATACATGCCATATAAAAAGGGTATAACAATCTTAAAAAATAATGAAAAAAGTTATAATGAAAAAATATGTTTAGAACCCAGCCTGTTAAATAATTGAGTTTTTATCTGCTTTCTAAAATCAAGATAAGAGGCATCCAGCACAATTTTGGCAAGCCATGAATGGTGGATTAGTTGCTGATGTCTTGTGTTTAGAGATGACAGATCTGTTGGTCAGCCTTGGAGTGTTTTTCGACAAGAGGAGATAGAGGAAGTGGATAGTATTATTATATCGATTACACCTATATGATCTCTACTAGATCTGTGTAATACTAATATCTTGCGCTCAATATCTGGAAAAATATCTCCATCTGTGACTTTGGTTGTTAAATTGCTGTTAGAGGGAAAATTTCCTGAGGCTTGTAAGCAATCAACGGTAACTCCAATACTGAAGAAGAATAGTCTTGATTCAGAGCAGGTATCGAGCTACCAGCTGATTTTGGTGGTCCCATTTTTTGGCAAGGTACTTGAAAAAGTAGTGTTGCAACAAATAGATGAATATATACAGGATGTTAATTGTTTGGATCCTTTTCAGTTTGGCTTCAGGAAAGCTCACAGTGAGTTATTTTTGTTATCTGTTCTTGACACTCTGAGGGAAGGTATGGAGGGCAAACAGCATTTTTGCAAGGTTTCCTTAGATGTTTCCAGAGCATTCAATAATGTGAATTTATCAGTGCTGTTATCCAAACTACACTATATAGGGATTGATGAAGTGGTGTTGGCATGGTTCAATTCCTATCTAATAGGGAGATCGTTTCATGTAAAGGGTGATCAAAGATGATGCAGGTCAAAGATGATGCAGGTACAAAAGGGGTCAGCCCTTTCAGCTCTACTGTTAACATCTATATGGCGAACCTTGGAAAGATCTTTGTATAATTGAGGGTCGAATACAGGATATATGCTGATGATATTCTATTCTTCCCAATTGGAAAAAATAAACAGGATGTTGAGCAAAGATTGAACTATTGCATGGAACAAGTCAATAATCATAAATATCAACATACAGAAGATGGCAGTGTGATTCCTGATGGCATTTTGCTAGCTGCCGCAGTTTGTTACCTTATTGGAAGTTATCTGAAATACCATCTAAACACCATGGCCTTTGTTGACCTCAACTAACCCTATGTTGCAGCAATAGATTAATCAATACATTGGCAAGTCTGGATATGCAACAACATGAATTTTGAAAGAATATGAAATTGAGACTCTTTGGCCTCCATGTTTGATAGACTGGTGCATTGTCTGGAGAGAAAGGGTGGTGAATGTTGGATGATTTTTGGGGGGTATATCATCCACCATTGATCTTTTGCTTTGGCAGCTGCAGTACCTTGGAACTGATTTAGTTGTACTACAGTAGTTTTGATCCTAGCTGACAGGGCCTGAATAGCAGGTGCAAGTGGGCTCTAACACCTTCCCTTGGCATAAATTAAAGTAAGGGCTCTGCTATTTAACTGTAGTCATTGTGCGTTGTAATTTGAGCACACAATGTGTAATATTGCTTCAATATGGATGACATAATGTTGTATGTACCTTTTTTGTTGTAAAGGGTGTGCAGTCATTGGCCACAGTTGACTTGTTTCAATGCTGTACTGCAATGGTTAGCTCTTGAGGGATTATTTATTAGCTATTAAAAGACAGAACATTGTTCATCTCCTATGAGGGGTTTGGATATGTCAGCGAAGTTGGAGGTGCATTATGTTGGTGTGATAATTTAAAATATTGTATACAATTCTGGAGAGCGAACCTTCAAAAAGATATAACAAGATGAAGTCGGTCCAGAGGAAGACAAAATAGTTGATAGTCTATGTCATAAGGTATATAGGGACAGACTCAGGAGAGGGGAGATATGATAGAGAAGTTTAAATACCTGTTGTTGTTGATAGGTTCCTTCGACTTGTGTTTGAGTCCTACCGACTTGATGAATTGCGGATCTAAAAAGAAATCGGTTTTGTGTTAATCCAGAAAGGTCCTCCAGCATCATCCCCATGGTTGTTTTCAACTTGTCCAGCCATCTGATTGCAGGTTACCCTCTTCGCCTAGTTCCTTCAATCTTCCCAAACATCGATCTTCCTTCTCCAGTGATCTCTCTCTTCTGATGGTGTGACCAAAATAAGACAGTCATAACTTCATCATTTGGGCTTCGAGTAACATAGCCAGTTTGATCTCTTCCAGAATTGATTTGTTAGTTCTTCTGGCGGTCCACAGCACACCTAAAATCCTTCTCTAGCACCAAAGCTCAAATGAGTCAATCTTCTTTCTGTCTTGTTTCCGTAGTGTCCAGCTTTCACATCTGTAACTGACCACTGAGAAAATGAGCACATGGCCAAGTCTGATCTTCATTTGGAGTGTTACCTCCTTGCCTCTGAATACTTTGTCAAGAACCTTCATTGAAGAGTGACCAAGTGCTCTTCTATGGAGTATTTCCCCCCTGCTAGTTGCTTCTTTGTTTACAAAAGAGCCCAGGAGATTGAAATCCTTTACAACTTCTATTCTACCTTAGCTTTCAAGCTCAAAATCTTCATCATTTTCCATGTTCATGATCTTCATCTTGTTTGTGCTCAGTTCTAATCCCATGTTATGACTTTCATCTTTGACTTTTCTCAGTAGATACAGCATGTCTTCTTTGCTGCTGGTGATGAGTGTTGTATCATCTGCATAGCGCAGGTTGTTTATATTTCAGCCACCAACTTGGAAACCGACACTCTCTTCTTCCAAATTTGCTTTTCTGAAGATGGTTGAACAGGTAAGGTGACAAGATGCATCCTTGCCTGAAACCACATTTTATTGGAAATCAATCAGTGTTGCCATATTAGGTTCTCACTGCAGCTTCTTGATTTTCATATATGCTCTTTATCAGCTGAGTTATGTGTTTGGGTATTCTCATTTGCACTAGATTTCTCCATAGTTTATTGTGATCCACATAGTCAAAAGCTTTGCTCTAGTCCACATAGTCTAGTCTTTGCTCTTCTCCAATATCCATCTAACATTGGCAATAAAGTATTTTGTTCCTTGACCTATTCTGAAACCAGCTTGAACTTCAGGTAGTTCTTGCTCAACGTATGATTGGAGCCTTCGTTTTATTTTCTGCAATATTTTGCTGGTGTGTGAAATTAATGCAATCGTTCTGTAGTTGTTGCAGGCCTTGGCATCACCTTTCTTCAGTATAGGTATGAACAGTAATCTTCTCCAATCGGTTGGCCATGTTTTTTCCTTCCAAATCTGTTGACACAGTCGAGTGAGGGCCATGATAGCACCTTCTGAGCCTTTTATTAATTAATTTGGAATACCGTCGATACCAGGTGATTTGTTTTTTGATAAAGCTTTAATTGCTGCTATGACTTCTTCTTTTAAAATATCTGGTTCTTTGGCTTCAGTTTCCAGGTCAATTTCCCCAATGTTATCCTCATTATCTTGTTTATATAAATTTTCTGTATATTCTTTCCAACTTTTTTTAATGCTTTCTGGATCATTCAATATCCGCTGATAGTTAAATACCTATGTATCATAAATACGTATGAAGTGAGTCTCTTTCAATTGAAAGGAAACTTCAGAGTGAGAGGGCAAGGGATGAAGTTAAGAAGTGATAGGCTGCGGAGTAATTTAAGTAAATACTTTTTTACCAAAAGGGTTGTAGATACATATACTAGTTTCCCAGTAGAGGTGGTAGAGATATAGACTTTACCTAAATTCAAGAAAGTGTGGGACAGGTACATGGGATCTCTTAGGGAGAGGAGGAGATAGTGGATGCTGTGGATAAGCCATTTGGCCTTTATCTGCCATCATGTTTCTATGTAATAACTGTACAATCCACATAGCCACTGGAAGGGCCTGCTGTGACAACTGCAGACCCTAAAAACAGAGGCAATAGACCATGCTTCCCCAAAGAAACAAGAGACATCCACAAAGCACACCAGGTTGAGCCAGTTCCTGGACACAGGAGTTAAAAGTTCAAATGCTTTATTACAAATTTCAAACTACACCAACAAAACACTGGAGCCTAGACCCAACACAGGCTGTGTTTCGGCAAATTTAGCCTTCCTCAGAGGTACTGTGAAACTGACAGATGAAAAAGCTCTACGTTGGTGATGTTGAAACCGCTGTGAAAACTTCAGTGGTTAAAAAGCGAAAATGAAATTTGACCCCTTCCTGGCTGTGTTTTCAATTGTGCAGTGCTCCTCCTTGCTCTATTGGTTTCTTCTCACTGTTTCATTCTCCTCCAGGGTTGTATTGATTCTGTGGCTAAATTTGCCGAAACACAGCCTGTGTTGGGTCTAGGCTCCAGTGTTTTGTTGGTGTAGTTTGAAATTTGAAATAAAGCATTTGAACTTTTAACTCCTATGTCCTGGAACTGGCTCCACCTGGCGTGCTTTGTGGATGTCTATGTAACAACTGACCTTACAGTACATTCTTATATCAATAGGGTGATACAAAAGATTATAAATTAGGACTTATCCTTTAATATATTCCTTTTGTATAAATGTCTTCTCGTAACGGTATGTCATTGTTACACCCTTTATAAATTATTTTCTATTTTGTTAAACCCAATTTTATAGTAAATCACTTAGATGTGTGTTTTATGATTCATGGTTTATTAAGAAATAAATAAATTGTAATCTTCCTTAAGATGAAGGGCATAGAGGGATGTAACCTGCACAAACAGCAAGGACAAATCCAGCCACCTTACTGGGCAGATGGACCATATTGGCATTTATTGATCATCACATACAAAGTTACTGTATTACTGTGAAAGTTGTCTTGCTTCTGATCATCTCTAGATGATCAGGTGTTCCATACTATGTTTTGCGGGATTAATTAATCCATGCTTAGATTCCCATAATACTGAACCACAAAGAGCAGAGATGACCAATCACAGCCCAAACACTGATTGCAGGTGGCAAACAATGTTTATTAAAAGCCTTGACGTGTTAAAAAAGGACCCAACACATGCCATGTTTCAGCGCTTCTGCCTGCATCAGGCGTCCACAGTATCTTAGAATGGTAGCACCAGAAACATAGAGTAATCCGAGCATTGCAAAGCATGTAACAGGCACCAAAGATACGGTGCACCTCTGGGTGAAAAAACGTATCTATGGTGACTGTTAACACAGACACAATGGCCCCGAGAGGGGCATGGGTGGGTCGGGGTGTTCACTGAAGATGTGTGCAGTATTATAAAATTCAGGGGATTCACTGCCTAACTTATTTGTGAGGGTTTACACCAGGTTTTATTTGGTGTAAATCCGTGTGTCCAAAGTTGGGTGCGAATCCCAAAGCTACGTACGATTCTCTAAATGGCGCCCATCTAAGAGCAGAAGAAACAGAAGAACAAAATCTCTTCATCAACAAGAAACCGGCAATAGAAGAGATGGAATAGACAGGAAACCAGCAGAAACAATCACCAGTCAGGCTTTGTATGCCCACTACATTTTCTCACTCACAGGTCTTATATACATTTTTATTGAGTAGATTCTCCATAGTCCTCATTTTATTGGATACTTCCTTTGTTTTATAGCATCAATTGTTATTATATGCATTCATTAGCATGTATATATTTATGGATGGATGTAGTTTTTAAATGTTTTTATTTTGTTCGTTTTATTTAGTTTGACTCCTGATGCAGGCCTTTGGGCCGAAACACGACTCGTATCGAGTCATTTGAACTTTTATTATACCAATGAAGCCTGACTGGTGATTGTTTCCGTTGGTTTGCTGTCTCTCCATCTCTTCTGTTGCCCAACTCCGAGCACCATTTAAAGAATAATACTCGACACACATTTTTTTCAGCACTCAATTGTGAGCACCATTTAATAAATCTAATCCTTAATAGATTTGTGACTCACCTTGTCACCACAGTTCAAAGGGACACAAAG
Source organism: Geotrypetes seraphini (assembly GCF_902459505.1). Lineage (NCBI taxonomy): Eukaryota > Metazoa > Chordata > Amphibia > Gymnophiona > Dermophiidae > Geotrypetes > Geotrypetes seraphini. Next base: position 31,406,709 of record NC_047093.1, read on the forward strand.
TAAACATTCGCATTGGAATCATACAAGACAAGCAACAAGGACAGCAATATACATTCCATTAACATGCATAAAATTAAGCAAACAAAAAAATAAAGTGGGACTTATCTGAGTAGGGACAGTGGCATAGCGAGGGGGGTGCCATCGTGGCAGAGGCTCCAGCACCTCTCTTCCTCCCCGCCCACCCACCTACCTCTTCAAATGATCGCCAGCCACAAGCAGCATCTCTTACCTGCTGCTTGCGCCAGCCTCAGCTCTCCCTTTGACATAACTTCCTGGTCATGGGATCAGGAAGTGATGTCAGAAGGAGAGCTGAGGCTGGCGTGAGCAGCAAGTTAGAGATGCTGCTTGCTACCGATGATCATCTGAAGAGGTATGGTGTGAGTGGCGGGGAGGGGGTGCATGGCACTTTGATGCCGGGTGCCACCGCCCCAAGTACCCTCTTCCCTTGCCATGCCACTGGGATCAGATCCTATCCAGATTAATCCCACTCTTTGGGTCCATACCTGGGTTTCCTGTGGCATAAAGTGCATAATGCCACTGAAAGCCTGGTGGTCATGGCATGGAGCCTGGGCAGGGTTTGCATTTATTCTGTTAGTGGTATATTCAGTCCACTAACCCAGTAATTGCCTGGAAAAATGAGGACAGCAAAAAGGATTTCCTAACATTATTGATTCTCTGTGCCCCACTCTGCATATCACTGGTACTTGGATAAGCAGCAGTGGCCAAGTTATACCTGGATATTTGGATATTTAAAAAACCTATGGCCACTGGCATTTAGAAGAAAACTGACCACCACAAACTGGATACTGGTGAGAACGTTAACATGTTCCTCTAAACACCCCTCTTTTAAAGTCATAGGCCTGACTGAACAGGTTTCTCTTGAGGTTCTTCTGAAATGTCCAGATGTTTCTCATGGTATGTACAGTGTCATAGGAAACATATTCCATAATCTAAGTACATAGACTGAGAATACCCTCATCTGAGTCATTTGTTCCTACTTGCAATAATCACAGAATACTATATGTGCTTTATGAACATGAGTTTATTGGGCAAACAGAGGTATATGGGAGCAATAATGAGAGCAGAAAATCTGAAGATAAGGATGCACACCTCTGACTTAGAGACTGAAGGCTCTGTTGGTCCAGCTATTGACCTTTGAGCGAGAGCAATTACCCCAGGATCACCTCCAGCCCTCTAGTAATCCACTCCTACCAACTAACTCCCTTCATTCATTTACCAATCCAATTAGTGAACAGACTGGGGAGTCAGTAGGTGGGTGGAGAAGTCTGGGGCAGAGTTTTTTTTAGAGTCAGAGGCTGTGACCTGGCTATTCCAGTGCTTAGATGGAGGTTTAGGCTTCAAAAATTTAACTCCTGGGCTAGTGTTAGTCTATAGCAGCCCTACACAACATGCGGCCCGATACGGCTCTCACTGCGGCCTGCAGGCAGCTGCCGCATCAATGAGCAAGCCTGCCCCAGAGCACTTCATTCTACTTCCAGGGCAAGCCTGCACTGCGCAGTAGCTGCCTGAAGACTCCTGCTACCATCGCGTGCCGGGACTCCTGTCTTGTTGCCATGGTGTGCCGGGACTCTGCCTACCTCCTCTTTTCTCTGCACCCCCAGACCAGCAGCGGCAGCTCTGTGTGCTTTTAACTTCGCCACAGAGCTGCCGCTAGCAATAGTTTAGATGTGGTTTTGTGAGGTAGCCTCGGGGCCTTTGCTATGCCTGCCCGCTTCGATGATGCAAGGCAGGCCAGCCTAGCAAAGGCCCCGAGGCTGCCTGATGAAACCATATCTAAACTAATGCTAGCGGCAGCTGTGTGGTGAAGTTAAAAGCACACAGAGCTGCCATTAGGCTAGACTCGAGAAAGGAGAGGTATTGCTGGACAGGGAAAGGGAAGGGAGGAGAGTTACTGCTGGACAGGGGGAAGGAGTACTGCTGGACAGGGGGGGAGGGAAAGGGAGAAGAGGTGCTGCTGGCCTGGCAGAAGGGGATGGAAATGAAAGGTGCTACACATTGGAGGGGAGGGTGAGATGGTGCATGGGGAGAGAGCCAGAAAGGAGGAAGGGAAGGGAGATGGACATCAGGGGGCGAAAAAGAGGAAGGGAGAGAGAAATGTTACACTGGGGGGGGGGGGGAGAGAGAGAGATGACTAAAGGAAGGAGAGGAGTCTGGTAATGCTATAGAAATAATAATAGTAGTGGTAGTAGAGAGAAATGCCAGATTATGGGAAGGAGAGGAAAGAAATGCCAGACGGGGAAGGGGGGGGAAAGGAAGGAGAGAGAAGTCAGACCACTGGGAGGAGGGAGGGAAGGAGAGAGACATCAGACCACTGGGAGGAGGGAGAGAAAGAGAGAGATGTCGGACTACTGGGGGGAAGGAGGGAAGGAGAGAGATGTCAGACCATGAAAAGAGAGATGGGAAAGTAAGACATGGAAAAGTAGATTTTGAGAAGAAAGCTGAAAATTGAATGTTAAGTTAATGCCGAAGATGGATGCAAGGCAGAAAGTGAAGAAGGAGAGAAAAACAGTCAATGGATAAGAAGGTCCTGGAAACATAGTTAAAAGCACAGAAAAATAAAGTCACCAGACAACAAAGGTAGGGAAAATGATTTTATTTTCAATATAGTAACTGAAATGTGTCAGTTTTGAGAATTTATATCTGCCGTGTGTATTGTGTGTATATGAAAAATGAAAGGAAAAAAATTGCATTACAATTAGTAAAGGGGCAGGATCTGGGACAGAGCTTGGGTGGGTTTAGGGCAGAACTTGGGAGGTTTGTGTTTGGGGGTGTTTAGCTTGAAGTAGTTGAGAAGCACTGCTGTAGGCAGCCGACGCCAGTGTCTCTCCTTCTCTCCTGTCCTCTTCCCTGCTAGCACCCCCTCAGGGCCCGTCTGGAAGGCCTCTGCGCTTGCACGGATGTCAACGTGATGCCACGCATGCGCATGATGTCATCACGGCAACGTCTGTGCACTTCCGGGTGCCTCGAGCCGTGGCCACTATCTGCAGCCCTCGCTACATTTTCCGACTTCGTTTCGGCCCCGGATCATTTTTGAGTTGTGCATGCCCGGTCTATAGTACTGTGCCAGTGTAATTACTGAACCTGGGAGACTCAAGTTCAGGACCCTTGAATCCAAGAATTCCAAGTCCAGGACCATGCTCCAATAAAGCTCCACTTTTGACCCTTCAGTTTGATTTCTAGCATTGAGCCATCCCTGGTATCAGCTAATCCCTTCATTTAAATGGGATTTGCATGGATGTGTGCTAATTTTAAGCTCATATTTTCACTCACCTTTTAATGCACATTTTTTGTAAGTTATAACCCTCATTAAATCATAAAGTTTAACTGACCATAGGGTACACTAAATGCGAGTGCTTTGCACCCCTACTTCCATCAGCCTATTTCTAAGCCTTTCAGCCTCGCTGTCCCTCCATCTGTCTCTCTTGTCACATATCTCTCCTTTCCCCTTTTCTTCTCTCTATCTCCATATCTGAGTCTCTCCTCAGCTTTTCTCAGTCTTAGGGTCATGTTAGGTAAAGAAGCTGTTTCTATGGTGACCACCCTGTGAACTTGCTCTTTGGTGTATGAGGCTCTGAGAACCTCCCTTGCCTCTCCTGCCCTGCATCCTCTGGTTAGAAATGCATGTGTTCAGGTAAGTGCTTCTTCTCTCAGTCACAGGAGTCAGCAAGCAAACTGAGATGCAAAGGCGGGAAGGGGTAAAACACGGACCTGACGGACCTCGCGGATCTAAACCCACACGTCCTTAAAAATCTGAGGTCCGTGTCCTTGCCACTTGTAGTTTCAGTCTGACAGACCTCGATGAGATTTTAGCGCTGACGGATCCGTCTCAGCATAGGGAGGGAAAAGTATTAGGATCCGTCAGCGCTAAAATCTCATCGAGGTCTGTCAGAGTCAGAGACTAGTGCTGGAGCAGCAGAGTAGAAGCCAAGAGAGCAGGGACATAGGTTTGGGATGTGCGTTATGGAAAAGAAGTCTCCAAACGTTGCTGGGTGCTGCCGGGGTTCATTCTGAGGATCGTAGGCATGAGGCAGAGCCTCGGCTGCTTTCCTTCTTCTGAATTGCTCAATGTACCCCTCTGCTCTGCCTTTCTTGGGGAAGGGGTAAATCGCTGGTCTCAGTCTCTGACAGACCTCTATGACATTGTAGCGCTGACAGATCCTAATACTTTTCCCTCCCTATGCTGAGACGGATCCAACAGCGCTAAAATCTCATAGAGGTTTGTCAGAGACTGAAACTACAAGTGGCACGGACACGGACCTCAGATTTTTAAGGACGTGTGGGTTTAGATCCGCAAGGTCCGTGAGGTCCGCATTTTACCCCTTCCCTGCAAAGGCAGCAAATTAGTGCATCACTCTGTTGGACTTATGCTATAAATATTTCAGCCCAAAATTCAAAAGTGCTTATCCAAGTAGCAGAACTTACGACCCAGATAAATGCCACTGACCAGGGCCGTCCATCAATTTTTATTCAGATAAAGCCACTGCAAATTATTAAAGACAGGAAATAGTCAGGCTTAACATAAGATGATCTTTGCAAAAGCACTAGAAATGCAAGAAGAAAGCGTGAACGTTATTTCAAAGTTTTTTTTTATTGTAAATAAACTTTCAATGTAAAAGTTAAATTGCACACTTTTTTTTTTTTTTTGCAGTTTTCAGCCTCGATATGACACATGAAGAAGCATTGTGCTGCCCCCCTCCCATTTCACCTTCCCTTCAAACCGAAAATAAATCACCAAATAAATTTTCCAAGATAACAGACCTACATACAAGTTGTAGATTGGCCTTTGTAGGATGGAGGGTACAAGGAACATGGTCTGTGCAACAGATGAGTCATTTCGACCATATCTGAGGCCCTTTAGGGCACCTACACTTCAACAAGAAAAAAAAAAAATACAACCCCCAACTTTGGGGGTTACTAAATGAGATCTCTCAACAGCACAGGGACTCATAAATTCTCTCCCACCACCTCCCTTAGCTGTGACACATTATAAAAGGTTCACAACCCCTCTAGGTCCTGCAGTCACTTGTTGTCTTCCAACAACTCGTGAAGAGAAGACCTGGTTCTTAGTGACAGTCATTCAAACTTCTTCCGCAAGCCACAAATAGTCTGTGCATTATAAAATCCCAAATCAACCATTTTCATCTCTTTGTTTTCCAAAGACAGTTATCAAATTACAAGGTTATATTTTCCGAGTGTAAAATACAATTCTACGGCTACAGATCGGCAAAGTTAGTCTATGTATTCCCCAAGACTAAAGGCTTCCATGATCAAATACATTTTCTAACGTAAAATTCATATTATCACTAAACCTTTCAAATGAAATCTGTATGCATATACATTACATTAATTCATTTACATGCCAGGAGCAGCGTAGGAAGATCTGAATTTGTTTTACCAAAATATTGGGGTTTTATCAACAATATTTCTCTGCTGTTGTGCAATCCTTTTCCCTAGTTATCAAAACAAACTTCTGATAAACTTTCAGAAGTGGGTCAGAATGCCTCAGCCGTGTTCCATTCCAGCCATTCCTAAGACTCCATGACATCCTGATCCAATTAAAATGAAGAATGAAGGAGATGAAGGATGCAGGGAAACAGAGGCACCATTTTTATTAGCAAGGGTACAGAGAGTCCTTCTGTTACCATCACAACTCTCAGATATGAATTCATACTCTCTGGATGCATCTTAATAGTTCAGCATATATGAACATCAGTTTCAAAATGCAGTGGTCCATGGATCATTTTTCAGCTGTTACCAGCTGCTCAGCATGTTTGTGCAATGCAAGGAACACCTTATTTTTAAGTTTTCCAGCAGAAACAAAGACATCAGTACTTTATCTGTTTTGTTTCAAAGGTAAAAGGGTTAATAGTCCAGTATTCTGGAAAATTTGGGAAACCTTCCTAAAATCCATTGCTTCAAAGCAAAGGTCTTATGTATATGTTTAATTTACACGTGTGGTCCCCTTGTAATATCATGTTTTAGACAGCAAATATCTCCACAGAAAAACATTTAAATGATTGTGCACCAATTCTAAAAATATAGGGTTTCTGTACAATGTTCTATGCACTTTGTATATACATCATCTATAAAGCCATTCTGCTGCTTGTCACAGGAGTTGGACCAGATTTCACCTTTCCTCTCCTCCGCCTGGGTCTGGAGGGAGTTATAAGCACCTTGGGGCCTGGAGGGACCTTGTTTGCTTTACTTTCTAATTATGTTAGGTTACACACTACCTGGGAAGTAGTCAAGCCATAGGAAGACAAGCGAGGGAGAAGTATAAAGAAAGAGGCATAGAGATATGGAAAAAGGCAAAAAAAAAAAAAAAGGACAGACAGATAGACAAAAAGGGAGAGAGAGAGAGAAACAAAGACAATGAAAAAAGGTGAGGAATAGATGAAAAGAGACAAAGGAAAACCTGAATGCAGTGCAGATAAGAACATGATTGAGAAAGGAGAACAAAATAAAGAGAGGATGTGAAGGAGGAAGAAAGGAAAAAAAAAAAAAAAAAAAGACAAAAAGGGAAAGAGAGAGAAACAAAGACATGGAAAAAAGTTGAGGAACAGATGAAAAGAGACAAAGGAAAACCTGAATGCAGTGCAGATAAGAACATGATTGAGAAAGGAGAACAAAATAAAGAGAGGATGTGAAGAAGGGAGAGAAAGGAAGGTTATCTGATTTGGCAATCACTGTATTTGATTTCACAGCTAAACAAATCATACCTTCTACTAAAACAACAAAAGCGACAAGATGCATAAGACTGAACAAGTATAAAATTTAAGTATGCCGTTTTTCTCTGTGTATGAAACTTTGATGCTGAGGCTTCCCCAGATACTCTGCTCTCATCCCTGTGGCATGCAGCCTAGCAGTGGTCTAAGATGTGAGCACAGTTTCATTTACATAATTTGTTTTAGCAGAGTCCTCTTTTCCGTCCTTTGTAAACTCCAGCAGCATTCAGACTCTCCATTCCACTAATGGACAAATGTCTATACCTGGGTTATTTGTTCATTTGGTCCTATCATTTTAAATAAAAGACACCACTGGGGCCCATTCATTCAAGTCTGTGGAGAACGCATCATTTAGTTCAAACAACTGGTCCAAGCTGACCGAGTTGGAGAGGCAATCATTTCTTCCCTCTTCCCATGGATGCTGGAGGAAAGAGGTGGCCAGGAATGTTTCATCAATATCCAAGTTGTTTTGGTTTGTTTCAGTTAGAACTTGATCTTGCCCAACTGGGTACCATTCTTGAGGACGATCAATGTGTTTTCCGTGCACAGTCAAATCCATTGTTCTTGTGATTGGGCTCATAGGAGGTGTCATCTCTAGGGCATCAAATGTGGACAAGCTCTCACTCAAGGTGGTGTCAAAAATAGCTTCCCAATCAAAATCGCCTTTCAAAGGCCCAAGTTCTGTCTGCTCCTCTTGAGTGAGCATTGGGGAACTGGAGAGACGAGGGGCCTTACATACTCGTTTGGGTAATGGTTGTTTGCGCTTGTGTGCAGCCTTTCCTTCTACTGGGTTCCAGTTCTGGTCATTAGTAGCTTCCTCAAACTCCCTCAGCAGTTCTTGGGACTCCATGCTGATGTTCAGGACTCCTCCATTTATCCAAGGGGACGTGCCCTGTTCCGAAGCAGCCGCATTGGTGGATGCTAACCCGATCCCATTTGTGAAAGCTGGATGGATCTGCACAGGAGGTAAACGTCGCTTCTTTATCGCTCCATTCATGAGCCTGTCGGCATACTGAGGGTCGATCTTCCAGAAGCCCCCTTTCCCAGGCTCGTCTTTCTCCCGTGGGACTTTAATAAAGCACTTGTTCAAAGATAAATTGTGTCTGATGGAATTCTAAACCCCCCACCAAAAAAAGAAGAAAAATAAAACAAATCACAAGGTGAGAAGAAACCCATGCCATAAAATTAGCGGAATATACTGGCTGCCACCACCCAAAGTACAAGAATCTGTGTTAATTGCCAAATAACTGTTCGGAAAGAGCTTTGCTCCTATTATAGAAAATCAACACCAAATAATAATAATAATAATCATTGGTAGTACATATACAACTTTGAAAATCCATTTCATTAAAATTTTGCTTGTTTCTCTTACATTTGGACTGTTATAAGATTAAGAGGTGGATTTTAGAAAATATGAACCAATCAGAATTAAGACATCCACGTATTTCAGAGCAGGATCTGCCAACTTAGAGCCAGTTCTAAAATACAGCATGGGTGTCGGAACGGGGCAGGCCACAGGGGCCATGGCCTCCTCAAGGATTGGTGGTCGCCGGTTGGTTCCCACTCACCCACCCCCTCCCGGCGCTGTACTGTAAAATCTTTGGGCAGCCGCTGCATGGCGCCCACGAGTAGGCCTGCCCCGGAACCCTTCATTCTATTTCTGGGGGCAGGCCTGCTCGTGGACGCCGTGTGGCGGCTGCCCAAAGATTTAAAAGTACAGGAGGAGGTGGGTGGGTGAGTTGGGAGCTGGTGAGAGGCTGTGTCGCAGGATTCTGCTGGCAAGGGCAAAGCCCTTGGACTTCCTCCCCCCCCCTCAAACAAAATAGTGTTCTGCTGCCTATGCATGGATGAATGGACTTTTACGTGTCGACTACATGTGGCAGGAGCATTCATTTTAAAATCATAGTCATCTATAATAGTTGTGAATCAACATGGGCCCATAAACGATTTATGTTATGAAATGGCAACACAAACATTTTACCGACTGGAATATAACACCCCCCCCCCTTTTTTTTTTTTTTACAAAACCACACAAGAGGTTTGTTAACATTGGCCGGGGTGCTGAATGCTCTGCACTGTGCCAACGGTCATAGATTTCCTTTGAGCGTCGTAGCAGCACAGGGCATTCAGCGTGCCAGCTGGCGCTAAAAACCTCTTGCCCGGTTTTGTATAAAGGGGGTGGGAATAAATGTTTATGTCGGCCATTTTGGAAACATAAGTGTTTAATTTTCTTCCTGAAGCTGTCACCGAGCCTGCTATCCCTTGTCACTTTTGCTTTGGGGGTGGGGCAGGATACAGTTACCAGATTTTCCCGAAGAAAAATCCGGATCCGTGGCCCACCCAGTTCCACCTGTGTCGTGCCCCGTAATACATCCCAGCCCCACCCCCCCAGACGGCATCCGCGCATGCATGGACACAATGCAATGATGTCACACGCGCAGGCACGTGTCATCACCACGCCAGGTTTTGAAAAGCCGCCCAGACATGTCCTCGAAAAGGAGGACATGTCTGGAGAATCTGGACGTCTGGTAACCCTAGGGGAGGACATCAGTCACTGAGGGATCAAGGGAAAGACCTTCCCTAATCTCTCCAGTGAAGCACTGCTCAGTATGAGTACTTTTTTGAAACACAGATATCCTGGGTAGTAGGTGTCAATGCCAATATTGATCTTTTTAAATATAGATTTGCATCTCCCTTTACAAATGGGAAATAAGGTGACGGGACTAAATTGCGCGAGACAATGGCGCGCAAACAACTGAGCGCAAGGTTGACGGCGCACTGAAGAAAAGCACTATTTTAAAGGGCTCCGACGGGGTGTGTGGGGGGAACCCCCCCACTTTACTTAACAGACATTGCGCTGGCGTTATGGGGGGGTTTGGGGGGTTGTAACCCCCCACATTATACTTAAAACTGAACTTTTTCCCTAAAAAACAGGCAAAAAGTTTGGTTTCAAGTATAATGAGGGGGGTTACAACCCCCAAACCCCCCACAACGCCAGCGCGATGTCTGTTAAGTAAAATGGGGGGGTTCCCCACCAACACCCCCCGTCGGAACCCTTTAAAATAGTGCTTTTCTTCGGCGCGCCATCAACCTTGCGCTCAGTTGTCGGCGCGCCGTTGTCTCGCGCGATTTTGTCTATGAACCGGGAAATAAACATGTATTTCTAAGCCTATCCTAGACCCACCTAAAACAAGCCCAAACTATACCTCCATACCTTATGCATGTTTTAGATCAGTGGTTCCCAACCCTATCCTGGAGGACCCCCCCAGGCCAATAGGGTTTTCAGGATAGTCCTAATGCATATGCATGAGAGAGATCTGCATATAATGGAGGTGCCAGGCATGCAAATCTGCTCCATGCATATTCATTAGGGCTATCCTGAAAACCCGACTGGCCTGGGGGGGTCCTCCAGGACACAGTTGGCAACCACTGTTTTAGAGCCTTAGATGTATAAAGCACTTCTAAAATAAGATCACAAGGCAATGGCGGAATAGAAATCGCTAATGTAATGTAATGTAATTATAGAGGAAAGGGACAAGAAACCTGAACTTGTCACGCTTAAAACTACTACTTGCTGAGATAGCAGTCAAAATACAACCAAGTTGATTACTAGCAGACAAAGAGGATGCCAAGGGGATTCAGAATGGAGAGATATTTTAAAGGTTGCCTAGATATTGTCCTGTCTAGTCATCCATAATCCTTGTTGTGGGAGCAGCAAAGGCAAATCCGAGTGCCTGGAACTTTGAATAAAATCTCCTCAAGGTTGCTGCTCACTGGCTGAGAGTCCTGGCATCTCTCCAAAGCACACAGCTCCTGCAGGCCTCGCTCTATCTCTTTCTATTATGGTGGTATGACCTTTAAAGATGGTCGGAGCTTACAGGAACCAGGATGGGGGTATGCTCAAAAAGGACTGTAGCTAGGGAGAGGGCAGGAGAAAGAAGGAGCGGTGGGAGAATGCACTAGCACAGCATATTAAAAAAAAAAAGGTTTTATTTTGCAAGCATTTGGGACTACAGCGGCTGAGAATTTACTGTTTAATGAAATTTAACAAGGGTCATAGAACTGCAGGCCCAGTCCTCCTACCCCCAGACCCCCTCCTTTTTCATTCAGCCAGCCTGGTCTGAAGTTGATGATTAGCCAACCGGTGAGCATATTTATCATTCTTGCCTGGTGCAATCAATCAAATACCACCTACATCTTTGGAAAGGGGGCTTGCAAAAAAGTTTTGTTTTGTTTTGTTTTTTTTAACATTTTAATTAAAACGCAGAGCTCATTCTTAGAGAGGAGTGGTCCAGAGAATGTCAGCTCTGGTACTACAGCACTTTCACAGCTATTCAAATGCTTACACATTTCTGAATCTTTACAAGCAGTGCTCTTAGCTAGTAAAAAAACTCAGAATTCTTACCCTGTCTGGCTTGGTGTTTGTAGTTCTCTGCTCTCTTAAAGATACAGCTCAACTAAGTTTTCTCCCACCCCCTCGAGATTTTCCATCTTTTCTCAGTTTTTGCTCACAGTTAAAGATCTACCTATTCAAAGTGACTATATTTACTTCAGTTTTTCCAATTTCTTAGCTGTGACTTGCCTTACTATAATCCTATAATTTGCTGTCGTCTTTACTTCACTTGCTTAATATTTTTCATATGCCTCAAGATGTCTTGGGTAGCAGCAAATAAACATTTTATTACTTACATGTTCTTAAATTTGAAGAAAAATGTCAACAAAAGCATCTTAGCGAGGGAAGAACCTCCTTTCTCCTCATATTTATGAGATTTAAGAGGGATTTAGCTATTGGTGAGCCTGAAGCCCAATGGAAATTGATGAATATTTTTGCACCAGTCTTTGGAAAAGGGACTTGACTATCTAGTTTATTTGTAGATAATTGGTAGTGTAGGGAGCTTGAGATTAAAGCTACTTGCTCTCTAACAAGCTTGTCCATCCATAACTACACAAAGAATAAGCTCTTTCACCCAAAGATTTTCCCAAAAACTAATGCTTCAGGGTTATCAAACCCCCGGACTGGTGTTTAGCCTATTGCATGCCTGGAACTCTTGTTCTAATTTCCATATGAAAGGTATAACAAGTTCAGGCTTGCAGTGGGGTAAAGTGTAGTTACTTACCTGTAACGTAGGTTCTCCGTGGACAGCAGGATAGTCAGCCACATATGGGTGTTGTCCCAACACCTCCCAATTTGCGGATAAGCTCTCCAATAGCTCAGAGAGATTTTTTTTTTTTTTTTTTTTCTGAGCACGTGCAGTGCCAGGGCCCCACTGGGCATGCCCGAGCCCTACCCATTTCCCCCTGCTTCCCCCTAATCCCCAGGATGTTCCTAGCTGTGGCCGGGTCGGCCGTATGGGGAGGCGGGTGGGTTGTGTGGCTGACTATCCTGCTGTCCACGGAGAACCTACGTTACAGGTAAGTAACTACACTTTCTCCTAGAACAAGCAGGATGAGTCAGCCACATATGGGTGACTCCCTAGCCGAGGGATGTACCGACTGGACCTGCGCCTTAGCGCTTTGTGCATCCCTCGCCTGGCTGTGGAGGCCGAGCCGGGCAGGGTAATCAGGCAAAGCAGGTAAAGTTGTGGAAACAAGGTTTTAGATAAAGTGCTGTGTTAACTGAGCAATAATACTCACAGAACAGTGAACTGGTCAATGACAATCAATGAACAGTGAGAAACCAACTGGTCAAAAGTGACAATTCGTACTTGCATGTGAGAATTCATACTTGCCTATTCCACATTCAGTCTAGACAGGAGACTTATTTAACTCACAGAACAGCGAAACTGGTCAATGACAATCAATGAACAGTGAGAAAGCCAACTGGTCAACAGTGACAATTCTTAACTGGTCAACAGTGACAATTCGTACTTGCATATGAGAATTCATACTTGCCTATTCCACATTCAGACTAGACAGGAGTGCTGGAAGACCTACTTAACTCACAGAACGGCGAAAACTGGTCAATGACAATCAATGAACAGTGAGAAAACCAACTGGTCAACGGTGACAATTCATAACTGGTCAATAGTGACAATTCGTACTTGCATATGAGAATTCATACTTGCCTATTCCACATTCAGACTAGACAGGATTGCTGGAAGACCTACTTAACTCACAGAACAGTGAAATTGGTCAATGACAATCAATGAACAGTGAGAAACCAACTGGTCAACAGTGACAAATCATACTTGCATGTGAGAATTCATACTTGCCTATTCCACATTCAGTCTAGGAAGAAGTGTTGGAAGACTTACTTAATCAATATCTATAACACCCTACTTGAACAGTGTTTGTCGATATTTATAACACCCTAATTGATCAGTGTTTGTCAAGGCTGTGCTAGTGGTTGCTGTCCCTCCCGGGAGGGAGCCTGTGCTTGGTGAAGGTGTGCATGGAGGACCAAGTGGCTGCATCGCAGATGTCCCCTATTGGTGTGTGGTGCAGATGTGCCGTTGTGTTGGCTATGGTTCTGCGCTGGTGGGCGTTGGCTCCCACCTGCGGTTGATGCTGCGCTTTTCTATAGGTAAAGGGGATGCACTCTTATATCCAGCGCGCGCCTGCATTTGGTGGCCGGAAGTCCTGGTCTGTTTTGGTCGTAGGAGACGAACAATTGAGGCTTGTCTAATCTGCTGCATAGTCAGGGCCCACACACAGTCCAGGAGGTGTTGCTGAGGTGGCAGTGTGCCTCCCTGTGGGGAGATGTAGAGTGCCGGGAGGCACGCTGAAGCCGCCTTCGGCAAGAATCGGGGGTGGGTTCTGGGTACCACCCTGTTCTCATGAGGGAGTGTGTCGGTAGACACGATGGTCAGAGTTTTCCCAGCCAGGAATACGGGATCTGCCTCCCCCAAAGGTTTGAAGGGGTCGAGGTGAGATGATGCGGCACCAAGTTGAGGTCCCATCCGGGCGGTGGTGGTCTGACTGGTGGGTGCAGATTGGACAGTCCCTTCATGAAATTTTGTGATTACTGGATGCCTCGACACTGGTTTGCTGTCTAGGCCAGCGTGGTATGCCGTGATTGCACTTAGGTCGACCTTGATGGAAGTGGGTTTTAGGTCCCCCTGAGATAAGCTCAGTATGTACTGCAGGATGTCCGGTATGGGGCAGTTGTAGGGGTCTCGCTGCGTGTCTGTGCACTGGTAGCGGAACCTTCTCCCTTTCAACCCATAGCGTTTTCTGGTAGAAGGTCTTCTGGCTGCCATAAGAGTATGCTCCACGTCTTGTGGTAGGTTCATCCTCTCATCATCCATGCGGTCAGGGCTAAGGAACGCAGGTCGTGGTGGAGGGGGTAATGAGAACTGCACTGATCTGGAGCGGGGAGAGGTGGGTGAACCGCTATCCCTTGCCGGAACGGGAACCATGGTTGCAGGAGCCCGATCAGGGCAATCATGATCACCGTTGCTCTGTCCTGAAGAATCTTCTGCAGGACTTAGGGTGTTCCAACTCACAGACAGACCGTCGGGGCTGAGATGGCGATGGGTTGATCTCTTTGCGCAGAAGGTCGAGTATTTTGAGTTCGGTTCGGTTGCAAATAGGTCGATGCTCGGTGTGCCCCAGGTGCTGAAGATCTTCTTCATCGCCGCTGGGTTGAGACACCACTCATCGGGATCCAGCTGGTGGCTGAGTCTTTCTGCCAGGTCGTTCTGCTCCCACAGGAGGTAAGTTGCCTGGATGGTGCATTGAATGGAGTTGGAGAACTCCCACATGTGGCAAGCTTCCTTGCATAGTGAGGTTGACCCTGTCCCTCCCTGTTTGCTGATATAGTGCGAAGCCACCTGGTTTTCTGTTTGGGTGAGGACTGCCCTGCCTGTTTGAAGGTTTCGAGGGCATTCCCTAAGGCCCTGAGCTCCAGTGGGTGGGTGGTCAGAGGTTGGGTACACTGGTCCCAGTGACGTCTGAGGTGCCCTTTCAGGGATCACATGAGTAGTCTGGTGTGCTGCACAACAAAGACCGGAGCGTGCTGATGATGAGCTGCTGGCAGGGATGCACTGGGCCAGGGATGTCATGGCGTCGATCTGGTAGTCCCGTAGGACGGCCTTGGTCTGCGTGGTGTCGATGACTGCCCAGATGAACGATATCCCCTGGGTGGGTATCAGGTGGGGTTTCATGTAGTTGATGAGGAACCCCAGTTCTTGGAGGAGGGTTATGGTGGTTGACGGGGCTGCCAGCTGTCGAGATAAGATAGGACGCGCACCCCTTGAAGGCGAGGATGTGCCACTGCCACGCACTTTGTGAACGCTCTTGGAGCCGTTGAGAGTCCAAGGGGAGTCCTTGTACTGGAGGCATCTGTTTTGGCTTTAGAAGCGACAATGCCTCCTGTGGGCTGGGTGCATGGGATACTAGCCAATACTCGGGCTGTAACAGGGCCAAGACTGTACCCAGAGAGTGCATCTGGACCTTGTGTATGCATCTGTTGAGCTTACAGAGATCCAGGGACGAGCGTTGTCCTTGTCCATGGTGACGCGGGGGTTCCTGGAGTAGAAACCCCTTGGTGATCTCCTCTGTTCATCACCGCCTCTATTGATTCTGCCGAAGCAGGTCCTCTCCTTGCTGCAGGAAAGTTGGGTCATCAGATGGAGGGTCCCCCGCCCACTCGGGGGGGGGGGGGCGGGAGTGGAGACGAATTCGGAATCCCTGCTTGATGATGCTGAGGGCCCACTGGTCGATGGTGATCCTGGGCCAAGCCTTCGCAGACAATCTGATCCTGTTGGGCCGGAGGGTGGTCAAGGTTCTGTTTTTGTCTTGGGGAGAGGGTTGCCCTTGGATGCCCCTGCCCCTCGGGCGGTGCTTGTTTGCATAGCAGTTATGTTACTGTTGCGAGCGCTGGGGCACAGACTGCTGCCAGTGTGGACTGGCTCAGTTGTGAGCTGGAGTCTCTATTTTATTTTATTTATTTATTTCCTCTCACTGGCCTCCTGATAAAGCCGCATCTGGAACTGGAGCGCAGCAATTCGTGCGCTCAGCATTGCGCCCTCGAAGGTCTTTTTCCCCGTGGAAACCAGGGTTTTTCAGGTCCTTCCCTGATGGGGGATGGAGGGGGGGGTCGTGCTGCCCTGTTTCTCTTAAGCTACCGCAATGTCCATGTATGGCTGCTGCGGGTTGTCGAATCCCTGGGCTGGAAAGATCTGGTACTTCAATCCCAGTCTCCTTGATGTTGGTTGCCCTGAGGAGGGAGTCAGCCAAATCTCGTCTCTGCAGTCTAGGAGGTTCTTGTGGACTGGAATCGCCACTGCCTGCGTGAAGTACTGGTACTGGTAGTTCAGGCCTTGTAATACTCTGTCTTGGGTACTTGTTGTCCACCCACGTGGATCTTGAGAAAGGCTGTGAGTTTCTGGAGGGACTTGGGGTGAGTCCTCGTTTGTGGGTTTTTTGTTTTTGTTTTTTTTTAGTAAATATTTATTTATTTTTGTGGGTGGTGATTCGGGGCGTGGCTGGAGGCTGGTGTGTAGCTTGTTCCTCCGTTGCTTGGGTGCATGGCATGCCGCTGAACCGCGCCATGTTGTTGTGCGTGGCTCCCTCTAAAGGGGGACATAGTGGGGAGTGTAGCCCGCTGAGAGAGGAGTGGGTCAGCAGGAGGATTAACTGTGGCTGCTGGTCCCACCCCTGGTGGTTCGCAGGTTCATGTGCTGCTCCACTTGACTGGTTGGGTGGCTCCATGTACCCCACCGCCCTTCCCTGTCCTTCTTGAGAGGGGGGGAGAGCCTGCAGAGAAGGGGCAGGATGCACCCCTTCATCTGTGCCAGTGCACCTGGCTGCGTTTCCCACTGTGCCTGGAGGCAGAGAAAGAGGAGTGATAATGCCTCTTGAGTGGGCTTCTGCTGCTGTACTGCCTATTGTATATTAAACTGTACAGCGCTGCATATGCCTTTCAGTGCTATAGAAATCATGAATAGTACAGAGTCCCTCATGCTAGCTGGAAAAGCACTCTGCCTAGGTTTTATGAAGAGCAAACAGCTTTTTAGACTGAGGAGTTTCAAACCCCCACCCTTGGAGAGGCATGGTCTGACATGCCGCATCTCTGAAGATATCAGCACCCTGCTGAGAAAGGCAGACTCCTCGTTCCCAACCTGAGAGGGGGAGGGGGGCGGGGTGGGAAAGGTGTGAATTGTAGACTCTGCAGGACCCCAAGAGGGAAAGAAACATCAAGTTGGTTTTTTTTTTTGTTTTTTTTTCAGCATGTCCTTTATAAGCTGAACTTTGGGGCAGCATGTCTCCTACTGGGGGGAGAGGTCTGCAGGTCCCCTCCAAGGGAAAGAAGCATGGGAGATTCTTTCTCCTTAAATTCAGATTGGGAGGAGGGTGGGGCAGAGCCCTCGGGGCTGCAACAGATTATCAGAGGTTTTCCCAAAAACAAGCAGATAGGACTTACCTTTGAACCCCGATCGGCTCCCTTCAGAGGCTGGCTGTAAGAGGCAGCATGCCGTCTGGAGGGTGAAAGCCCCGATCTGTTGCTTGCAGAGGCTGTGGATTTACGCAGCAGCATGCAAGACTCCTATCGGCTGCCCTGCAGAGGATGGCTGCATGGCAACATGCAGGGATTCCTGGAGAGATCTCTCGGTCTGGCGAGACTCCTATCGGCTGCCCTGCAGAGGCTGGTTCTAAGCGGCAACATGCAGGGACTCCGGGAGATATTTCTCTACCGGGCCAAGTGCAGGTGGGGGGATTAGCTGAGCCAGGGCATCCTGGAGGCTCCTTGCCACTGTAGCATGTGGATCCCCCGCTGCTGCATTCTGATGAGGATGGCTGCTGGAGGAAGATTCTTGGGCCTCACTTCTCTTCATGCCCTGCGGAGGCTGGCTGTAAGCAGCAACATGCAGGAACTCCTGGAGAGATCTCTCGGTCTGGTGAGACTCCTATCGGCTTCCTGCAGGGGCTGGCAGCTAGCGACAGCATGCAGGACTTCCGGGAGAGATTTCTCGACCGGGCAAGTTGCAGTCGGGGGGGTTGACTGAGCCAGGATGTCCTGGAGGCTCCTCACTGGATTCGTCTGTGGATCCCCCGCTGCTACGCTCCGATGAGGATGGCTGCTGGAGGAAGATTCTCGGGCCTCACTTCTCTTCATGAAGTCTCTCATTGCCCTCTTCCTTAGCTTGCGTGCACGTGGTGACATGTGCGCACAATGCAAGCCACACGGAAACCTCGAGCGCCGGATCCAATCAGTGGGCGCACAATTCATGAGGATCCAGTGTGTTCATCCTCCTCCTGCATCCCAGTTGTTTCTTTAGATGATTCAGGCATCTTCAAGTTGAGTAGAAAAGTTGTAATGGAGAGCTGTAGAAAAATCCGACCGATGGGAATGGGCGGAAACTAAAGACTGGGGATTAGGGGGAAGCAGGGGGAAATGGGTAGGGCTCGGGCATGCCCAGTGGGGCCCGGGCACTGCACGTGCTCAGAAAAAAAAAAAAAAAAAAATCTCTCTGAGCTATTGGAGAGCTTATCCGCAAATTGGGAGGTGTTGGGACAACACCCATATGTGGCTGACTCATCCTGCTTGTCCTAGGAGAAACCCAGGTTAGGCTGAAACTGCCCTGTAAAGGCGTCCCTTGGTAACCTTATCTTCTGTATCACTGGGTGACTCACTTTAGCACTTGTCATAGACTAAGTCCATTTTTGAGTGTCCAATTGTAAAATTATTTGGTGCCCAAAATCCACATGGCTCTTAGGCTCAGCCAAATCAATGCTAATAGCTCTTTCTTCTAGTGTTAGATTTTGTGGAAAAAATATTAATCTTAATATACCACTTATAATCTAAGTGGTTTACATTCAGGTACGTAAACATTTTTCCCTGTCCGTCCTGGGGGGCTCACAATCTATCTAATGTACCTAGGGCAATGGGGGGATTAAGTGACTTGCCCAGGGTCACAAGGAGCAGTGTGGGTTTGAACCCACAACCTCAGGGGACTGAGGCTGTAGCTCTAACCACTGCACCACACACTCCTCTTAATAGGACCATGCACTCTCCTTGTCATCCATTCTGATAAAATAAAATTGCAAATGAAGACTATATAAATTGATATAAAAAGTAGAGAATGAAAGGGTGACAGAATATGTCACCATCCCCGTTCCTGCGGATAACTGCAGGAAACCATCCCCGTGTCATTCTTTAAGGAGAGAGGGAAGAATCAGAGTATGAATGGGCCCAGCCACTGACCCTCAAGCCTTGCATTGAAGAATGCTGGTGTAGAAGGACTGAGGTTGAGAAAGACAATAAAGCATGAGATGGGATGGTTTTCCGCGGTTATCCACAGAGAAGGGGACAAAGCAAAAATAAGTTACTAACTTTCCAGGGAAGGTGAGTTGTGAGCCCACCGGGACAGACAGGGAAAAATGCTTGAGTACCTGAATAAATTAAGCAAGGCAACCCCATGACCTTTTCCTGGCACTTTTGACTTTCTTTTCTGTAGCCATACTACCTGGTTGGACCTGCCCCTGTTCAGCTTCTAAAAAATCTGGTGAAGACAAAAATGTGGAGAAGATGATGTTCAAGATACAGAACTTCTCATCCGTGCAGAGTTGTTTCTTGGTTTGTTTTTAGTCTCTAATCCATGAGCTTCTGTATCATTCAGGACCTCCAGGGACCCCTGAGGAAGACTGTATCGTTGAAACACAGACCGTGTTGGGTCCATAGTCCCCAATGCTTTGGGTTCTAGATATTTTTTTATATGGATTATTAAACTGGTTTTTGGTTTTTTTTTTAATAAAGCCTGCATCTTGAACATCACCTTCTCCACAGAGTTTTTTGTCTTCGCCAGATTTTCATTTTGTCAACCTTTTGTTTGCAGCGTCTAAAAAATACTAGTTTCAGGATCCTCCAGATCAACACTTCTGTGTAAATAGGTATAAGCTACAAACTAATTTTCATAAGGTATTGAAATCAATTCTATTATGCACTTATAAAAGAGAGGAGTAGGATAGGGAGCAAGGTGCGTGATTACCTGCCAGGTGGGATCCGCATGTCTAAAATAACAGAAATTATCAGTGATCCATTTGTAGATAGCTGAAAGAGTAATTTTGATCTTCTTGCTGGCCTGCATGGCCATGCAAATCAGAGTGGCATAAGAGTATGGAGGTTTAATGTGGGGATTCGTCTTGTAGTCTATGTCCTCCATGGGTTGGGCTTGGATGCCCATACCAAGGTGGGCAGTCCTAGATGTGGAAGAAGAAATGGGCTTGCCTGGCGTATGGGGCATGCCCATGCAAGCTGGATCAGCAGCCAAGGGAGAACACGGGGCGGCAGAGCCTGGGATCTTGCTGTAGCCATGAGGGTCTGAAGCACTGGCAGAGGACGAAGACTTGTTCACATTTGCGTTGATGATGGAGAATTCTTGCAACCACTGCAAGCTGGTTAGACTGTCATCCAGGTTCACCGAGTCCCCCATGATGGTCTCCTGTACGCCTTCCCCCTCCACCTGAAGGCTTTGCCAGCACTCAGCCATGTCTGGGGTGGCCACAATGGGCAGGTCCAACATCCAGGAAGCTTGGGAGGAAGTTTGTAGGAGAGGTGGGGCTCAGATCACTCCAGTCACCTGCAATTATGGTCATAGATCAACGTATAAGCCAAAGTAAACTTGTGCTTAAAATAATGGAAACTGCTGATACTATAAACTAAAGTAAAACAATCCCTCAGTTTCTGATTCTGAACTTCTGAAAATATCTGTACAGTCTTTACTTTGCATTTAACAGCATCGTTCTCCTACTATACTTCTGCAAAATGAAATCAAATTGGAAATACACTATGCTATATTTTTCTTTCTAATATTTGACTATCAATTTGAAGCCAGTGAGCACTTCACAAGTAGAATGCATCCTTACAGTGTCACTGAAGCTCAGAATTTTATACCTTACTTAAGGACGAAGCTTGGTGATACTCCAGCTCCCTTGGGATTATACCCCCTCCAGAGGCAACAAGAAGGTGCACAAGAGCCATCTAAAATCCCAAAGCTGACAACATGGACTTACACAACTTCGTAAGGAAATCTGTGGCTCAGATTCCAAAGTGCACAAGGAGGAAATAGGGAGAATGCTGCAACACCTGATCTAACTCGCTCCAAGGCTCTCTCTAGTTCTCCCTGCTTTCTGCAGACCCCAGACTGCACCATTATTACCAGAATGGAGGAACACCAGGGCATTCTAGAAAGGTCTGTCTCCTCCTATTTGTCTGAGTTATTGCTCTACTTATCAGGAAACTAGGTACAATTTATAGTAAGTCATTAGTATGGTGCAAGACTGGCCTTTAGAAATAGCAGCCTGCATCTATTCATGAATCACATTTTACAAACAGACCCCCCTACAATGTACAAGCACAGTAAAGAAATAAGACAAAATGATCACCCTATGTCCACTCTTGTATGTCACTCTACCCCCACAATAATGGGTCCCAAACCTGTCCTACTGACCTCACAGCCAATCAAGTTTCAGGTACATTAGAAAGAGTGGGAGCCAGCCGGGACAGATAGGGAAAAAATGCTTGAGTACCTGAATAATTTGTAATCCGCATAGAATTGTAGGATAATTGGAATATAAATTATTAAAATTAACATACATGAGAAATATGCATCCCATGCACTGGAGACCCACCCTGTACAAACATCTCTCATCCGTGTCCATGGTGGAGACCAGCTGTGGAAGTCACCAGGACACGTTTGGGAAGTCACTAATGTAGCAACATCGCAATTTTTATCTTTCCAAACTTATACTTCATTTTCCAAAGCTCTTTCTGAAATCTGACAGCCGCAGTAGAACCAAGCCCAGTTATCTGCTAATGTGATGTACCAGCCAAGGGAAAGATTTGGGGACAGGAGGCATTCTGTAGAAAATATGATGGGTCGTTCCTTTTTTTTCCCACCTTAAACTAATATTGGGTTTGTTCAAATAACAAAAGACAGCCATATTAATTTACTTTGAAAACACAAATATCGAATGGGCAATAAATGCAAAGGGTGAATTAAACATACTTAAATGCATTAATTATCATTGGCTAACCCAGCTACAGGAGTTTCGACTATATTTTTGGGGACACAGTGGGAAAAGGAGATGAGATAAACGTCAAAAAATATGATCCTCCAAACCTGAAGGCATTCCTATTTGTTTACTCTTTGATTAGTTTGTTGGGATTTTTTTTGGGGGGGGGGCAGGGAGGTGACAGAAAAAGTGAAATAAAAAATAGATTTTTTTTTTTTTAAATAGATAGCAATTGTCTCTTCCCTTGTGTCCATTTCTGGCACAGAATGCAAACCTAGCAACTTGTTACTTAAATTTTAATTCTTATAGTGTTTTTGTATTATCTGAGCAGGAGTTTTAAGTGACTTCCAACGTTTTTATATTTTAACTTTGACTGTTCCTGTTCGAAGAATACACCTGATTTATGATGCCTCTGCTGGTGATGATGTGCAGTTTGGTTGCATTATAATTTGGCTGAAAAAAAATATCTTGCAAAAATTATTATTCTTTTTAATTTTCAAACGAAACAATGTACCACTGAAGTTAATAACTCCAGGAATAACAGATTCCGGGCACATATGTTTTTGTTTTTAATGAAGGAAAGCACAGGTTACAAAGAGTATGAAAACCGAACATATTCCGACAGTTACAGGTATAGAATCCAAAATCCTAATGCTACACTAGAAGTTCTAGAAACTGTTTCGTAAACATCAATGCGAACAGAATAACTGGTTTTCGTTTCATAACTGCCAGATCTCTAGAAGTAAAACGGTGCAAGTCTAGTGCCTGGATACGGGTCTTTTCTCGTTCTCCCCCTTAAATTTAAGAAGTATCTGCGATTGCTTACCTGATTTAGAGCGAGTCTCTCTGCTTCCAACTAAGCAGGAAGGTTCTGGAAAGAGGAATATCTACTTTTCCCCCCCGTAGATAAATTATTGCATACAGAGCCTGCCAAGTCCCTTTTTTTTTTTTTTTTTGCAAGCCTCCCAGTGATTTGTAAGCAGCTCAATGACTTGTCATTAAGTAGCTGCTCCAAAAGGCTTCACGGGATACTATAGCAACGCCCCGCCCCCATAAACAGCTTCCGCCGCTGCCATTGGCCCGCCCGTCGCCATGGAGAAAGCTCTAGCCCTTCTTGCCCGTTTAGCCTTACAACTTGGCAGAACTTTTTTTTTTTTTAATTTTCTCTCGTTCGTGACTTTTAATTTATTACTCATGAAATTAAAAGTGCACAAACTTGTTGCAACGCAGAATCTTCTTTTCTTCCCTCTCTGCGAGGTTCAGCGTGTGTGTGTTTTGTTTATACTGGTGCAAAGTTATGGAAATAGGTGTTTTTTTTTCTGTTTGTTTGTTTTACTGCAGGAATGGGGCCGTTAAGACTGTGTCTGAGTTTCATTAAGACAAATTAAAGCCCTTTTCAAATAGCTCAAAGATCTCTATTATGCTACCAAAGACGTTGCTGCCACAACTCAAGCCTGGAAAGCGGACGGGGTTAAAGACCTGCTCTCCGGCTGATAGATTGTGTCTAAGGGTCATCCTCTCGTAGCAATGCGAAACCTCTGTCTTAGTCGTTCTCTGCCTCTGGCCTGGCACAGGCTTTTCGTCATTTAAGCCATAAGCAGATGGTTTTCTTCTTTGCTCCACTATATTGATGAACTGTACCTGCTCAGAAGAGCTTACAATCTAATCAGCAGACAAACATGTCAAGTAGGGGTTGGGAAGGTCATCAGGCATAAATGCCCTACTGCAAGTGGGGGGTTAGGAGTTAAAAGCAACCTGGAAAAAGTAGGCCTTGAGCCTGGTTTTGAATACAGCCAGGGTTGGAGCCTGATGTAGTGATTCAGGAAGTCTGTTCCAGGCTATGGCACAGTTAGAGAGAAGGGGCAGAGTCTGGAGTTGGCATTCCTGGAGAAGGGTGCTTATATAGGACAGACTTGTCTGATGAACAGAGTCCCGGCTATAGAGAGAGAGGAAAGTGAATGCATTTGTAAGAGGAGTTTCAATTATATGTGGCAATGGATAGGGAGCCAATGGACTGATCTGAGGAGAGGGGTAATATGAGTATAGCAACTTTGGCAGATTTTAAGCCATATTCCCAATACCCTTTCCCTCTTTCTTCCCTAACCAAAAGTTATGCTTATGGCTACAGAGAGAGTGCTGGGTGTAAGGGCTCCATTTATCCTGGCCTCACCCTTCATTGATTCTGGTATATAATTATTTTTCTTTTTAATCAGGAGGACATATTGCAAAGCTGTTCTTCAGAATAATGAAGCATTTGTCTGGTATCCTGCTCCGGAATTGCTAATGCTGGAAAACTATGTTAAATTATGAGAGGCGCTGAAAAGTTCTCAGCCCAACCAAGAAGGGAATGATGTGGAGCCATGAAACTTGCAAGTTATTCCACATATTCACCCCTGAGTTCAACACACTTGGAGCATTGCTTCTGAAGGTTCTAAAACCCTTCCAAAAATATATGTATTCTGATACCTGGTCACTGAAGTACTGTTCCACTGCCGCAATCACCTCTACACCACTCAAAAATGGTCAGATTTCCAAACTCTTTTTAAGGTTTGGAAACAGAAATTAGTCAGAGGGGAGATATGACGGAAGTCTACAAAATCCTGAGTGGAGTAGAACGGGTACAAGTGGATCGATTTTTCACTCCATCAAAAATTACAGAGACTGGGGGACACTCGATGAAGTACTTTTAAAACCAATAGGAGGGAAAAAAAATTTTTTCACTCAGACAATAGTTAAGCTCTGGAACGCTTTGCCAGAGGATGTGGTAAGAGTGGATAGCATAGCTGGTTTTAAGAAAAGTTTGGACAAGTTCTTGGAGGAAAAGTCCATAGTCTCTTATTGAGAAAGACATGGGGGGGGGAAGCATGGAATGTTGCTACTCCTTGGGATTCTAGAATCTTGCTACTCTTTGTGGATTCTGCATGGAATGTTGCTACTCCTTGAGCTTTGACCAGGTACTAGTGACCTGGATTGGCCACCTTGAGAATGGGCTATTGGGCTTGATGGACCATTGGTCTGACCCAGTAAGACGATACATGGTCTGTGCACTGAAACCTCAACTGCAAAACATCCATTGTTTTGCCAGCCTTGTGATCAGGTGCATGGTCTTGCAAAAAAAGAGCTCCTTTTGCTTCGCTCTCCTTTTCTCTTTCAATCCCTTAGCTCCTTAGAACAGTGTTTGTTCTTCAACCTTTTTACACCTAAGGACCGGCAGAAATAAAATAATTATTTTGTGGACCGGCATCGGTCTGCAGACCGGCGGTTGAAGAACGCTGGGCTAAGTCATGGGCCAGACCCTGCCCATCTCTACCCAGTCTCCACCACAGACCGGGAAGGGGTAAAACGCGGACTTCACGGACCTGACGGACCTCGCGGATCTAAACCCGTATGGCCTTAAGAATCTGAGGTCCGTGTCCCTGCCGCTTGTAGTTTCTGTCGCTGACAGACCTTGATGAGATTTTAGCACTGACGGATCCGTCTCAGCACAGGGAGGGAAAAGTGTTAGGATCCGTCAGCGCTAAAAATCTCTTCGAGGTCTGTCAGAGCCAGAGACTCGTGCTGGAGTTTGGAGACTTCTTTTCCATAACCCACGTCCAAAACCTATGTCCCCGCTCTCTTGGCTTCTGCTCTGCCGCTCCAGCAGTAGTCTCTGGCTCTGACAGACCTTGAAGAGATTTTTAGCGCTGACGGATCCTAACACTTTTCCCTCCCTGTGCTGAGACGGATCCGTCAGCGCTCAAATCTCAATCAAGGTCTGTCAGCGACAGAAACTACAAGCGGCAGGGACACGGACCGACACGGACCTCAGATTTTTAAGGCCATACGGGTTTAGATCCGCGAGGTCTGTCAGGTTTGTGAGGTCCGCGTTTTACCCCTTCCCCCCCAGACCCTGTCCCCATAGTCCTAATTGTAACACTATTTTTTCCATTCATTTTTCCTATATACACATAATATAATCTTATTAACAACGCATCGATCGCTCCGCAGACCGGCAGTTGAAGTACACAGTTTTGGGCCTGATGCACATGCCGGCCCTGTGGACCGGCAGGAAATTTCTGTGGACCAGCACCGGTCCATGGACTGGTGGTTGAAGAACACTGCCTTAGAAGATAGACAGTCATTACAACAACCTTCCTGATCCCCAAACACTATGGCTATGACCTTCCCTGCTGACTTTTGGGTCTTGAATTTCCTTGGCCTTAGAGATCCAGCGTGCCACCATTGCATGGACTGTGGTTGTCTCAGGATCATAGTAGTGCGACCATGTTTCATCAACAGTAACTAGTCGTTTCAAAAAGTTAGCATCGGTTCGCTGAAAATGCTGCAAAATCAACTTGGAAATGTCCATAAGAACATAAGAATAGCCTTACTGGGTCAGACCAATGGTCCATCAGGCCCAGTAGCCCATTCTCAAGGTGGCCAATCCAGGTCATTAGTACCTGGTCAAAGCTCAAGGAGTAGCAACATTCCATGCAGAATCCACAAAGAGTAGCAAGATTCTAGAATCCCAAGGAGTAGCAA
Organism: Geotrypetes seraphini; assembly: GCF_902459505.1. Taxonomy (NCBI): domain Eukaryota; kingdom Metazoa; phylum Chordata; class Amphibia; order Gymnophiona; family Dermophiidae; genus Geotrypetes; species Geotrypetes seraphini. Next base: position 31,432,934 of record NC_047093.1, read on the forward strand.
CATTCCATGCAGAATCCACAAAGAGTAGCAAGATTCTAGAATCCCAAGGAGTAGCAACATTCCATGCAGAATCCACAAAGAGTAGCAAGATTCTAGAATCCCAAGGAGTAGCAACATTCCATGCTTCCCCCCCATGTCTTTCTCAATAAGAGACTATGGACTTTTCCTCCAAGAACTTGTCCAAACTTTTCTTAAAACCAGCTATGCTATCCACTCTTACCACATCCTCTGGCAAAGCGTTCCAGAGCTTAACTATTGTCTGAGTAAAAAAAAATTTTTTTCCTCCTATTGGTTTTAAAAGTACTTCATCGAGTGTCCCCCAGTCTTTGTAATTTTTGATGGAGTGAAAAATCAATCCACTTGTACCCGTTCTACTCCACTCAGGATTTTGTAGACTTCCGTCATATCTCCCCTCAGCCGTCTCGTTTCCAAGCTGAAGAGCCCTAACCGTTTTAGTCTTTCCTCATACGAGAGGAGTTCCATCCCCTTTACCATCTTGGTCGCTCTTCTTTGATCCACTCAATGTTGTTTCTCAACAGCGTCCAAACATTGGGACACCCACTTGGCTAACAGCTTCTGCATACCCAGCTGCTCATGGATGTACTGTACCACTTATATCTTAGAACGTTCAAGACACTGTCCCCGCTAAGAAAAGCTTACAACATGTTCCCTGGATATCTGTAGTGTGTTAGTAATTGTTTTAGTCAATATTCACCGATCTGCCAAAATCAGGTCATGGACATGGTCTAGACAAATCATGGGCTATATCCGTAGAAGTTTCATCAGCCGTAAGCCCGAGGTCATAATACCGTTGTACAGATCCATGGTGAGACCCCATCTGGAATACTGTGTATAATTCTGGAGGCCGCATTATCAAAAAGATGTGCAGAGAGTTGAGTCGGTTCAGCGAATGGCCACCAGGATGGTCTCAGGACTCAAGGATCTCCTGTATGAGGAACGACTGGGTAAGTTGCAGCTGTACTCACTCGAACGCAGAGAAAGGGGAGATATGATCGAGACATTCAAATATGTCACGGGCCGTATCGAGGTGGAAGAGGATCTTTTTTTCCTTAAAGGACCCACGGCAACAAGAGGGCATCCGTTGAAAATCAGGGGTGGGAAATTTCATGGCGACACCAGAAAATATTTCTTCACCGAAAGGGTGGTTGACCGTAGGAATAATCTTCCACAACAGGTAATTGAGGCCAGCAGCGTGCCAGATTTTAAGAAAAGATAGGATTGGCATGTGAGATCTCTTCATGGAGGTAGTTAGGGGGGTGGGCCATTAGTGTGGGCAGACTAGATGGGCCGTGGCCCTTTTCTGCCATCATGTTCTATGTTTCTATGGTCAACAATTTCAGGAGCTGACACCGTTTGAGGCCTCCCACACCTTGATGCATCTTCAGCCTCAAAATCTCCACATTGAAAGTTCGAATGCCACTTCTTCACCATGGAATATAATGGGCATTTGTCACTCAGTGTTTGTATCCAGTGGCATGGTAAGGGGTGGGGGATGGTCTGCCAGCACCCCTCCTCCTCTCCACCCCTTCCCACTCCTTCCCTCACCACCCACGTACCCCCCGTTCCTCTAGTTGCTCACCACCGCAAACAACAACTTCATCGTGTTCCTCGCAACCACGTCCGCTCTGCCACTGATGTTACTTCCAGGTGCCTCGCATAGGAAGTGGCATCAGAGGGAGAGCCGCTGGAGTGGAGTGAAGTTGTTTCTTGCGGCGGTGAACAACTAGAGGCAGGGGCATCGGGGAAGGAGCAGAAGGTGGTGGAGATGATGGTGGAGGTGGGGCACCTCCGCCCCAGGCGCCTCTCACCCTCACTATGCCCAGGGCCAGATTTAGATGAAAAGAGGCCCTAGGCTATTCCACTTATGAGGCCCTTTCACCTTCCATTTTTAAGTTTGTTAATTACATGAGAGATAATAAAATACATCATTACTGTGATATATATCAATATGTTAAATGAAACATGTTGTTATTGGTACTAACCTTTATAAAAAATGTGACACGGATAATAAATAAAAAAAAGTTGAGAACACTTGTTTGGACATTTATTCTCAGCACCATATATAGTACTTGTAACAATAACTAATCAAACATAACACACAACATTGCCCCTTCCTATGTCCATAGTGCCCCCAGTGTGTCCTTCCTCACCTCACCCCCCCCCCTCTGATGCCCCCTTCCATTGAACACCCCCCATGCCATCCTGCCTGCCTTCCATTAACCCACCCCACCGCCCCCTCCGATGCCAGCCTGCCTACCTCCCATCCCCTTTCTACTGAAACCCCTCACCCCACCCCCACCCCCGATGCTAGTCTGGGCCGCCCTGTCCTGACGGATCCACGTTTTGCCTCTCTCCCCGCGAGGCTGGGCTTTGCCCAGCTGTTTCCAGACTGATGTCTTTCCCTCCCCGATCCTCCTCCCAGGGCGAGAAAAAGAAAGGGAGAAGCCGAGTCGGTGGCTGGAGCCGGTTCCGATCCCGAAGCGTAGAATTTCTCCTTATTTTCAGTTCAGTGTTTTAGTGTTCACTGTTTTTAGAATAGTGTAATTTTAATTTTGCTAACAATTTGAATGTAGGCCCCTCTTGATCTTGAGGCCCTAGGCTGAAGCCTAGTTAGCCTATAGGAAAATCCGGCCCTGACTACGCCACTGTTTGCATCATACATTCATCGATTTCCTTTGGAGTTTTCTTCTGCAGGAATAGGAACTTCAATGACCTCGGAGTTTCACGGTTGAAAATTCCACACTTTGTGTTGACATGGTTCAATCAAAGATCGGAAACAATATCAAAACATAGCCTTACACGGCTGCAAATTGGCACTTTGCAAAATAAAATAAACACTCTATTCAGCACACTGGGCCCTAGGTTTTGGACTTGCCCATGTATTACTCAGTTTTGGAATTGTTTGGTACACTACCTCCCTATGGGGTAGGCGGTGGTCGCCTACTCCCAGCGCATTTTTTGGATTTTACCAGATAGCATCTCCTAAACCCAAAGGATTGTGGGGATTTGTGGCTAGAGTGATGCTACTGGGCAAAAAGGCCATTTTGACCAATTGGCTGTCTACTGACCTATAGTCAATGGAGATTGTTGACGATCATTCAAGCCTCTTTGGAACGTAGGCACTTTGCAGACCTTGACAAGGGTCCAGGCCGCCGCTTCTGTGTGATTTGGGAACACTTCTGGATGGATCTCACTCCTCAAGCTTGGAGTCGACTTTTGAATGTGTGACATTGAGTCTTGGCTATTTAAAGTGCTCTCGAACTGGGTTTGAATTCAGGGATATGGTGGAAGGGTGGGTTGGGGGGGTGGGGAGTATAATAGAAACATAGAACATAGAAAGATGACGGCAGAAAAGGGCCACAGCCCATCAAGTCTGTCCACTCTACGGACCCACCCCATTAGGTCTGAGTGCTAATGACCTAGTACCTTAACTCGACCCTCGTAGGGACCCCACGTGGATGTCCCATTTATTCTTAAAGTCGAGAATGCTGGTGGCCTTGACCACCTGCACCGGAAGTTTGTTCCAGTGATCTACCACCCTTTCTGTGAAGAAATACTTCCTGGTGTCACCATTAAATTTCCCTCCTCTGAGTTTGAGCGGGTGCCCCCTTGTGATCGAGGGTCCCTTGGGAAAGAATATGTCGTTTCCCACCTCGACACGACCTGTGATGTACTTAAACGTCTCAATCATGTCTCCCCTTTCCCTGTGCTCCTCTAGAGTGTAGAGCTGTAATTTGCCCAGTCTTTCTTCGTATGAGAGACCCTTGAGTCCGGAGACCATCCTAGTGGCCATCCGCTGGACCGACTATAATGTGCGTATAAAAAAGAAAAATGTTCTGTTTTGTCCACTATGTTTGTGTGCACTTTGACATTTAATAAAAATATTTAAATATTTTTTTTAAACCCACTCCATTCAGCTACACTGGCAAAATAACACTCAGAATTTAGGAAGTTGGTTGGGCTTAGAACTTTTCAGCACCCCCTTCTTATATATGGGTTGTTTTGGAAAGTTCTGTGAAGAATGACATACCTTAACCTTCCACAAAATAAATAACACAAATAGATATTTTGTATATATGGAAGCACACTGTCCAGGCTTAAGAAGCAGACAGTTGCCCTATTCCAGGAATCTCAAAGTCCCTCCTTGAGGGCCGCAATCCAGTCGGGTTTTCAGGATTTCCCCAATGAATATGCATTGAAAGCAGTGCATGCACATAGATCTCATGCATATTCATTGGGGAAATCCTAAAAACCCGACTGGATTGCGGCCCTCAAGGAGGGACTTTGAGACCCCTGCGGGCCTATTCTGTTTCGGGAGGTGGGGGGGGGGGGTCTGGAGGAGGACTACTACTGTCTGAGATTATTTATGATGTTAACCATCTTCTTGCTCTGTCCAACCATACTACCTGCAGTCAACAGAGAGAACAATTAAAATTAAAATCTAAACTTTGTAATAAATATTGCAATTAAACTCTATTGACAGGAGGCGTGGGGGAGCGGGTAGCCAAGAAGAAGGTTATGATTGAATTCTCTTACCATTAGATTCAATATTCTCTGGCTAGGGTTAAAAGTAAATGTAAATTTCAGTGCGATGCATCAGGGTGTTTATTTTCAGCTCTGAAAGTTGGAGAAGCTCAAAGGTGCACCCATAGTCAACCAGTGGCAGCCAATGGGTATAAGTGAATATGAACACAGACCTCTAGGTCATTATACATAGGTAATTATAGCATGAGAGAAGCAAGGTAAAATGTAAAAAAAAATAACATAATAATTAAAAAACCCTTACTTGTCAACCCTTACACCTGTCTTTGGTTAGTAGGGCTGAGCACAGGCTAAAGTGTTAAGCACCCCCTACTGGCGGCTCAGCGGTAAGACGGCATTCCCAGGCAATTCCACCGGTTCACCGGTTCATTCTCGAGGCCTTTGCATGCACCCGAGATGAGGCCAGTCAGCCTGCAATACTGAAAATAAAACATTTATATCTGCTCATCCCCCCCTAGAAGCATTAAACGATAGATTCAGTTCATGGTAAAATCTTTTTTTTTTTTCTTCACTCAGATAATAAAGCACACAAACAAATCTGTATGCACAGGAATGAGGGGCTGGGGAGGAGGAGTTGTAAGAGGCTGGTTCCCTCTGCCCCAGAAACTCGTATGCATTATAATGGACCGTGCCCGATGTTATCTTTGCAGATTGCTCTGCTGATGGCGGGGAAAAAAATCTAATGAAATGCAAAATTCCAACAGCGCCTCTGCTCGGGAATCTCCCGCCATGCCGGGAGCCTTGTGCTGCCCAGGACTGCGGATGGATACATTGTCCCAGCCCCGCCCCTTTTCGAGCTAGTCTAGAGAAGGGGTCTGTGGCTCCCGCCAAATCTGCCGCTTTTTCTTCTCAACAAAGTTGCAGATATACGAAATCTGAGGCCTTAGGGGCTACCTTTTTTATTTCCCCTCCCCCCCCCCCCGAATTTTAATCAACTAGTTCTGGTAATGATTGATCAATAACATCACTCGGCCTGACTGGGGACTCAAACTTTTCATATACTATAATTCATATATGAAAAGTTTGAGTCCCCAGTCAGGCCGAGTGATGTTATTGATTAATCATTGCCAGAACTAGCTGATTAAACTGGAAGTTTTAGCTAGAGTTTTAATGCACATGCTCTAGCAAGGGCCCTTAGATCATCTTGTCCCCAGCTGGCAGCAGGGTATTTTCTTCCTTATACTAGGCAGGTTTCCAGTCTCAGCCAGAAGGAACCCTCCTTAGTTGGGATTCCAGCCAAAAAGAGGCCCAGAGCTTCAGTGCAGTTTAGCCGTCTGACGATAGGTTGGAAGGAGACTGAAATCCCAGGGTTTGTATCTTGGCAAGTAGCCCAGTGCCAAAAGTTAAAGTAGGGCTTATAATTTTGTACTTCCTGAGAAACTGATAGCACCAGGTTACTGAACAAGAAGATGATAAAAAGTGTCTACAGTACCTTGACATCTTCAAATCATGTACTCTAGTCTGACTGACCTCAATTTATTCCTTTACAATTATAATCTCATGCATAAATTTACCAATTAAAAAAAACCAACAACAAACAACCCAAAACCCAGAGGTCGTTCAATCCAAGTCTAGCAGTCCATAGTTCATTTTGGCAGACTTAATTTCGTTGGTTTTGTCTGCATAAAAACTTGCACAGAATATAACAAAATTGTGTTATCAAGCATGCAAGGTTTTCCCAGTACTTATAAATTCAGTTTGAACAGTTTCAGACACACATTTTTAGAAGGATAGCCTGAATAAAGACACTGACCATATAATAACAATGAACTTGCCATTTATGCTCGGGTGGAGGGAGTTTGTGTAAGGAGGAGGTCTTCATTCTGCATTTAGGGCTCCTTTTATGAAGGTGCACTAGCATTTTTAGCGCATGCACCGGATTAGCGCACGCTATTTCCCGCGTTAAGGCCCTAACGCGCCTTCGTAAAAGGAGCCCTACTGTACTTATTTTCCTATGTGAACACGATTGTTTAAAATTGGGGCTTCTGTTGGTTAAGGAACAGCATTTTCAGCCACCATTATTGATCAATTTATATAGTACTGAAAATACACAATATACAAAACAATGTGCCAGCACCAATGAGATTATGTCCCCCCACCCCCACCCCCTTCTATCAAGCTGCTTTAGGATTTATTTTATTTTAAATTTTTTAATCACAGGGCGCTGTGGTAAAGGCTCTCACGCTCATAGAAATTCCATGAGCGTCGGAACTTTTACCTCAGTGTTCTGCAATTTTTTTTTAAAAACAACCCTGCTTGATAAAAGGAGGACTATTATGTTCCTTCTCCATGGAGTTTACAATCTTGTCAAGAGAAGCAGACAAGATATATGAGTTTTGTTACCTAGAAAAATCATTAAAGACAAAAGGCTCTGATCAGGGAAAAATCTAATTCAAGGCTTTAAAGCAACCTCAAAAGGTCCAATAGAGAGATCCCCCTCAGTAGCCCCGAGGAACAGCCCTGGTCCCCCAACACTATTGAGCCCCTACCCAGAGTTTAAGCATCAGACTCCAAATTTATCTTTGCTAAACACTACAGTGCAGGTGTGCAGTATTGCTTCCAGTTTATGCCACCCTTCTCATGTAGCACAAGAAAGAGGGTTTTCCCCCCAACATTTTCTTTTTGGTCCAATTTCCTCCTGCTTCTTTGGGGTTCCAGACTCTACTACCAACATAGGACTCATACAAAATTATGCAGTTTCACCCTTGATTCATATCCCCCCTACCACGTCAACTCAGTCATTGCAGCGGTAATCCTTTGCCAGGAGCCATGGGCTGTGGCTCTTTTGGGAATCAAGATAATGTGAACAAAGTCTAGCCAAAGGGTTGCTCTGTTGAGCAGTGGTTTTGCAGACTGGCAGATGACCCCCCTGTGGTAGTAACACAAGACTACCACTAGGGGATCAAAGCCACTGTTTTGAACCTGGGATTGCTCCTGCCCAGCACATTAGACTAGGGATTACTTGGGTAAGTGACAAGGGATTGGGGAGAGAGTCAGGGTTTCATGTTTGTTTGGGGGGAGCGGTAATTGCTTTGCTCCAGGAGGGATGTCAAGGGGTTTCTCAGCAGGGAAGAACTGATCTTGGGGGAAAGCCTGATTGAGGATTTGGGATATTTTTTTTTTTTTGGGGGGGGCAGCTACCACATTACTGGACTGTTGGTAATGCAATTGCACGTAATGCTATATTTCACATCATTCTACATGGCAGCGGCAGTCATAACTCATTCTTCACGCATAGCCCACCATGATCCATGCTAACACCTGTGCTAGGTACTTAGCAGAATAGGAAGCAGATTCCATTGTGTTTTTTTGATGATTCAGGTTCTTGTCTCATTAGATTTCCTTATACTGGTCTTATTCAGAGGGTCTTTTTCTTACTTATTCTGATCTTTATTTTTAAAAATGATTTTTATTGATGACTTTTTATCTTTTTATCTAGTTTATTTTCAGTGGTTATGCCTATTGCTTGATGTTCTCCATTTCTTTTGTTGTACAGTATATTCAAATCTGAGTGGGATAGGTTCAAATAGCATTTTCCACTCAAGCACTTTGTTCTTCTTTTATAAATAATGGCAATTGAAAAAAAAATGGGAGCAGACTTAGGTATAGGCAACTGCCTAGGGCACCAGATGTAAAAAAAAAAAAAAAAATGCCAATTACAAACCCAAAAGGAGCCTTCTACTTAGGTCGGGGCTATTGAGTGCTGCCACTTCAAAAAGGCACCCTTGAGGCACTCTAAGCCAACCTCCACTTGGGCTCCTGCTGCTTTCTGGTCTTCAGGAGATCTGCTTGGCTCTCCAGCCTTCAAGGGAGGAGGTATGGGCTCAGCCTCAGGTCCTATTTATAGAAGCCACAATCTTAAATCCAGCCTCATGAGCAAAATTGAACATTTTCAAGTAAATTTAAAGTATAATTCTCTCTCTCTTTATATATATATATATACATACCTAGAATTCAGCCAGCAGCATTTCGTTGACTGCTGCCAGCAACAAATCCAGAAATTCAGTTCTGACCCATGTCCTTGCACCAGCACTGAAGGTCTGGGGATCCGGAGCAGGCTAAAACATAGCTAGGTAAGCACTTAAGCAGCTCTGGGTTACCACATAAAGATGGGACTGACTTTTCAGTACTTAAGTGCTAAATATCAGCACTTAAGCAGCCAAGTGCCAACTCTGCCACCAAAACAGATTTTTCAGTTCAGCACTAACCAGTTATTTTCAGCAGCATGTACCAGTTACAACAGTTATGTGTCACTGAAAATTAGTGGATAGCACCAAAAGTGCTTTAATCGACCAGGAACCATTTCTGGCCAATTGAATTGCTTTGAATAGCAATCCTATAAATAAATAAAGTATATCTCTCTATATATATCTATATAAGAAAATGACATGGGGACAGAATTTATCCATCCTGTGTCATTCTTTAGTGTCTATCTTAACCTCAGTCCATCTACACCAGCATTCTTCAATGCACAGCTTGAGGGTCAGTGGCTGTGAGCCAAGTATAGGATAATTAAGCTATTGTGATATCGCTGATGAGGTTGTCTTATAGGCATTGGTGGAATGAGGCATTATGACATCACAATCTTAGCTCTGTAATGTTGCTACTATTTGGGTTTCTGCCAGGTACTTGAAATCTGGGTTGGCCACAGCTGGAAACAGGGCTTGATGGACATTCAGTCTGTCCCAGTATGGCAGTGCTTATGGTCTTATGTTCCAACCATCCGGTGTCATTCTTTAGTGTCTATTTCAACCTCAGTCCTTCTACACCAGCATTCTTCAATGCAAGGCTTGAGGGTCAGTGGTTGTGCCCATACTCTGATGCTTCCCTCTCTCTTTAAAGAATAGCACGGGGATGGTTTCCCACGGTTAACCACAGGGGTGGGGACAAATTCTGATATCTGCTGTATAGCAACTTGGGAGAAACTCCTCATAAAGGTAAAATAAATCCCAATAAATAAATTATAAATCAGTCAATAGTTAGATATAGATATGTCAGCTGCTTTATTGATTGGCTCTTCCTTTAAGCAACTCCTCTTCTTCAAATAGCAACAAGACAGCTGGATTTATTCCTGGAGGTTTGGGCTTTTATTTCTCTCTTTTAGAGAATAATGAAATAAAATGTAAGTTACTATACATCATTTGAGTACACAGAGCCTGTTCAGCCATGATTCAGTTCAGTTTGGGTTTTATTTTTCATTAATGAAACCTGTGCAGCAGTAAATGCAGATAAACTTCTGGAACTTGGAGGCGAGGAGGATGGCAGTTTGAGTGCAGAGCTCCTCTCCCTGGACAATCTGCCTGCTTTTAAATATCAGCAGCAGTGGGAGATCAATTACTTTTACACCTAAGCAGCAACGGGACCAACCCACCAAAAACCCACAGTCCCGGTCCTGCAAAAATATGAGCTCCACCCTCCCTGCAGTTCGCTAGGAAAATCAACTGCTTTTACACCTAAGCAGCAGCAGGACCGATCCAGCCAGGCATGTGAGCTCCTCCCTCTGCAGTCCATTGGAGAGATCAATCTACCTGCTTTTAAATATCAGCAACAGTGGGAAATCAACTGCTTTTACACCTCAGCAGCAGCGGAACTATCCGCAACTACCAAGAGCACACAGACCCGATCCAGCCAAGAGTGTGAGCTCCACCTCCCCCTGCAGTCCACTAGGAAGATCAACTGTTTTTTACACCTAAGCAGCAACAGGACCAGCCACCACTACCGAGAGCCCTTTGCCCTGATCCAGCCAAACAAGTAAGCTCTTCCCCCAGCATTCCGTTGGAAAAATCAATATGCTTGCTTTTAAATATTATCAGAAGTAGGAGATCAACTGCTTTTACACCTAAGCAGCCTATAATAGGAGCCCTTGCCCAGATCCAACCAGGCATGTGAGCTCCTCCCCCTATATCCCGTTTAAGAGATCAATCTACCTGCTTTAAATATCAGCAGCAGTAGAAAAACAACTGCTTTTACATACAAGCAGCAGCGAGACCTACCACAACCACCAAGAGCCCACAGACCCGATCCTGCCAGGAGTGTGAACTCCTCCCCCTGCAGTCCATTGGAGAGATCAATCTGCCTGCTTTTAAATATCAGCAGCAGTGGAGATCAACTGCTTTTACACCTAAGCAGCAACGAGACCAGCCACAACCACCGAGAGCACACAGACCCGATCCTACCAAGAGTGTGAACTCTTCCCCCCATGCAATCCGCTAAGAAGATCGACTGTCGGCTCCGGGCGGCTTTCCCGCAGAGGAGAGAATCCTGCATTCACCGTGGGCCTCATCTGGGGCAGCCTCCTTGGAGCGGCTGGGGCACGGGCAGTGTGTCTGGGAGGGAATGCATGGATGGGAGAACATCGCAGGGGAGGAGACATAGGCATCCTGGGACTGTCTGCCAAGTCTCTTCCCTGAAGAAGCCCTTTCTGGAAACGTCAATCGCTCCTCCTAAACTTACTTGCTCCACTTCATCACTGACGCTGAAACCGTGGATTGAAAACAAAGTTTTATTTTATTTTTCTTTCCAGCTTATGATTTATCTTTAATCTTATCTATTGTTTTGCCTTTTGTCTTTGTTTTGTTCTATTTCTATCATTTAAATTTCTCCAGAATTCTACTGTTCAACGGCTCCCCCTTCTGCTTCTATTCCTTTCTCTCCTCTCTTCTACCTTCCAAAGTATTTAGATCAATGCTGTCTTGTTAAAATGTTTATTTTATTTTTATTTTTCCTCTAACTCTACTTTTCACTTCTCTATTACCCTCCAGGTACTTTAGTTAGATTGTGAGCCTTCGGGACAGTAAGGGAATTTTTCAAGTACCTTTCTTATTTCTAATCTTAATGTATATTTTCTGTAAACCGCTTAGAACCTAACGGATGTAGCGGTATATAAGAAATAAATTACATTACATTACATTACATTACATAAAGAAGATGCATCTGTTGTATAATAGCAGAATCAGTTTTGGCCAAGGCTGCCATCTACTGAACACTACTAATTAATGCACCCATATTCTAACTTACAGTACATGTGACCATATCCCAAACCCATTAGCGCCTTTCTAATTTTCACAAGATTTCACAAAATTCAGCAACTATCAAATTGAACAGAGTACCGCAAAAGGAAGGGAACCGAGACTGATATTCACAATTTCTAACCAGATGATAGCTTTGCACCGGCTTCCAGGAAAAATCTCAGAGGCTAATGCTCACAGGTTTGCAGGAGATGGAAACTCTACTGTAAATCTCGCATAGAAGCAGCATAATGGCATGCTCAAATAATGAGCATGAAAACTCATATCATGCTAAAAAAAGGCACAGCAAATCTGCAGCACAGCAGAGCACCAGAAGTGTAAGAGGTGAGACATAATGCAAATATATAACTTACGAGAGAGGGAATATATTAGAAGGTATAAAAACACCCACGAGGCAACATTTTTCAGCAGAGAGGAAGTTCAAGAATGCAGTATCATGCAATAAGTCTGCAAAAGTAACATAAGGAACTATTTCTTTATCGAATGGGTGATGGGAGGATAGAATTACTTCATGGCTGAGATGGCAAAGTGCTGGTCTTGAAGAAAGCATGCAAAAAGCACAGAGAATCCTTAGTTTTAAGGACTCAAGTGGAAAACTAGAGATTAAGGGCTCCTTTTACTAAGGTGTGCTAGGGCTTTAATGCACGGAATAGTGTGCGCTAGACCTTAACGCCAGCATTGAGCTGGCGTTAGTTCTAGAAGCGTAGTGCGCGGTGTAGCACGTGGTAATTTCCTGCATGTGCTAAAAACGCTAGCACACCTTAGTAAAAGGAGCCCTAAGTAGTGCAAATGGAATTACAAAAAGGGCAAAGCAGACTAGCTGTTAGAATTTGTGGAGTCCAGAAAGGTAATAGCGTCCGTAACTAAAGATATGTAGCTTGCAATAAATATCGGCTGTAGAAAAGCAGGTATTGCTGGGTTTTTTTGATTTATTATATAGATTTCTTTTATATTTTGTTATTTCTTGTTGACTTCTCTTTAGTATTGTGGTCTAAATAATTGAATGGTATTTCTTTTTTTATTATTTCCATTGGAAATTATGGATCTGTTTCAATTTGTCATTTTGTAATATACATTACTATATGGTAGATGTTGCTACAATGGACACATAAGACCTTAGTGCCATAAATAAAGCTACCAGGAGGCACAAAAAGTGAGGTATAGAACAGTATGACCTCCAGTCAGTAATAAATTTATTGACTCAAGTCTTTATTCAGGAGGACAAACTGGTAGGAGGAATCGACATGGCCGTGTTTCAGCAAGGAAGCCTGAGTCAGGAGACTTGTTCATGGCTGGTTCTAGGGGCCATTACTCGATCCTCATCCTTCTTGACCTGTCTGCTGCCTTTGATACTGTTAATCACAGCTTACTCCTTGATACACTGTCCTCCTCGCTTGGATTCTGTCCTCTCCTGGTTTGCCTCCTATCTTCCTTTAGTGTATATATTGGTGGGTCCTCTTCTGCTGCTACCCTACTAAGCGGTTGGTGTACCCCAGGGTTCTGTCTTAGGACCTCTTCTCTTCACCTCTTCCCTCAATGCCCTGATCTCCTCTCATGGCTTCCAGCATCATCTCTATGCTGATGACTCCCCAAATCTACCTCTCTACACCTGAAATTTCACCGAAAGTCCAAGAAAAATTCTCTGCCTGGATTCCTGCCATCATCTGACACTAAATACAGTAAAGCCTTGGATTGCAAGTAACTTGGTAGGCAAGTGTTTTGCAAAACATTTTATTAAATTTTGACTTGATATACAAGAAAGGTCTTACAATACGAGTACATACAGTATACACACGTCACATTGTCACAACTGAGCCGATGGGTCTTCTCTCTCTGTCGCTGCAAGAGTGTAGTGACTGTTCTAAATAAGGAAAGTCTTGCAATAAGAGTACATACAGTATACACACATCACAACTGAGCCGATAGTGCTTCTCTCTTTGACGCTGCAGGAGTGTAGTGACTGTTCTAAATGAGTGAGGTCTTGCAGTACAAGTATGTATAGTATTTTGTATTAAAGTTTTTGGGTTGTGGAACAAATCGCCTGAATTTCCATTATTTCTTATGGGGAAATTTGCTTTGATATAAGAGTGTTTTGGATTACAAGCATGTTTTCAGAATGAATTATGCTCGTAAACCATGGTTTTACTGTATGTCCAAGACTGAGCTGCTTCTCTTTCCTCCTAAACCCTCTGCTCCTCCGCCTCCTTTCTCCATCTCAGTAAATAATACTGTCATTGTTCCAGTCTCCTCTGCTCGCAACCTTGGAATCATCTTCGATTCCAAACTCTCATTTTCTACGCACATCCAACTAGCTGCTAAGACCCGTCACCTCCAATATCATCAAAATTCACCCCTCTCTGAGCCCACCACCCAGACCCTTGTCCACATTCTCGTAACCTCACAGATTCCTGCAATCACCCACAGTGTCGCCTCGCCCCCCCCCTTGCAATCTGTGCAAAAGTCTACTGCGTGACTCATCTACCAACCTCACTATGCTCATGTCACCCCTCTCCTTAAGTCACTTCACTGGCTCCCTATCTGCCTTCGCATACAGCTCAAGATCTTATTGCTGACCTACAAGTGTGTTCATTCTACTGCCCCTCAATATCTCTCCTCGCTTCTCTCTCCTTATGCACCTCCCAGAGAACTCCGTTCCTCAGATAAGGCACTCTTAGCTTTACCCTTCTCCTCCACTGCCAGTTCCAGATTTCATTCATCTAGCTGCCCCCTATGCCTGGAATAAATTTCCTGAGTTCGTCCATCAAGCCCCTTCCCTTGTTTAAATGTAGACTGAAAACCCACCTTTTTGATATAGCCTTCAGTCCTTAACCCTACTCCTCTGCCCTCCAATCCAGCCAGCTGATTAACTGTCCCCTTAACTGTATCCATGACAACTTGTTTGTCTTGGCTGTTTAGATTGTAAGCTCTTTCAAGCAGGGACTATTTTCTTTTTTGTGACTCTACAGTGCTGTGTATGTCTGGTAGCACTATAGAAATAATTAATAGTAGCAGAGTCACAAAGAACCCTAATACACAGATAAAAACAAAAAAGAACAATCTGCAGTCAACTTCAAACAATGAGAACACAGGTGGGAAGAGTAAGGTGCAGGGGTTGTGGATTTAAACCCACTTAACCCCACCCCCACCCCATTACCCCAGGTACATTAGATTGTGAACCCACAAGGATAGACAGGGAAAAACTGAGCTCTCTTAGAACAGTATAGAAAAATTGAATAATAAAAAAATAAAACAGATGATATAAAAAAAATAAAACTATAGCTAATATGAATGGAATGAGTAAAAATAAATATACAGTGGTACCTTGGATTACAAGCATAATCCGTTCCAGGAGCATGCTCGTAATCCAAAATGCTCGTTTATAATAAGAACATAAGCATTGCCTCTGCCGGGTCAGACCAGGGGTCCATCGCGCCCGGCAGTCCGCTTCCGCGGCGGCCCTCCAGGTCCATGACCTGAAAATGTTCCCTACCTAACCTAAAAAGTCCATACCCTATTTGCTCAGTGTCCTGTGAGGTAAACCTCTATCTGTACCCCGTTATTCCCTTCGCTTCCAGGAAGTCATCCAGTCCCTTTTTGAACCCCAGAATTGTACTCTGGCTTATCACCTCTCCGGGAAGCGCGTTCCAGGTGTCTACCACCCGTTGAGTGAAGAACTTTCTTGCATTCATTTTGAATCTGTCTCCTCTCAGTTTTTCTGAGTGACCTCTTGTTTTAGTTGCCCCTGCTAGTTTAAAGAATCTGTCCCTCTCCACCTTCTCTATGCTTTTCATGATTTTATAAGTCTGTATCATGTCCCCTCTCAATCTCCGCTTTTCCAGGGTAAAGAGCCCCAGCCTGTCTAACCGTTCGGCATATGAGAGGTTCTCCATACCCTTTATCATCCTCGTTGCTCTCCTCTGGACCCTCTCGAGTATTGCCATGTCCTTCATGAGGTATGGTGACCAGTATTGGACGCAGTATTCCAGATGTGGGCGCACCATTGCTCGATACAGTGGCAGGATAACTTCCTTCGTTCTGGTAGTGATACCCTTTTTGATAATGCCCAGCATTCTGCTCGCTTTTTTTGAGGCCGCTGCACATTGCGCCTCCGGCTTCATTGTGTTATTCACCAATACCCCCAGGTCTTTTTCTTGGCTGCCTTCCCCGAGTACCCTCCCTCCCATCGTATAGCTGTACCTGGAGTTCCCCTTCCCTATGTGCAAGACCTTACATTTCTCCACATTGAAGCTCATCTGCCATTTTTTTGCCCACTCACTCAGTTTGTTCAGGTCGCTCTGCAGGTCTTTGCATTCCTCAACAGTTCTGACCATTCTGGAGAGTTTTGTGTCATCCGCGAACTTGATAACTTCGCACTTTGTCCCCGTTTCTAGATCATTAATAAATATATTGAACAACAGTGGTCCCAGCACTGACCCCTGCGGAACACCACTTGTGACCCTTATCCAGTCAGAGTAGTGCCCCTTTACTCCTACCCTCTGCTTCCTGTCCGCCAGCCAATTTTTGATCCATCTGTGCACGTCCCCTTCCACCCCGTGACTCCACAGTTTCTTCAGTAGGCGTTCATGGGGCACCTTGTCGAAGGCTTTTTGGAAATCTAGATATACGATATCTACGGGGTCACCTTGGTCCAATTGTTTACTTATCCCCTCAAAGAAATGCAGTAGATTCGTCTGGCATGATCGGCCTTTACAGAAACCATGCTGGCTTGATCTCATCAGATTATTTTTTTCTATATGCTCATTGATACCTTCCCTGATCAGTGATTCGGCCATCTTCCCCGGAACAGAGGTTAAGCTCACCGGTCTGTAGTTTCCCGGGTCGCCTCTCGATCCTTTCTTGAAGATCGGTGTAACATTCGCTATCTTCCAGTCCTCCGGGATTACCCCTGTTCTCAAGGACAGGTTGCAAATATGCCGCAGTTTATCAAAGCGAGTTTCCCCATAGGAAATAATGGAAACTCGCTTTGATAGGTTCCCACCCTCCACCCACCCCCCACCCCCGAGGTCAACAACGCTGCTCCCCCCCCCCCGAGAATTGGCATTGCTCCCCCCCCCCCCGCCACCATCGGGCACCCCCCGCCGCAACCTGAGGTCCCCCCAACCTACCTGAACCCTCTTTTTACTTTGATGTAGTCTCCGCACTGGCACCAGCATGTCCTGTGCTGTGCCGGTGCCCGAAGATCTGCCTCCGGTGCTGGGCCTTGAGCATGTGCGCATGCTCAAGGCCTGAGAGTTCACGTTGGATGTTCGACGTAAACTCTCAGGCCTTGAGCATGTGCACATGCTCAAGGCCCAGCACCGGAGGCAGATCTTCGGGCACCGGCACAGCACAGCACAGGACATGCTGGTGCCGGTGCGGAGGCTACATCAAAGTAAGAAGAGGGTTCGGGTGGGTTGGGGGAACCTAAGGTCGCGGCGGGGGGGGGGGGTGCCGGATTGCTGGGGGGGGAGGGTGCCGGTTCGCAGGGGGGTCCTCGCAAATTGAGGCACGCTCGGTTTACGAGGCACCAAGTTTGCAAATGTTTTGCTCGTCTTGCAAAACACTCGCAAACCGGTGCACTCGTAAACCGAGGTACCACTGTACAAGTGTTGATTCATAAGTCATGGCAACTATTTTTTTCTCTTGAAAATGCGCCAGTGCATTTCTTGATTTGTTTATGTTTAAATTCATTGTATTGCACCATTTATATTTTAAAATTAATAAAGATTTACAAAAAAAAAATGCGCCAGTACTGGACATTTAATACATATGTTTGAAAGCGTGATATGTACTTCTTAACGTTGCCACCGGAGATGAGTTCAGCAAGCTCTGGTAGGGGAGAAGCAAAATACATAACATTTGAAATCATCACTTTATTAATAAACAAATAATAAACATTAGCTGTTTCACTGGTTCATAGACAACGGCGCGAAAGACAAAAGCGCGTGCCGACAATTGAGCGCAGCGCGCGCCACTGCGCCGCTCTAAATTCGTTTTTAGGGGCTCCGACGGGGGGTTTTGTTGGGGAACCCCCCCAGTTTACTTAATAGACATCGTGCCGGCGTTATGGGGGGGTTTGTAACCCTCCACATTTTACTGTAAACTTAACTTTTTCCCTAAAAACAGTGAAAAAGTGAAGTTTTCAGTAAAATGTGGGGGGTTATAACCCCCTACACCCCCCCCACAACGCGGCGCGATGTGTATTAAGTGGGGGGGTTCCCCCCACACCCCTGTCGGAGCGCTAAAAACAGTAATTTAGAGCAGCATGGCGGCACGCGCTGCGCTCAATTGTCTGGGCGCGCCTTTGTCCCAGCGCGCTTTTGACCTGACACCGTGTCACTGAACCAAGCACACAATCAACTTGAAAGTATGTTTAACTATTAGCATCCTTCAAAGTCGTCTTCCACCCCCCAGTGCTGTAGACTGTCTGCTGCATGAGCTGTCATGTTGTCATGTAGGCTTATGGCATTTACATTTCTGCGGAGCTTAGAAGCTATGCACAATCTTGGAGTCACAATTTCTCCTCCTATTGACCAAGGGGGGCAAAATCAAAACTTTTAAAACGTCCAAAAACCTGCCTAAGTTGGCACTTGGATGTCCTAATAGCAGGGACATCCAGTGGCATAGGTAAGGGGGGTGAGCAGGATGGTCTGTCTCAGGCGCTATGTTGGTGGAGGTGTCAACCCCCTTCCCCCATACCTCGAGTTGTTCACCGTTGCAACAACTTCAATGTGCTCCTGACTGCGTCAGCTCTCCCGCTGACATCATTTCTGGGTGCCATGCACAGGAAGTGACATCAGAGGGAGAGCCGCTGGGGTCACGAGGAGCCCATTGAAATTGTTACTCATGGCAAACTAGAGGTACGGGGGAAGGGGGAGGGCAGAGACAAGGGTTCATAGACATCAGCGCGAAAGACAAAGGCACGCCCGGACAATTGAGCGCAGTGCGGAGGTACGCGCCGCTCAAAATTACTGTTTTTAGGGGCTTCGACGGGGGGTTTTGTTGGGGAACCCCCACACTTTACTTAATAGACATCGCGCCGGCGTTATGGGGGGTTGTAACCAGTGCTCCCTCTAAGCGGGCGGGTGTTGTGGGCAAAATTTTTTTCGCTGTGCGCTACAAATATCGGGCGCCAGCGCCAACTCACCCGATTCTCCTCTCGCCGCCCTGCCATCTCCGTACGCCGTGCGCTGTGACGTAAACTTGTGCGCTGCGATGCAATATTTTGTGCGCCAGCGCACGCCAGCGCAGCTTAGAGGGAACACTGGTTGTAACCCTCCACATTTTACTGTAAACTTAACTTTTCCCCTAAAAACAGGGAAAAAGTGAAGTTTTCAGTAAAATGTGGGGGGTTACAACCCTCCAAACCCCCCACAACGCGGCGCGATGTCTATTAAGTAAACGCCCCTCCCCCGTCGGAGCCCTAAAAACAGTAATTTTGAGTGGCGTGCGCCTCCGCGCTGCGCTCAATTGTCTGGGTGCGCCTTTGTCCCAGCGCGCTTTTGACCTGACACCGAGACAAGGGCAGGGACTCGCTACAGTAGTGGGGATGTCCAAGTGTCAATAATCACAACCAACTTTCTGGATATGCAGCAGCATATATCCAAAAACACATGAGAATAGTTAAACTCTGGAATGCTTTGCCAGAGGATGCGGTAAGGGTGGTTAATGTAGCTGGTTTTTAAAAAAGGTTTGGACAAGTTCCTTGAGGAAAAGTCCTTACACTGCTGTTGAGACAGAAGCCACTGCTTGCCCTGGATCAGTGGCATGGAATGTTGCTACTCTTCAGGGTTCTGGAATCTTGCTATTCTTAGGATTCTGGAATGCTGCTACTATTTGGATATTCGCCAGGTACTTGTGACTTGGATTGGCCTCCATGAAGGCGGGACACAAGGCTAGATGGACCAATGGTCTGACCCAGTGAAACTATTCTTGTGTAGTATATACTAATTTTATGATGTTGTTTCACAACATTGTGTGCTATGTGTTTGATTGTAGTTCTTTAAAAAAAAAAAAGTTTAATAAAAACTAAAGTTAAAAAAAAAAAAATCAAGTCTTTCTCACCAGTGATTTAAATCGTGATTCAAATCCACCCTGGAAACAATCAATTCAAACCACCAACAATAAAAATACCATCATCACAATAAAACTACAGCATACACACAGACATTATCAGATTCTTCCCTTGTAAACAATTTTATTCCTTTGCAGAATCATGCAGCAACAAATACATAAAATATTGCATTTTATTTGGTTTTCTTTGTTCTGTGTATCTAGTGTTTTTGTTATTTATGTACATAAATGTTTACATATATAAATATGGGAATATGTATTATATCCCAAAATACATGTGCAGTAGTTATCCAAGGGATTACGCATCCTGGGGAAATCATGCTACTTTTGGCCTCCCCTAGTCAGGAAGAGAAGACAAGATGGGAGCCCATTTTTGGGTGGTAAAAAATTAGCTGTCCAATCACTTCCACCTCTTGGTCTCATATAAAATCAAGAGCAGAGTAAGTAAGGAGGAGGCAGTGATTTCCTTGGACATATATAAGGTAGTGAACAAAAGCTTTGAGCCCTAAAGGAAATGTTAATTCTTCTCCCCTGCACAGTTCCACTTTAGAATTTGGTTTGGCCTTGTCCAAACCTCCAGCATGTGGGTCATTGTTTTTCATATTCAGTCTCTGCTTTTCAAGCTTTCCTGCCGTGCAGGGTGCCACATTTCTTTTCTGTGTCTTCATAGGCCTTTCATGGTTTTCTTTTTAATGTATTTTTATGTTTGATTTCAGTCGTTCACACAATCCTCTAAAGAAATAGACACCAGATTTCAGCATGTCCAAAATGAATTTTCTTTCCTAGGGCAGGAAATTTTTTTTTCTGACAGCGCATGCCTGTCTTTCTTAATTTTTTTTAAAGACAAGACCCATTTCTTCTGCCAGTCTTTCACTGTGTCATTAGGTGCTGGTATACAAGGAAGAACAAACAGATCCCTGTGGGATGGAGAAAAGGAAAGCGGCTTTAATTGAACAGGGTGATAAGCACAATTAGCTGTCTCTGCAACAACTGCCCCTCCATCAAAAGATTAAAATAAGGAAAGAGCGAGACCCTGTGGTGATCCTGGAGGGGGCTTTGAGACTGCTAAAATCTCTCACTCCAGACATGCATTTTCAAGTTCAGTAGCCAACTGGAAGACTCGTATGTTTTCACGGGAATTCACCGCACTTATCCTATCAACAGGGACTCAAGCTTGGGGTAGGGTCTCTTGTTAAGACGATCAGTTGAACTTTCATGCTAAGAACTACAGGATTGATGGAAAGCAGGTCGTAGATAGATACATACATTCTCTGCTAGATAGCAATGAGAGATGTCTCTCTGCCTTGTCCATGAGATAGATGTAGCCTGGACTCTTCTGAGGGTAGCTTATTGCTTAGCGGCACAATGCTCTAGTTTTCAGTATAGAAAATGGGGAAAGTCTCACAGAAGAAGCTTATAGTGAACACATATGGAAACAAGTGAAACATTCATGGTCCAGGGCAGGTCATTACAAACATGTCCCTTACAGACAGGCTGGATAAGCATATGGGCACACTTGAAGAGTACAAATAATTCAGATTTAGAGGCTGTACTATGTTTGAGGGTTGCTGTGGATTTGCATAGCTGTAAGTTAAAGGCCATATGTATAGTGTGAGCATGTACAAGACATGGTAAATGAATGAGAAAGAGTAGCGTATGGACCTTCACTCAAAATCAAACCCTTTAGCTGGGCCCATGTATCCCTTCCCAAAAAACTAGGAACAGCATGCATATACAAATTCTTATTTTACTTTTTCCTCTCCTCCCCACCTAACATCCATGCCTTTTTAAAAATGCACCCAATACTGCAGCGAGCATCGTTCATAAAGTCACATGGCAAGTACTGAACCCACTATATGACACTTCAGCTATGTAATCCTGCAGCTGCCCTCCTGAACTCCCAACCTCAATGCAAGGCACGTCACCATCACAGCCTGTATAAAATAAACAGGGAGCTCATCCATTGGTACATATAGGATACATTATTGATGACATCACAGTCAAAATGGACCAATAGGAGCAAGCATTTGGGATGCACTTTGTAGCTCCCGGGTTTTAACAAAGGTATCCGGGAGAAGAATTTAAAAGTCTTTTTGCAATCATAAAAAAAAGACAAGATGAGTCTCAGATGCAGATCTTGATGGCATTTATCAACTTTGAAAGCCCAAGTGGAGATTTGAACATGGGGCTGGCCATACCAAACATTTCTTCATTTTTACTCTGTTGCAACTTTTATTCTTGGCCTCTTTTTTACCCCGTAGTTAAAATAGCTGAAGCAGACATGTAAGGATCTCTGTAACGCTGAGTCTTTAGCAGATTTGCCTCTTCATGGAACCTAATAGTTGGTCAGAAAAAAAGGGCAAATGGGTGCAGCAGCTGTCACTTTTTCTGCTAACCTGTGGTCATCTACTCTCCAGTATTTTCCCATTACTTCTGTAAGAATCATGTTCATATGACATTATTTTGATGCATTTTCTGCTATACTAGGGGCCAGAACAGCAGCAGCTATGACCTTGAAGTTGGGGGAAAAGGGTATATGACACACATGTACAATGTTGACAACCCACAAGCAATGCACTGTGTGGGATAAACTAGCTCCAGCTCACTTCCTGATTATCCAGCCCAGGGGATCTGTTTTCTGAGGTAACTTTAGATGAGGCTCATCCTTGGACTTCAACAATGTTTTTTTTTAAAGCAACTGCACAGTGACAGAAGAAAGAGTTACAGCCTTCCTGTGAACAATAAAGCTTACAGTTAATTTGCTGTAGCATGTACATTGAATTTTAACGATAGGAGGATATACTTCCCAGTATGTAAAAAGGAAGGGTTCCCAAGTCACAAAATTGATTCCAGTATATCCCAGATGGCGGAGGAGAAAACCTGTCCATTCACCAACTTATCAGCATGGCAGTAAGAAAAAAGCCACAGATGATGGGGGGGAAGTTGCAGTTTACAAGTCTTCAGACAGCCAGAGACCTTATTGTGCAGTGTGGCAGCTCGATTTCCTCCATGGTAATGCTGGTCACAGACAGGTGCTGGTAGTGTTGTGTGTTCCTGTGGTCTGTGGCATTGTCGTCCAATGGCTGGAATCCTGCAGGATTTTTTAAAAAACCCAACATGACAGGTTTACGGCATTACAAACAACCAATGCCTAGACTTTTATTTTTAAAAGTGAAAGCCTAAGAAAAAGTACAAAACCATAAGAAAAAGCATCCATTTGCATACAATATTTTTACACTATTCCCTTTTTTTAGCACAAAACGACAACTTGTTCCAGCAACAGGACAAGGTATAATTGCAAAAATCTATTTACTGGTGTCATCTGGCTTTTGGGAGTTGCTGAAACAACATTCCTGAAATTACTAGAACATAAAAATAATCTCCTTGCTGTTGTATCCTCTTCCCTCCCAAGAGGTGACAAGGATCTTGTCTGTTCCAGGAAGCAACTTCTGAATAGGGAAGAGTTGCATTCTTTAATAATGTTATCTACATGTTATCTAGATTTTAGGAATCTTTTGGAAACTTACTTGTTTAGGAAGGTTTTAGAATAATGATATTGATATTATTTTGACACTGTTACTAATGACTAATCTTGGCATTGTAATTCACTGTATACAGTTCTCTTTGCTATGTTACCCAGACTGAACTGAAAAGGTAATGCAGGATAGAAAAAAAGTTTTATGTTATAAGTTTAAAAATCACAGGCACTGTGTGTTTGCACTAAGGTTTAAACTGGAAAATATTGATACCCAACCCCTGCTGTTCCAAGCCACTGTCCTCACATTTTTGCCTAGGATCACGCAGTGTTCACATTTTCCTTTTAATTCTCTCTCATGTGACAAGTTGTCCAACAGATCATATCCATAATCAACAAAAATAAGCAGATATTTATTCTCCAAGTATGCACGTTGCAAAGGCATGCAAATACGGGTGAAGGCAGTCAGGTACCTGCCACAAACAGCCAAAGGTTTTCCAATAGGTTATAGCTTATTTATACTTTCTACTGGATGAGGCAAAAAAAAAAAAAAAAAGTAACCCACCTAGAGTTCTCTTGCCATTTTCTCAGCAACCGCTTGGAATTTCAACATGAATTTTTACAGCTTTATTTGTGGTTAATCTCATTCCACTTGGCACATAAACATGGTGAAGTTATAGACTTTTCAGCGTGACCACCCAGAGAGTTTTGCGCGGTCAAAAATGTTTGCACTGTAAAACTAAATCCAGAGCAAAAGCAAGGAAATAAACCCCATGGGAAACTGACCAAAAAGTACAACAGTGGGGCTGGAACAGTGCTCATCAGCCAGAGATAAAACAAATGAATATTTATTAAGAACCAATAGAACAGTCTCATATCATACATTAAATTCAATTCGTGTTGTAAACCCGACACAGTCCGTGGTTCGGCATTGGTGCCTGCCTCAGCGATACATGAGGTATCTGCAGAACAAACATTGATAAATATTGATAATGTAAATCCAGAAAAATATTATATACATATATATAGTGACATGCTATGTATGAACTAAAATATTGAATGGAATCTGTGAATACATAAACATATACATTGAAATAAACAAAAAATAAATTATACAAAAGAATATAAATCAATATTTAAATGAAAATAAAATATGAGCGTATATGTGTGTGTATTTATGAAATGAATTTGTATGAGTGCATGGAGATACCATTCAATATTTTAGTTCATATATAGCATGTCACTATATATATATAATATGTGTATAATTTATACGTATTGTAAAATGTAGTTAATAGCAGAGGCTCATTCAAACTGCATCCGACAGAAGCTTTGACGTCACTAAGAACATATAGAAAATCATAACAATAATAAGATCAGGATCAGGGGATCAGGAGCAGATAGTCTCCCTGGAATTTTTCACCTCTTCAGATGAGTGTTTTTTTCCCTTAAGTGTGGTTTTGTTACATTTTGTGCCTCTGAAAATTCTTGCACTAATGAAATTGAGCTGTAGCCTTCATTACTAATCTAGTTAAGTTTGGGGTTCTTATCAGTAAATTTTGACACTCGGACAGTTGCTTCATCTATATTGAATTTCAAAAAATAATTTGAAAAAAAGTGATTTTGAATGAATGAAAATTTTGTCTATATAATCGTAAACGGAGTTTTTTTATAAACCTGTGATGATGTGTTGAGGGCTGGGTACTTGTGTAGTCCCAACCTCTCACAATTGAGGTTTATTTTTCTCCGTATTCTTATTATTGTTATGATTTTCTATATGTTCTTAGTGACGTCAAAGCTTCTGTCGGATGCAGTTTGAATGAGCCTCTGCTATTAACTACATTTTACAATACGTATAAATTATACACATATTGATTATTACGATTGTATTCCAGAAAAATTGCTAGTTGTACAACTATATATATATATACACAGTGGTACCTCGGTTTACGAGTGCACCGTTTTGCGAGTGTTTTGCAAGACGAGCAAAACATTTGCAAAATCGTGCCTCAGAAACCGAGCATGGCTTGCACCCCCCCCCCCCGACGCGATCGGGCATCCCCCTGTCTCGAACCGGCACTCCCCCCCGCCACGATCCGACCCCCCCGACATGATTGGGCACCCCCCAACACAATCCGACATCCCCCTCAACAAATTGGGCACCCCCCCCCGCCGGATCTTACCCTCATCTGGGCACACTTGAAGATTGGCCTCCTCGTCTGCTGGGCCTTGAGCATCTGAGCATGCTCAAGGCCTGCAAGTTCACGTTCTGAACGTGAACTCGCAGGCCTTGAGCATGCTCAGATGCTCAAGGCCCAGCAGACGAGGAGGCCGATCTTGAGTGCCCAGATGAGGGTAAGAAGCGGCGGGGTGTGCCCAATCGTGGCGAGGGGGTGCCCAATCGCGTCAGGGGGTGCCGGTTCGAGGCGGGGGGATGCCCGATCGCAAGGGGGGGGCCTTCGAGGGGAGCAATGCCGGTTCCCGGGGGGGGGGGGGGAACGCATCAAAGCGAGTTTCCTTTATTTCCTATGGGGAAACTCGCTTTGATAAACGAGCATTTTGGATTACGAGAATGCTCCTGGAACGGATTATACTCGTAATCCAAGCTACTACTGTATAGTTATTTTTTATATATTTTTCTGGTTATACATTATCAATATTTATTCTTCAGATGTCTCCTGTACCCCTGAGGCAGGCACTAATCCCGAAACACAGACCATGTCGGATCTAGAACATGAATTGAATTTAATACAATGGAACCTTGGTTTACAAGCATAATTCGTTCCAGAAGCATGCTCGTAAAACAAAATACTCGTAAATCAAAGCGAGTTTCCCCGTATGAAATATTGGAAACTCGCTTGATACATTCCCCCCCCACCCCCCCCCAGGCCAGCGGTGCTGCTCTCCCCCCCCCCCCCCCCGAAGAACTTGAAACTTACCCCCGCCATCTGGCACTGGCACGCAGTCCACAGGACGTGCCGGTGCCGCTTGAAGAACTTTCTGCCTCTCGGTGAGAGGGAGAATTAGAAGGCCTTGAGCATACGTAGATGCATGCTCAAGGCCCAGTAGAGGCAGGAAGTTCTTCAAGTGGCACTGGCACGTCCTGTGGGCTGCGTGGGGAGGGGGTAAGTTTCAAGTTGTTCGGGGAAGGGGGGGTGCTCACAAATCGAGTCAACACTCGGTTTGCGAGACAAGTTTTGCGAGAATGTTTTGCTCGTTTTGCAAAACACTCGCAAACTGGGTTACTCGCAAACCGAAATTTGATTGTATATGATAGACTGTTTTATTGGTTCTTAATAAATATTTATTCATTTGTTTTATCTCTGGTTGATGTGTACTGTTCCATCCCCACTGTTGCACTTTTTTGTACTGTAAAACTACCATTATTTGAATTTTTTTTTTTTTTTTAATAAAAACCCCAGGATGTCTGGGGAGCAACGTTGGAGGCTTATCACAAGCACCACCCAAAGCCACAAACTCGCTGAACTCAAGCACTACAGATGATCTGAGACAACCTGTAACAGGGACCTATTGCAAAGAAAATGGCAAAAAAAACCTCTAGGGAACTATTGGCCTCTTTTACAAGGCTGCGCTGCGCTAACGGCCCCGAAGCTCATAGAGATTTAAAGGGCTTCGGGGGCTGTTGCCGCGCGGCTTTGTAAAAGAGGCCGTATGTTTTTTTTGCCTCATCCTGTTATGCTGCCTTCTCCGACAGGGCTTTCCATATTGGGCTAGATCAGGGGTGTCAAAGTCCCTCCTTGAGGGCCGTAATCCAGTCGGGTTTTCAGGATTTTCCCAATGAATATGCATGAGATCTATGTGCATGCACTGCTTTCAATACATATTCATTGGGGGAAATCCTGAAAACCCGACTGGATTGCGGCCCTCAAGGAGGGACTTTGAGATCCATGGGCTAGATGGACCATTGGCTTGACCCAGTAAGGCTATTCTTATGTTCTTACCAAGATGCAGAATTATGTAGAATGCAGGCCAAGTCGATGTTGCAGTGGAGATTTCATCTATATCATATACTGTACCTATTCTCTTTGCACAGTAAGCAGATATCCACATGCAGGCATACAAACACACACTCCTATGTATTTTATCTATTTGAAATTCTGTTGCTATGTGGTTCAAGCTTCATTTTCAAACCATCTCCAGGGTAATCAAGGAGAAAGTAAAACATTTTTTAAAAATCCAAATAGTCATGTTCCTTTATAGGGTTTTGCCTTTCCTACCTATTCCTCAATTTTTATTGGACAGGACTCCGGGGCTGTGGCTTTTTGGTAGAAGAGACAAAAAAAAAAAAAAAAAAAAAAAGCACAACAGTGAAAACAAGTGAGAAGACAATAGAACAGAGCATAAGCACAGCAGTTGAAAAAAAACAACAACAAAGTTCAACTCTCACATGTCTGCATATATAAACCCTTTTCTATGATGTTCTTTCCATTCTTGGATCAACATTCCTCAGGTATAGTCCCTGACACAAGGAAAGAATAAGCCCTGCCCTCCACCCCCCCCCCCCCCCAATACATCCTTTCTTTCACACGTGACCTGAAGAAAATGGGATGGGTTTCATGAACTTGTCCCCAATGCCACTATTTCTGCAACAGACATCACCTCATTCTGTGCCACTGAATCAAACCGCCTACTTGTGCGATGATGATTCATCCTGTTTGCTGATGGAAAAATTATTGATATGAACAGAAAAACACCATCAGGCTATAGTTTTGCACGTGGTCACTTTCTGGACACTTCTAGGTTCCTGTTGGGCCTTTTGTTTCACTTACAAGGCAAAGATGATTTAAAACTCATCAAAGGCACTAGTCAGCTTCTGATAATATAGTTTATATAACAATAATTTTAGCAGCAGTTACACAAGATGGTGGCTCTGGATTTTGGCATCTTGAATGTTATGGTACAGTCTAAAATCAGAAGCCCTAAATTTATAATTAAATAGGCTCCATTAGTGCTGTATGGGGGCCTACCCAGGGCTTTTGTATCTGTAAGGCGAGTACATGTTGAGCCTGTGGAAAGAGCCTTACAGAGACAGGGAAGGGAAAAGAGATTCTGGAATCAAGAAATATATCAACAATTCATTAGACACTTTAGAACAGGGTAACAGTGAGAGGAACATAAGATTTGAGCATGCAATGACTTAACAGTTTATCTGCCTGCAGGAGGAGGAGGGGAAAGCATGAAAATTCCTGAGTCCACGTGTACCTGCAGACAGACAAGATTTCCAGACCCTGCAAAGATTAAGTCCAGGAGAATCCTTTGCCACCAAATACAAGTGAGCGATACCAACATTCAAAATGGGTCAATGCACAAACAATAGTGGGACAGAGGGGATAAGATGGTCCCTTATTTCACAGAGGGAGAATGCACAAATACCACACAAGCTGCAAATAAATGAAGTTTGGGAGGGTGGGGGTGGAGACCAAAGAAGCTACCATTCCCTCTAGTCCAGGGATTCTCAACCCAGTCCTTGGATACATCCAGCCAGTCAGGTTTTCAGCATATCAACCATTGATTTAAATTTGCTTGTACTACCCTCCATGCATATTTATGGATATTCTAAAAACCTGACTGGGTTGAGAACCCC
This sequence comes from Geotrypetes seraphini, assembly GCF_902459505.1. NCBI lineage: Eukaryota > Metazoa > Chordata > Amphibia > Gymnophiona > Dermophiidae > Geotrypetes > Geotrypetes seraphini. The sequence goes on from NC_047093.1 coordinate 31,461,678, forward strand.
TGCTCTAGTCATATGATATAAATGCATATTGTATGGTTTAGAATGATATGCAGTATTTATTCCACCAGGGATCTAATTCCTCTTGAGATTCATTTGGCCAATATACAAATTACACCTTAGCAAATGGGATGGGGTCAGTTCGCTGATTAACCTGCAGACAGTAAAAATCTGCTGCAACCTTGCCCACAAGATATACAGGACAACATTTAATACAAGTTAGACAAGTTATAGGTTCACAGACTGCCAGTGAATAGCTATCTGTGGATTTTTAGATCAGATGGCTAGTAAATATTGAAAACCCATCTAGATGGCCATGTACCACCCATAGAAGAAGGGTAGCACAAGGGTGGCTGTGACATTATCTGGCCAAACGTGGTATTCAGCCACTGTACAGATATGTTACATGTAGCCTAAATTAAAATGTACAGTGCTGGCATGGTGACTGCATAACAAGTATATATTTAAATGCCACTGCTATAGTAATTAAAGAAGAAAAATTAAAAATCACTTTTCTTTTTAATTCATTTTTCCCCAGAGCAGTAGCGTTCCGTTTCAGTAACCTTCACCTGGGGGCATCGACAGACAATTTTTTAAAATGACTTACCACAGGAGCAGATGCAAATTTGCTTGAATACTAGGAAATCTAAGAACTTAACCAAAAGCAAGCTTCACCTCTGTATCTGTTACTGTGATTTTCCAAAAAGTCCCCCCCAAAGTTTTAATGGTACAGGAGACGGTTTATACCCCCTTTATTCTAGAGGTTGGGACCGAGAGCAAGAAAGAGCTCAAGTTTCATTAGATCTGCCCCTACAAGTCTGATAGAAAACGCAGAAGGGTGCATAGTTCATATCAATTAGCTGTCACTGAATGACAGATGCTTCTAGTGCTCCTTTAAAAAAAAAAAAAAAAAAAAAAGAAGGTGATCATATATGAGGGAGTGCTGAAAAGTTATCAGCCCAACCAACTTCCCAAACTTCTGAGCGTCATTTGCCACTGTACCTGAAAAGAACGTTATCGTATTTCATTAAACGCCAATTTTCAGAAATTACATTGATTGAACCATATCGTCATTCTCTTCTTGTTTGGGCTGAGAACTTTACAGCATCCCCTCATAGAGTGAAGAGTTTCAGTCTTTGGTAAACAAGAGCTGAGATTGTGATGTCATAATGCCTCATTCCATCAATAAGAGCCAACCTCATCAGTGATGTCACAATGAATCGATTGTCCTATACTTGACCCGCTTTTATTACATATGAGGGGGCGCTGAAACGATCTCAGCCCAACCAACTTTCCAAACTTCTGAGTGTTATTTTGCTACCGTAGCCATAAAGAGTGTTATCTTATTTCGTTAAGTGTCAATTTGTAAAAACGAAATTCTATGTTTCGGCATAGTTTCAGATCATTGCTTGAACCATATCCACGTTCTCTTCTTGGTTGGGCCGAGAATTTTTCAGCACCCCCTCGTACACACACACACACAATGGAAAACACCTGTAGCAACGGCTTATACTAGGGCTTTGTGATAGCAAAATACAGTGGTACCTTGGATTACGAGCATAATCCGTTCCAGAAGCATGCTTGTAGTCTAAAATGCTTGTTTATCAAAGTGAGTTTCCCCATAGGAAATAATGGAAACTCGCTTTGATACGTTCCCACCCCCCAACCGAGGCCAGCAGCGCTGCTCCCCCCCCCATGAAAACCAGCATTGCTCCTCCCGAAGGCCCTGCGATCCGACACCCTCCCTCCCCCCGCCACCCCCCCCCCCCCGGCTGCCATCGGGAAACCCCCCCCCCCCCCGCCGCAACCTGAAGTCCCCCAGAGCCCTCTTCTTACTTTAATGTAGCACCAGCATGTCGGCTTCCTCTTCTGTGCTGGCCTTGAGCATGTGCGCATGCTCAAGGCCTGCGAGTTCACGTTCTCTCCGAGATTCTTGGAGAGAACGTGAACTCGCAGGCCTTGAGCATGCGCACATGCTCAAGGCCAGCACAGAAGAGGAGGCCGACATGCCGGTGCTACATTAAAGTAAGAAGAGGGCTCTGGGGGACTTCAGGTTGCGGCAGGGGGTGCCCGATGGCAGCAGGGGGGGTGCCCAATGGCGGTGGGGGGGTCCAGATGGCAGCGTGGGGGGTTGCCCGATGGTGGCGAGGGGTGCCGGATCGTGGGGGTGAGGGTGCCAGTTTGCGGGGGGGGGGCTCACAAATCGAGGCGTGCTCGGTTTCCGAGGCGCTGATTTTGCGAATGTTTTGCTCGTCTTGCAAAACACTCGCAAACCGAGGTACCACTGTAAGTCTCCTCCTGCTAGTATAGTGTTTCAGGTCCCTCAGCTGGACTTTTTCCTGGGGCTGTGTGCTTGAAGGAGTTATTCTATGCACACTGATAACAGATCTGAGCCACCCGGTCTCTTCTCAACCCCTCTCCAGGTGGTGATCAGAGCACCAAATTACTAAAACGGTTTCATCCATATTGATTTAAAAAAAGAGGCCCATAATAGACTCAGCCTAAAGTGCATTTGTCCTATTGTGGTTGGATATCAACAGCTTTCAAAACTAAAATTACAGGCTCCAGTTATCTGTTGTCATAATCTGTAACCTTTTGTCACAATCACACCTTTTGCCGCTTTGCCAGTTTCCTCACCAGTGGAATAAATATTTTAACGCATGCAGTTTTGGAGCAGAATGGAGTGAGAATGACATGAGTACGACAGTGTCACACAGGTCTGCCCAACAGCCTTGACTGAGATTACAGCGCAAGCACACAAAAGGGAAAATGCAGAACACAAGCAGGGAGGACTTCAAGGGCTCTGCCGTTTTTCAACATGTGAAGGCAGAGTCCCCTTGTGGCAGGAAATGAGCACTATTTCAGACTCAGGATGGGAAAAAGTTACAGGGCTGCCGCCGTTCTGTCCATAAACCTCCTTAAGGTCCAAAGGTTCGCCTCAAACTGAGCCTAATCCAAAGAAATACAGTCAAGGACACCATCCCCCGCCTTTCTTCGAATTGTGTGCTTGTCACACCAGGATAAAAAATGGTTACTGCTCAGAATGAAAGTGAAAGGGCAGAGAATGCACCTTGTTGTTAATTAGTAAGGTTACTCGGAAGTCATTTTTTTTTTTTTTTTTTTTTTAAATAAAGATCTTTCCCTCCGTGAAACGGTTCTTAACCAGTGGCCCGCATCCCTAACTAGTACAAGAGATCAAATGGGATGCGGAGAAATTGAAGTAACTTTGGGAAACTTTCTAGACAGAGTGAAGGCAGTCTCCTACTGTAATTTTAGGGACATGTTAGCACTGTTAATGGCAAACTGGTATCGACGTACTCAGCTATTAATAGTCGCATGTGGTTTAGGAAGAGGCATGGACATTTCACTGAGAAAACCAAAAAGGTTTAAGAACCCCCGAGTTAGATTTACTTGTGCTGCTGTACAAATAGTTTTTCTATGTGAGGCTTAAATATGAAAATACTTTATAGAAGAATGTATGCACCACCGTTGGGGGTATGGTGTGATATAAACCTCCCCTGAATGTCTTCTATACCAAAGATGTTTATACAATAATTCTCCAGGCCCTCAGAGGTGCCACCAGAAGCTCAATAAACTTTCATGGCAACTGGCTTTATGCCCCCTATCGTCATCGGGTCACTGGTGTTATTTGTACAAGATGTGCTATACTTATCTTTTTTTATATATGTTTTCAATAAATAGTTATAAATAGTTGTAAATAAAGTGCTTAACTTAACTTGGGTGGTTTAGCCAAGAGGGACAGAGTACGCCAACATGTTTCACCCTGTTCAGGTTTCCTCAGGGCACAATCCCTCAGTACTATATGCTCTTCACGACGTGGCCACCCGAAATGTGATCTAAGATCACATTTGCCGTACAAATAGTAGCACTTTATACACAGATAAGATATCCATGAAAAGGTACATGTATACTGTATATTCCACAAAAGCAATTATGCTTAGTCAGCACTAGTACAGTAGAATCTGTTATCCAGTATTCACAAGGATTGGTGGATTCCAGATAACCATTTTCCCAGTTGATTGAGAATGCTGTGTTAGAACATAGATCTCAGTTCCCCCCTCCCTCCCGCTCGAAAGCGCCAGTGCGGCAGCAGTCCTGAGCCTCAAAGCCCTCCTCCCTCCCTCAAGCCCTGAAGTGGCAGACGCAGGCGGTGGTCCTACGCTGTGAACCCCCCTCCCTCCCTCCCTTTCTTACCTGAAGTGCAGCCGGTCAAGCAGGAGGCAGCCTCAAAACAGGCTGCTTGCGGCCAGCCTTGGCAGGGCCTTTCCTCTGATGCATCTCAGCTGCTTCGGGGCTTGAGAGGGAGGGATTTGCAGCTCCGAATGCTGTTGCACTGGTGCTTTGGGTCAGAAGGGAGGTGGGGTTCGCAGCTCAGGACTGCCGCCACTTCTAGTTTTTTGGGGCTTGAGAGGGAGGGGAGTGGGGGGGGGGGGCTCAGGGGACATTTTTTTTTTTCACCAGTGATTTTTTTTGCCAGTTGGGCGAGTGTGCCGGTTAACTGAGATTCTACTGTATTTGTACAACTTCATCCAGATAGCCTATCTGTATAAGGAATTTCAATAGATCTATACTGACTATTTGCATCACAGTGTCTGTTCTAAAACCACAAATCACAAGTTTTTACCATCAGAGGAGCTGTGAAACATGCCCACGCTCATGTAGAATGGTGGATGTCAAGACTGTGCAGTGTTTGAAAAGGGGAATGAGGTTTTTACCATTCTGCCGGGCACCTGGAAATATTATGAAATAACCTAATTTACTCAGGCTTAACAAAAGACAGGTCAGAGTCGAGCGCTGGTAACTAGACCCTAGCACTGTGCTCCAGCTTGCAGCACCAGCCTTGCCCTTCAGATCCACAATGCCTTTCTTTGTCAACCTAGAAACCTCTGCCGACTTAAGAGGGCAAAGTAGTTTGTGCTTCCAGCAACCTCTCGCCTTAAAAGCTATTGTGATGTCACAAAGCTAACCCTGGAGGTTATGTAAAATTTCAGGAAAGAAAGATCTTTAAAAAAAAAAAAAAAAAAAAAAAGTTGGGGGGGGAGAGCCAAATGGAATTTAATGGTCTTCCATGCCATGAAATGCATGATAAAATAACTCCAAGAAATAAGTCTCCCAGGGAAAGGCTTTCACCACATCATGCAATATGAGAATGCTCTCTATTTTTAACTTAAAAGTTTTAATGAAATTTTTATAAGTTTTAAAAGGATGACTAACATTCATACACAGGCTGGCAAACCCTGATAACCAAGAAAATAGTGTTGGCACACAGTGAACATGAACTTTTCACAGTAATGACAATCACAATAGTAACAAGAACAGAAACATAAAAAGGCAGGGGCAGATTTGGCCAATGATGAAAACCAGACGTGAAGACTTGATACGGCTGGAGGCAATTCTGAGGATTCAAGTGATAAACTTAAAACCAGCACTGGAGGCTGAGGGAACATCTGTTTCTTTCTTCACTTTTACTTCCTAGAGCTGTAGCAGTAAAGTATATTTTCGGGATCATTCTCTCTCTCTCTCTCTCCTTTTTTTTTTTTTTTACTTTTTTATTACATGTAAAAAGGGAATAGACTGTTTCAGCCTCAACTTAGTTTTGAACTTTCTTCTGCCAAATTCTGATTCCTTTAAGCTGGGCTCCCTCTTTGGTGCCATAACCAACAAGTGGGTAGAAGGATTCAAGGGGATATTCCTTTTCCTGAGAGACAATAGCCGGGTAAATAACAGGAGCTGTCATCACATCCAGAGATCCCCAAGACCTCAGCTCAATTAGGCTTTGCACCCTCTTGCAATACCTCATTTTGAAAAGACACTAGAAAGAGTTCCTAGGACATGAATGGGTAACGAGGTTTGGTAGGGGCTGGCACTGCCATGCAGAAGATCTGGCTTCAATTCCCACTTTTTGGTGGGAATCTTTATGCCATATTTTTAAAATGGAACATATGTTGGCTGTACAGCAGGGACACTATAAGAAATTTTTGAATGTATGGGAGTCATTGATAAAATATTGTAAGGAGTGATAACTGAACTGATTTTATTTTTGCCCTTTCATTATACACATCCAGGGGAGAGGGTGGGAGGGATTTATAGGGTTATTTTAAATTGGATAAAATTATTAATAGGTTTTATGTAATCTTTTCTTGATTATTACTTAAGGGGGTGGGAGGGTTGCATGATTGTTTAAGTATATCTATAAATTCAATGTGCTTTCTTGTATTATTATATGTATAATTGGTTTGCACGATGGCGGTCTGAAAATCAATAAAGAATTTACAATTCCCAAGCCCATTTTCTGACATGGAGGATCATTCATAGCTCCTCTGGGGAAGGAGACTAGTTAAATAAACGTCCTGGTCAGGATAATTTTTTTTTTTTTAACTGTAAATTTAGGTAGAAGTTTCCGGCTGAATTTATTAAGATTTATTTACCACCTTATTGAAGAAATTCAGCCAAACATACTTGTAAGCATTATAAAATATTCAAACAGTAGATTGTAAGAAGCATAATATGCCATATTATGTCAACACAATGATAGTTATATTATCTGTTGTTTGTTTAAATTTTATGTATTGAAGGGAGGGATGGGGGAGGGGTGAACTTGCACTGTTATTTTTTGGATTTGTATGCAACTTCTATTTGTATGTTCTGGTTGAAATAATAAAAATCATTTGAACATAAATTTTATGTATTAAGTGATTTTGTATTTATATTGTTCCCCACCTAGAATTTTAAAAATTTTAAATTAAAGGTGGCCTCTGAATATTGGCATAAAGGGCACTTTTTCGTGTAGTGGTTGCACTATCTGCAAAAGCTTTTGAATATCTGGCCCTGTTCATTTTGAAAAAAGGCAGGACAGTCATAACCTCCATGGTGTCACCTAATGACATCATTCAGCATTACACTTAACAGCACCTAAAAACAGCTGAAGGCTGCATAGCTCTGATCAAAGAAATCTCACTACAATGGCTGGGCTAAGCTGGAAGAACATACAACAGAGAATTTCCCAACACAGTGCAAGTCCAAAAATCTGGATGCTAGAAGTTGACCCCCCTCCCCCCAAGAAACTGGACCCTTTAAAATTGTGATATCCAGACCACCCGAGAATCAAGACTCTTCAACTCAAACCTTTGCCTGTATATGCAGACACATCTTTTTGTGTGGCTTCCTCCCCCTCCCAATCCACTGTATTATCTCCCTCTCACTTAACCTCTTTCTGATGCTGTCCTTGGTTTCCTAAACCCGGCTGCAAAGACACTCATGTGGGACCATGTTCCTACTCCCTCCGATGCAGAAAGTCTACGTCATAGAGGATGGAACCGGCAAGCTTAGCAGTGATGTGCGCAGGGACATGGTCCCCACGCCATCGTCTTTACAGCTGTGTTTAGGAAAGTCGAGGACAGCAGCAAAAAGAAGGCGAGAGGGAGGGAACAGAGATGGTTTGATGCTAGATGAGGGTGGGGAAGGAGACAGATGGGGCGAATTTTAAAAGTACTGCCTGAGAATCGGAAAAGTCCAGACTGACCCAATTCTTCAGTCCAGATTTTTGTACTGTAGGTGGATGTAAGAGAAGGTTCATGGCACCAACGAGTCAGCTAAAAGTTCAAAAGAAGCAGAAGGAAACTGCCTATTCCCTCTCCCAACTCCCCCTCCAAAAAAAAGGCACAAAACAGATTAGGGGACAAAAATACAGCTAGGAATAAGATCGTGAGCTGGCAAAATAGAGCCGTGAAATAAGAAAGCTGTTACAAAAGTTTAGTTTTGCTGCTCTAAAAAACCATATTATATGCCATTCTAGAGAGTTTTCATAGGGACTTCACTTCACAGCTGTAGGACCGAGAGAGTGAGGCCTTCACCAACCATTTTCCTGTAAGCTATGGTCGATGCCATCACCTAAACTGATCACACCCCTTCAGGTCATCTGTGTTTCACTATTCTCTAACATTTTCCATAACCAAACTGCATTTTGTTGGAGATGCCAACAATTTCAATTCTTGAGTGTATCTTGAAAAATAGGAAGCTCTCCTGTACAACAATTCTCAGTCTGGTCCTTAGTATGTATGCATTAGGTAGATTTGCATACAAAAATGGAAACAGTGCATGCATAAGAACATACTGGGTCAGACTGAAGGTCCATCAAGCCCAGTATCCTGTTTCCAACAGTGGCCAATTTAGGTCACAAGAACCTGGCAAGATCCCAGGGAGAAAAACAGATTTAATGCTGCTTATCCTAGGAATAAGAAGAATTTTCCCAAGTCTATCTTAATTATGGCTTATGGACTTTTAAAGAAATTATCCAAACCATTTTTTTTAAACCCTGCTAAGCTAACTGCTTCCACCACATTCTCTAGCAATGAATTCCAGCAAATCTAGCTCATGCATATTCACTGTGACTATCCCACAAAGCAGACTGACTGCGTTGAGAGCTATTGCAAATCTCCCAGAGCCATCATAGAGTGCATTAGTGTAAAGAATTCTTAACACCCACTCCAGCAGCCCGCAAAAGTGAGTAACCTATTCTCAGTTGCAAAGCATATGTACCTGCTCTCTTATTAAAATGCTTCCCAGTAGCTTCCTGCATCCATCTACATTACACACCTTAGTTAGAGCCAGTTTGTAACACTTTCCACTGCACTTTCCACTGCAAGTGGTTCAATCCAAACAGCAAAGGCTTTATTTTTTATAGCACAGGAGTTAAACTCTGTACACTTGGCAACAGTTTCCTTCTCTCTCCTAGTCTCACATTTTAACCTCAAGAGGGAATGTGAAGAATAAGAAGGAACAATAATCCACTCCTGCCAAGGCCCCATCACTTACAACCATCCCAGTTTGGGGAAGAGGGAGGTGTTGCATCTTGATCGTATATGAACAGAGGAAACAAAAACCAGGCAACACGCTACCATCAGTTTTTGCTTTTAGGGGATGGAGGAGAGGTAAAGATAAGATCCCTTTCCCTCTAACATTAATGATGAAAGAGAACTGCTTTTAAGAAGTGATTTCCCCTCCTTTACTTTCATGCCCTTCCCACCTCCCTTTTTAATTTTATTTTAACTTCGATGTAATTTTAACTTTTACCCTTACCCCAGCCCTTCTTGCATCAAATTTGTCTATTTCTCATCTAATACCTATGTTATTTATATACAGTCCCCTTTTGGGGTTTTTTTTTTCTTTTTTTAATCTTAATTTTTAGAATTGTAAACCGATCAGATACTAATCGATGGTCGGCATATCAAATAGTGAATAAACTTGGTAAAGAACAGCAGCTTTAATTTTGGTGTTATGCGCTTTTTGGGAGCGAGAAGGGGAGGAGCTAGGCATAACATTTTTATCGCCTCCCGTTACGCTGGAAAAAAAAAAAAAGAAAAGATTCAATTCGACCCCTTTTTCCTTACAGCACTGGCCTCTAGCTCTCAGAGAGCATAACACTGTGCCCAGTAGGTTCACCAGCCTAACTCTGGGATGGGAGTCTGGTGGCACAGTGGGAAAGCAGGAACATAGGAGAGGCGAGGTAAAGGGGTCGGGAGAGGTGAAGTTTCAAGTTCATGTTCAGCAGACTGCCACTCACCAGCTAAGCAGACCTGAGTGCTCAGTTTATTATCCAGTGCTTTGCCGGGGCCGATGTCATTGTTATTACCACACTCCATACCTAGGAATTCACCTGTCCTCTGTCCTGTAATGGAGTTAACGCAGTTAGAGAGGCTTAGCTTTGGGCTTCACTGTTACCACCAATTCTTTTGTGTTATATTACTTACAATAATAAAGACAGATAAAACAAATTAAATAAATACAGGCGCACAAAACACAGTGTGGGTAGAGAGTGTGAGCAATAAGAGAACTCTTAAGCGCATATCAAGCTGTTTGTCCAATCCATCTGTATCTGGAGTGGAGGGGGGGGGAAATGCATTTCGACACTTTGTGCATTGGAAGGTCTACGAGAACAGAAGCTATTCTGGTATTATGAAATTGAAACTACAGGTGGGGGAGGCAGGGAAAGGGTGTCCAGGAAAGAAAACTTTGCAAATACTAAGAGGGATCGTTAAAATGTCTAAATTTATAAAATAAAAATGAGAAAACACAGTCGGTCAATCATATGCTCCAGTGAACTGGGGTGGGATTCTTTCCCAAGAAAAATAAAGTTGAGGTGAAATTTAGCAGGGGGGGAAAAAAAAAGCAGCCGTACTGTATTCTAAAGGAGAACACAGATTTTACAGGAAGTGATTTGTTTTGGTTTTATTTTTCATCGCTTAATGATCCCCTGGATCATATCAACGTTTGAGTTTCAAGCACAAGTACACACGTTACAATTACAGGAAAGGAGGAGGGGGGACAAGTTGCTCCAATCTGCCCACACCTGCAGCTCTGATGCTGGTTAAGAGCTGGTCAAACTCATCACCCCTAGGACTGCTAAAGGTGCATCCAACAGCCCAACGGGTTGGAAGGCCACAAAGAGGATGAGTGAAAGGGATTTGGCTTTGGTTTCCACTCCACCTGCAAACACTGGAGTGATCAGTCCAGTATAAAAACAAAAAATAAAGAACTGCCCTTGGGGGGGGGGAGGGGGTTTACAAAACTTGATCAGAACGCTGCATACACATCCGCAATGTATATTGTTGAGACACATATGCACACAACTTGTCCCAAAATAGGTTAAATTCACAAATTTTAGTTACCCTGAAAAACTGGGATCAGGGAGGGATTTTTGAGAGCCAAACCTGGGGAATCGGCTATCCTGGACACTCCTTTTGTTTCGGAGCTGTCTGCCCAGACCTACCAACATCTAAGGAAAACTGGGGTGCACTGTGGAGAAGTGACTTCTCTCCCTGAATCCTGCTTAAGCATGTTCCAGGCATTCATCTACACAGTGCGATATCGGTAGCCACCCTGCGTGTGCAATGCAAGCACAGGAGTCGGCATTTCATGATCTAAATCACTTCCTCAGGGTTATTTAGACCAGCGTTCTCTTTCCAGCTTCCACTGCCCTTATGCCTCTTGCTCACCTCTCTAGGGGTCGATTCTTTACATAGCCTCCTCTGTTTATGCAAAAAGAGCACTTTTGCATGAACAGCCTAGAGAAAGAGGAGGATATGTACGGAATCAACCTCTAGAGAGGCACACAAGAGGCACGGGCAATGGAAGCTGGAAAGAAAATACAGTGGTACCTAGGGTTTACGAATGCACCGGTTTGCGAGTGTTTTGCAAGACGAGCAAAACATTTGCAAACTTGGTGCCTCGTAAACCGAGCTTGCCTCGCTGTATGAGCGCCCCCTCCCCTGCGATCAGGCATCCCCCCGCTCGCATCTGCCCCCCCCCGTGATCCTACATCCCCCCCCGAGCATGGCAATGACACTTCCTTTACCCCGACTTGGCACCAGTAGATCCTCCCTCCACCACCATCATCCCACCACCACAAACCACAACAAAACAACAACAAAAACCCACCAACCTAAAAACACAAAACTGATAACCACATCTAGATTAACCTGCATCATGCAGTAGGTACCAAGTCTTAAATGTGTACTCTGCTAGTTTTAAGTGTATATTTTGCGCAAGAAAGAAGACAGGATCTCACAAAGCTGGGCACCCACAGTGCTAAGCACAAGGAAACTAACATCAAAAGAAACGGGACCAGGGGGCTCAGAGAGGGTCAAATTCAACCTGCTTCTTTGATCCAGCCTGTCTAGTGGTTTTCTTAGCACATTCCAGGTGATGCAAAAAGCAGACACTTTATAGAATAGTCAACCATTAAGAACAGGGCTGTATCAAGGGCATCTATTTATAGCTCAGGAAACAATAGGACAAAAAAAAAAAAAAAAAAGGACGAAATGAAACTCTTCAAAGATGAACTCTCACTTGCTTCCCTCAATGACCTGTGGACTTATTTCTCTAGCTGTGGGGTTCTATTAGTATATGTGCCTATCTGAATTTTAAAAAAAGATGCACTCATTACAGCGCACAAATGATCAAGCATCCTTTTGGTTTTTCCTACTTTACTGAATAGTGGCTTATGACTTATTTTCAAAGGACAAAATGCCACTCGGTCTCCAAGCTTTAAAGTTTTCATTTTGGAGGCATCAGTCGTGAACAAGAGGGAAAGCGCAATAGCGTGGACTACACCGTCTCCTGGAAGCACATCTGGCCAACGAGGTTTGAAGATCACCAAAATGGATATGCATTAAAGAAATATTTCCAATATAAAGGGTCTCACGGCATGCAAATTCATTGTGGTAATCCCGGAAACCCAACTGGCTAGGTACGGCCTCTAGGAAATCAATAATTTTATGCAAATTCTCCCCTATCGATGTTTGAGTCTATTTTTAAGGGGTTGGAGGTGGGGGAGCAGAAGTTCAACAAGTTAACAGGTGAGTGAGTGAATGTCTCAATTCTGTGCGGTTTAGCTATCTGTTCCTCTGAAGCAGCCCACGATGCTCCAGATACATTTTTCATTAAATTCAGGAGCACCCAGAAATTATAGGGGCGTTTCCAGGACTGTCTCCCTAAGAGTGCTCACTGCATACAGAATAAAGGCAGCTTAGAGCACTCTTTTCTATGGTCTGGAAGTCCCTAGTACCCAGCTGCCCTCTCTGGCACAGCAGCTGCCAGGCCTTCAGGTACACGAACAAAATGAAAGGAATAAAAATCACATATCTTGTTACCATCTTCCTGGATAGGAGAGCCGTTCTCTTCCTCCACGACATCATTCCCCTGAGACACAGAAAACGTACAGTGTATTCCTGCAGCAAAGATTTCCCCATACCAGCCCCTCTCGTCCTTCCATGTTGCCCACCCATCTCTGGTTTCCCTACCATGCTTGTCCATCGCTGAGCACAGGTCTTAGCCATCTGATCTCTCCTCTTTCCCAGTTCCCAGCATTCCTGTCTCCCTTCTCTATCAGGGTAGGGAATGGGCTTCCAAATCTTGTCCCGGGGAAGCCCCAGCCTGTCATGGTTTTCAGGATATCTAACGAATATGCAAGAGCTAAATTTGCATACCAAGGAGGCATTGCATGCAACTGTCTCATGCATATTGATTGTAGATTTTGTGAAAACCTGACTGGCTAGTGCACACCCGGATCACCTGGGATAGGGTGTCTTATTTTAAGAGTGGGTTTGTATTTGTTGTTTTCTTTGCATTTGAAATATTGGAGCACCGCCATCTTTATTTCAATTTATTTCTCACCTAAGACAGCACTCTAAGTGAGTCTAAAGATACAAAAATCCCTCATACACTCCTCCTCCTCCTCCTGTGCTATCAAGGTTTTAATCATGATCGTCTTCACGCAATCACGTTTCAAATGTCCATTCCTTTGGCAAGGATGGTGCACGGCGCAGGATATCCCCTCTGCCCCGACCCAAGGTTAGCATGAACTGAAATATGCAAATTTACCTCTGCATCTAGCTCTTCCGCTGTGATGAAAGTTACATCTGGGGACTCCACAGGTGTCAACTGCAAACCGAGGAAGAGAGGTGTAAGGAAAAGCAGACATGTCACTTGTTCAAGTCTTCCCTCCAGAGAGTGGATGCTACTGGGAGCAGCTGTCATTCCAGCTAAAGCCTCGCCTATGCCACAGTCTGTTTGTATTTAGCTGTACCGAATGCAGTAACAACAGCAGGGCTGAGGAAGCCCTCTCCACAGGGATCAACTATTTCTCAGAAGGCCTCAGGGAAACTCATAACACATAACAGTTACACACTCACACACACAAAATCAAAAAGGGACACGCCACTTGTGTTTTAAGCAAAGAACAGAATGATTCACATTGCAAAGAAACAATAGGGCTTTTACTGACTGTCAGAATTGGGATGGAGAGAAAAAGTTATCAGTCACATTACTACAGTATTAATCTCGTTGCTGAGCATAGATTTTCTTTTATAATGGCCTGTCCTGATCGGTATGGCTAAACCACAAAATCTCCAAGAGGTTATCAGTGAACTGATGGGGATAAACAGGCTGTGCTGGGTTTTTTTTGTTTGTTTTCTTTTTAAACCAAGTGGGTAAAAACAAATGGAAAAAGCAAAAACCGATTCATGCTGTCAAGCACTGTGGATTCAAGGATATGGAGATATCTTGCCAGGGTTAAGTGAATTTATTGAATAAACAGGTTAATGGACTCGAGAGAACTTTCCTGAAACTGAATAGGTTGAAGACAAAAATAGTGCTTTGGAGTTTCTCTCTTCTGTTGTGGAATTTTTTTAAACTGGATATTAACAAAACTAATGTGATGCTTTTTCCATGGAAAGATAGCTCTAAACTTGTTTCTTCTATTTTTATAAAAAATGTCCCCCTGCAATCAGTTAACAGCACAAAAATCTTAGGGGTGATCTTTGATCATAAACTGACTTTCCATGACCACATTAGTAATATTGTTAAAACAACCTTTTACAGGCTGCGCCAAATTCGCTCACTCTCACAATTTTTATGCTCAAAATCTCTTAATATTCTCATTCATTCTTTGGTGATCTCTAAACTTGATTATTGTAATGCCCTTTTTAAGGGCATTTCTCTGAATGAAATAAAACGCTTACAAATTATTCAAAATGCTTCCATTAAACTTATAACTAAAACTAGGAAATTCGATCATGTAACTCCTCTTCTTAGGAAAGCGCATTGGCTTCCTATATCTCACCGGATAACATATAAATTATGCATACTTACTTTTAAATCCCTGTTTTATAAAACTCCAGCATTCATTTATAAATTATTAATCCCTTACATTCCAAATAGAACACTGAGATCCAATGAACAAAATCTATTGATGATCCCTTCTCTTAGGGTTATTAATACAAGACGGCAATTTATTTTTTCTGTTACTGCACCTCAAATTTGGAATTCGCTCCCTATTTACTTAAGGGAAGAACGTAATCTGGAGAAATTTAAGAGTAATTTAAAAACTTTTCTTTTTAAGGATGCTTTTGATAATTAGTTAACAGTCCACAGGTTAAATTTTTATTTCTATTGTTTAATATTATAACTTTTGTTTTCCCTGCCTTTTGTTTTTTACCCTGATTGTCTTACTTTTCTTTAATGATTTTGTATTTCATTCTCCTTTTTCCTTGTGTTCATGGTTTGTTAAGTATGTCTTTTAGTCCGCTCGGATGTAAAATATTGTTAAGTATTGTATTGTCCCCCAAATACTGTAATTTTTTAAAATGTTCATCGCTTAGAAATATGATTAAGCGATTAATCAAAAATTTTATTAAACTTGAAATTTGATTACAGTGGAACCTCTGTTTGCGAGTAACCCGGTTTGAGAGTGTTTTGCAAGACAAGCAAAACACTCAGCAAACTTTTGACTCGCAAACCGAGCACTGCCCCGATAAACGAGCACTTATAGTCCAGGAAACGCCGCTTTGGGGGATTCCTCTTCCGGCCAGCCTTCCACGTCAGGTGCCTTCCGCAGGTTGGAGGACCTCTGTCTGGGTCTGCGCAGCCAGGTGCCGTCCCACTTGCGCGTGATACGCACAGCGTCAATCATCGGCGTTGTGCGTGTCGTGTGCGGCGTGCGGGTGGGGTGGCGCTCAGCTGCGTGGGCTCGGGTGGGGGCTCTCCAGGATGCGAGGGGCATCCGACGTGGAGGGCTGGCCGGCGGATGGAGGAGGCATCCCTCTGAAGTGGCACTGCGGGATTCTCTGGCGGACATTAGAGGCATCCCCCCGAAGCGGACGGAGGAGACGGCACTGCAGACAGGTATAGACCCCGGGTTCTGGAACGAATCGTTGCTGTTGCCACTATTTTCTATGGGGAACTTTGCTTTGATAAACGAGCATTTTGGATTACGAGCATGCTCCTGGAATGGATTATGCTCGTAATCCAAGGTACCACTGTACTGTATTAGTTTTCCCTCATCCTTCCCTTTATCTAACCCTGGTATGTATGATAATAATTGTTTATTCGTTTTCATAGGTACTATAGTTAGATTGTGAGTCCATTGGTACAGAGAGGGAAATTACTCAAAGTACCTGATTAGACTTTTCGCCATTGTAGAAATCAAATTTTATTTGTTTTTGTAAACTTCTTTGAAGCCAGTATGATGATTTAGCGGTATATAAACACTGCACTAAATTAAAATTAAATTAACCCTTCCCCCCATTTTATAAAACCATAGCGCAGTTTTTAGCGCCGATGCAGAGGTAACAGCTCGGACACTCATAAGAATTCTATGAGCGTTGGAGCTGTTACTGCTGTGGCCGGCACTGAAAAACACACTACTGTTTTGTTTAAAAAAAAAAAAAAAAAGGGTGGAAGAGGGGGTTAAATTAGTGTTTGGTGCTTATGAATTCCTACTCAAGGAGATATTATCAGGAGAAATCTATGGTACTTTGTCTAAGTTACGGGTGTCCAACCTCAGCCCTTGCTAGGTTGGATTTTCAAGATTTCCCAAATGAATATGCATGAGATCTATTTGGATAGAGTGGAAGCAGTGCACACAATTAGATCTCGTGCAAATTAGTTACGGAAATCCAGAAAACCCGACTGGATTGCGGCCCTCGAGGACCAACGCTGGTCTAAGTGTTTTGAAAATAGGCCTTTTTAGCTGTTGAAGATTGTTCTAAAAGTACTTGGAGTACTTTTAGATTCTAAATTAATTTATTCACTGGCATCTGATGTACCGCAAATTATCCAAAAAAAAAAGGCAACTATGCAGTTTACAGTAAAAACAACATATACAGTCCCATCAATGAACACAGACAGTACATTATTTGAAACAACAAAGAGAATTATGTTACGCAGGAAAGGATTGTTGGAACAAATGGGTCTAAAGTAATTTCTTAAATTCTTGTAAAGCGGGAATGCTCCGGATGTGAAGATGTAACCATTCAAAAGCTCCGACAAAGAAATCCTTCTTTAGATTAAGACAACCAAGGGCAAAACATAGGTTCACTACTCAGTTTCCACAACTTTCGTATTATAGTGCAAGCTATTTTACATTACATTAGTGCAGGGGTAGGGAACTCCGGTCCTCGAGAGCCATATTCCAGTTGGGTTTTCAGGATTTCCCCAATGAATATGCATCAGATCTATTTGCATGCACTCCTTTCAATGCATATTCCTTGGGGAAATCCTGAAAACCCGACTGGAATACGGCTCTCGAGGACCGGAGTTCCCTACCCCTGCATTAGTGACTTTTATTTTGCCTTAACCTTTCCGTTCTAGGTGGATTACAAAAAAAAAAAAAGTAAGCTGGACATTTCCAGGAGAATTACAGGAGCAGATACTAATAACAAGATAGTGACTTATTCAGTTATTTACAAGATCAGGGATAATTAGGTACGGCATTAGTTTGTCTTGACAAAATTTCCTGAATAGCAGGGTCCTTATTTCCCTTTGGAGGGTTTTTGTATTCAGGCATTGTCAGGAAGTAGGAGAGGTGGTGGTCTAGTTTCGCTGCCTGCAAATTAAAGAGTCTTCTTTTTAAAGATGCATTCAACGATTAATTGAATCGCTTATGGCTCTGATTTTAACCTAGACCATTTTGACTTTTATTATTCCCTTCCCCATTGTTCTAAACCTTAATTGTACTACTTTATAATCAAATTGTAATTCATTCCCAAGTTTCCTTATGTTTCTACTTGTATGTGTAATTTAATTTTAAATTATGTTTTAGTCGTTTAGGTACTTGTCATTTAAGTCTGCCTTCCTTTACTCTGTAATTTTTAATAATTTGTACATCGCTTAGAATTCGGATTAAGCGATTAATCAAATGTGATAATAAACTTGAAACTTGACTATCGTACATCTTCGTGCACTATGTGCCCTTGATTGGGGGGATGAGTAAATGGAGACTGAGCTCTTCTTGGCCTGGTTCAGGTAGGAAGGGGTAGCACCATTCAGGGCTTTGAATAATAGACAGTAAAATCTGAATAGTATTCCTGCTTGCATTGGGAGACAAGTGTGTGTCTAGGTATGTGGAGGTGATATGATCATATGTGCTTAGTGAATAGATCAGTCTGAGGGACGTGTTTTGTACAGTCTGTAATTGTTTTAGCATAATTGCAGGGCATGTAGATAAAGGATGTTGCAGTAATCTAGAAGTCCCAGGACTAGGGACTGGACCAGGAGTCGGAATTGCTCCCTATTACTGCAACTCACTGTATGTAGGGATCACTAGTAATCTACTCAACAAGTTGCTTTTTTTTTTTTTTACAGAATACAGCTGATAGATATTCAGATGAGAAGATTTGAGAGGGCTCTCAGTAGATTCTAGCGTTTACGTTCAAACGAGCCTGTTTAATTTTTAAGTCACTTTATGGTGTTAATTGATGGCAACTGATTCATAGTTTAAATTTACCTTCTTCTTTCTATATAGTCCGGAAAGAGTGTCGTTTCAAATTAAATTATCCACTTAAGTGTAAATTTTTTGTGGATTCTATCATCTTATATTAGGGAGTTAAAATGTGGAATGCACTACCCTTGGGCATTAGAGGAATTCGGTCTTACATAATATTTTTTAAGTCTCTGAAGACATTTTTGTTCAATGAGAAGAAATGAGAACTTTATTTTTAATCTGCTTTTACTGTTATTCTAAAATGTAGGAGATCTTATAATGTACCGTATTTTTCGCTCCATAAGACGCTCTTTTTCCACTCTCAAAAAGGGGGTGGAAAAGTGGGTGCGACCTATGGAGCGAATACACCTCCCCCCCGGTAACTTTTTTTTAACTGGTGGTGGTCCTGGGGAGTCTCCTGCTGGATGGCAGCCTTTCTCGCCGCAGAGCGGCACATAAGGCAGGAGTGCAACCTTTGCACTTCCTGCCTGGTCCCGCACTGCTCTGTAGCGATAAAGGCAGCCGTCCATCAGGAGACCGCCCTGGACCACCGCCAGTTAAAAATGTTACTGGGGGGCTGCAGGTTTCAGGCTGCGGACTTTCCAGCACCAGACCACCTACGTGTAGAGGAGGAAAAACCAAGAAAAAAAAAATTCTGAACCACATTTTTTTTTCTTGGTTTTTCCTCCTCTATATGTAGGTGCATCTTAAGGTCAGGTGCGTCTTATAGACCTAAAAATACAGTAATCTGCTTGGAATCAAAAAGGAATTTAGTAGAACATAAGAACTGCATAGTGCAGCATAGCTTATCATGTACAGAAAAGGTAGAGTGATAGGGGGCAACTTTTACTATAAGCTCTAAGGCAACCGACTCACTCAAAGAAAATGGTGGGGGGGGTTTTAAGCTGGAATTGGAATATGAGACTTCAGTTGTTCACAGAAAAGCTTTTGCCAACTGAATCTTCCAAATTCTGAACTCAGCTCCCCCCCCCACCATGTGCATCTTCCCTTTAATTAAGAAATGCTCAGACAATGCTGGGCTTCCCTGGCCTCACCGCACCTTGTTTCCCATCTCCAATTCTGCCTCCTGGGTATGGGTACGTGCAGGTAAAAAGAAGCCAAGACTGAAGATTGACAACCCTTTCATTAGATGAGGTAACAAAAGAAAGGGTATCTGAACAGGACAAGAGACTAATTTCACAGTGCTTTCCCCCCTAGCGGGACCCTGCCGCATGACCTCTTTCTTCTGCTTTCAACTCTTGACTCAAAAACTCTCCCACACACCTACCTCCTCCCTGGTGTTTTATTTGTTGTTTTTTTTAAACTTCGGGCAGCGTCAACGAGATCAGCGTCTTGCCGTCGGCCTGCCCTGGAGGTCTTCTTTCAGCAGCGATTTCCTGTTTCTGCATAGGCGGACTGCTGCTGAAAAAATGACTTCCGGGGCAGGTCGACGGCAAGATGACTGTGCCAGGCTGCTACTGTTGCTGCTCAAAGGATCCGATGGGAAAATTGTAAACAATGCTAGCAAAACAAGTTTTACTAAAAATTTGATATTCCGCTTATCGAATTTCTAAGTGGAGTACCAGCAGCACTGCCACAGTGTTTCTGAGATATCTTTGTGTGGAATGGATTGCAGCCACAACCTTTTCATATTTTTCTGGAACACTGGACAGTACATGATGCCTGGATTATTTGCAAACTGCTCTCTAAATACAAGATAATGCAAGACTTCCCCGATGCAGTAACTAGCTCATTGAGAACAAGTTGTTCAGATTGATAGGCTATAAATAATCTTAAATGCAATCTCTGGATAAGTATGGCATGCAAAGTTAACAGCCCTGTTAAAAAAAAAAAAAAAAAACACACCCACAATATACAGGCCTTTCCCTTCCCTTATTTTCAGTATAAAAGCAAATACTGCACTGAGATCCTGAGAAGAACGCTTCCTAGTAAAGCTGTGGTTTATCTTTGTACCTCTCCCTCTTCTGAAGGTGGCCCGCTGGCAGCGGCGGCTGGCGAGGAAAGGACATCTGCCTCCTCTTCCTCCTCCTCGGTCCCCGCGGCGAGGTAAGAGCCCGACATGGAAGAGATGGTATCTGTGCTGAGCTGCGAGTGTTGGCTTTGGGATGAAGCCATGGACATGACCGACTGTGCCAGGCTGCTACTGCTGCTGCTCACAGGATCTGATGGGAAAACGGTTAACAATGCTAGAAAAAAAAAGTTTTACAAGTTTCATTAAAAATTTGATATTCTGCTTATCAAATTTTTAAGCGGAGTACAAGTAAAATTTACATTAAAAAGTAAAATCTGGGGGGACACGAACGATATGACATGGTGCGACCTCATCTGGAGTATTGTGTTCAATTCTGGCCTCCTTATCTCAAGAAAAGGCGCTAGAAAAGGTTCAAAGAACAGCCATCAAGATGGTAAAGGGGATGGAACTCCTCTTGTATGAGGAAAGATTAAATGGTTAGGGCTCTTCAGCTTGGAAAAGAGATGGCTGAGGGGAGATATAATTGAAGTCTACAAAATCCTGAGTGGAGTAGAACAGGTTCAAGTGGATCAATTTTTCACTCCATCAAAAATTACAAAGACTAGGGGACACTTGAAGTTACAGTGAAATACTTTTAAAACCAATAGGAGGAAATTTTTTTTCACTCAGAGAATAATTAAGCTCTAAAACGCGTTGCCAGAGGATGTGGTAAGAGCGGATATCGTAGCTGGTTTTAAGAAAGGTTTGGACAAGTTCCTGGAGGAAAAGTCCATAGTCTGTTATTGGAAAAGACATGGGCGAAGCCACTGCTTGCCCTGTATCGGTAGCATTGAATATTGCTACTCCTTGGGTTTTGGCCAGGTATTAGGGACCTGGATTGGCCAACGTGAGAAAGGGCTACTGGGCTTGATGGGACTATTGGTCTGACCCAGTAAGGCTATTCTTATGACATACTGGTACACTAAAGTAGGGGGGTAGAACTACATACCCTATAGAAAACAGAAACAATAAAGAGAAGAACAACTGAATGGGACCCTTCTGTAAGTGTTCATCATAAGAGAAGTGATGTATTTAGGCAGAAAAAATAAAGATCCCAAGTATAGTATGTCAGGTGTAACTCTGGGAAGCACCGAACAGGAAAAGGACCTGGGTATACTGATAATAGGACCCTGAAACCGTCGGTGCAATGTGCGGCAGCAGCGAAGAAAGCAAATAGAATGGTAGGCATGATAAAGAAGGGAATTACAAGTAGATCAGAGAAAGTTATAATACTGCTCTACAGAGCCATGGTCAGACCGCACCTGGAATGCTGTGTCCAGCATTGGTCTCCATACCTAAAAAAAGGATATAAAACAGCTAGAGAGGGTGCAGAGACGAGCAACGAAGCTAGTGAAAGGTATGGAGAACCTGGACTATGAGGAACGACTTAGGAGACTGAGGTTGTTCTCCCTTGAGAAGAGGAGACTACGAGGGGATCTGATCAAGACTTTCAAAATACTAAAAGGATTCGACAAAATGGAGCACGGAAAGCAGTTATTTACAATGTCCAATGTGACACGGACAAGAGAACATAGACTGAAGCTGTGAGGGGACAGGTCCAGGACGAATATCAGGAAGTTCTGTTTCATGCAGCGAGTGGTGGACACCTGGAATGCTCTCCCAGAGGAAGTAATTGCAGAATCCACCGTTCTAGGATTTAAGGGTAAACTAGATGCACATCTCCTTAAGAGTGGCATAGAGTGATATGGGTAAGGGTAAATTAGATGCACATCTCCCTTGAGAAGCATACAGTGATATGGAGACTAAAACTATGCCAGGGTACACCTGGAGGGGCCTCCGCGTGTGCGGATCACCGGACTTGATGGACCCAGGGTCTGATCCGGAGATGGCAATTCTTATGTTCTTATGAAATAAGTGCAAAGTGTTAAATTAAAGCTCAAAAGTGTCTTTAAATAAAAATGTTTTAAATTTTGTTTTAAATCGTTTCAAAGATGATTCTTCTCGTAGGTCTGCGGGCATGGCATTCCAGAGCATGGGAGCCGAGACGGAAAAGATTGATGATCGATGCATGCTGAACTCTCGTATTGACGGGATATGTAAGAAGTGTTGGGCATTCGATCTCAGGGTTCTAGCCTGGGTATAAGGGATCAGAAGTCTGTTTAAGAATTCTGGAAGATTTGTATTGCGTGTTTTAAATGTCAAAAGTAGAATTTTATATGTAATTCTGTGTGTTATTGGCAGCCAATGAGCCTTTATTAAGAGTGGAGTGACCTTTTTGGTGGGCCAATCTATGCTCCAGCTATAGATGTGAAAAAAATGAAAGCTGACATATTGGGGCATAGTAGTTTGTTTAAACTGGTTAGGGGGTCCGTTGACGTCTTTTGTTACTTCACTGTAGTTTTCTCTGGTTTTTGTTAGTTTCCACACAAATTCAGGGGGGAGGGGGATACTTCTATCTTAGTTGGGTCCTTTGGGTATATACATCCAGAGTGAGTAGGAGGAGGGTGGGATTAAATTATTATTACATATTTGAATCATTGAGAGGATGGGTGGGGGGGGGAAATGGTTGTTTTATGTATATTTCTAAGATGAATGTGCTTTTCTTGATATATTATATGTCGTTATATTTGTATTTTGCACTGTTAATATGTGCAAAATCAATAAAGAATTTAAAAAAAAAAAAGTGGAGTGACGTGATCGAATTTCTTTTTGCATTCTCAATGATCTTTATTAGCATTGTTCTGAATAATTTGCAAGCGCTTTAGCTCCTTTTGCATGATTCCTTTGTAAAGCGTGTTACTGTAATCAAGACTGGAAATGACAAGGAAATGAATGAGAATATTAAATGCTTGAAGGATCTAAAACTTTAGAGAGCGACTGTATCATTTATGCAATGATTTCATACAGCAAATAGATTCTTAGAAGTCCCCAGTGCCTTCCAACATATTGCAATCAAATGAGGTCGTCTGCTTTAATAATAATAATAATAATAACTTTATTTTTGTATACCGCATTACCATGGAAGTTCTATGCGGTTAACAGATGAAGAGACAGCACAGTTACTTACCGTAACAGGTGTTATCCAGGGACAGCAGGCAGATATTCTTGACTGATGGGTGACGGCACCGACGGAGCCCCGGTACGGACAATTTTAGAGTGATTGCACTCTAAGAACTTTAGAAAGTTCTAGCTAGGCCGCACCGCGCGTGCGCGAGTGCCTTCCCGCCCGACAGAGGCGCGCGGTCCCCAGTTAGGATAAGCCAGCTAAGAAGCCAACCCGGGGAGGTGGGAGGGACGCAAGAATATCTGCCTGCTGTCCCTGGATAACACCTGTTACGGTAAGTAACTGTGCTTTATCCCAGGACAAGCAGGCAGCATATTCTTGACTGATGGGTGACCTCCAAGCTAACAAAAAGAGGGATGGAGGGAAGGTTGGCCATTATGAAAATAAATTTTGCAAAACAGATTGGCCGAAGTGTCCATCCCGTCTGGAGAATGAATCCAGACAATAATGAGATGTAAAAGTATGAACTGAGGACCAAGTAGCAGCCTTGCAGATTTCCTCAATAGGAGTGGAACGGAGGAAAGCTACAGATGCTGCCATAGCTCTAATTTTGTGGCCCGTGACAGAACCCTCCAGTGTCAGGCCCGACTGAGCATAACAAAAAGAAACGCAAGCAGCAAGCCAATTGGACAGAGTGCGTTTAGAGACAGGATGACCCAGCTTGTTAGGATCAAAGGACAAAAACAGTTGAGGAGATGATCTGTGAGGTTTGGTGCGATCAAGATAGTAAGCCAGAGCACGTTTACAATCCAAGGAATGCAAAGCCTGTTCACCTGGGTTAGAATGAGGTTTTGGGAAAAAAACAGGTAGAACGATGGATTGATTAAGGTGAAAGTCAGACACAACCTTAGGAAGGAATTTTGGATGTGTACGAAGGACAACCTTATCATGGTGAAAAACAGTGAAAGGTGGATCAGCCACCAGTGCATGGAGCTCACTGATCCTCCTGGCAGAAGTGAGAGCAATCAGAAAGACCACTTTCCAAGTTAGAAATTTAAAATGCGTTGTGGCCAAAGGCTCGAAAGGAGGCTTCATTAACGCAGAAAGAACCACATTAAGATCCCATACAACAGGAGGGGCCTTAAGAGGTGGTTTTACATTGAAAAGGCCTTTCATGAACCTTGAAACTAAGGGATGAGCTGAGAGGGGTTTTCCATGGATCGGCTCATGAAAAGCTGCAATGGCACTAAGGTGGACCCTTATCGAAGAGGATTTAAGACCAGAGTCAGATAAGGACAAAAGATAGTCCAATACCAATCCCACTGCTGTAGATATGGGATTATGGTGATGTAACAGGCACCAGGAAGAAAACCGAGACCACTTCTGCTGGTAACACTGAAGAGTGGACGGTTTCCTGGAAGCATCAATAATAGAACGGACAGGCTGAGAAAGGAGAGCATGAGGTGCAGTCAGCCCGAGAGATACCAAGCTGTCAGGTGCAGAGACTGTAAGTTGGGATGAAGAAGCGTTTGCTGATGCTGTGTAAGTAGTGAAGGAAACAGAGGAAGAGGTATGGGTTCCCTGGAACTGAGTTGAAGAAGAAGGGAAAACCAATGCTGTCTGGGCCACCGTGGAGCGATGAGGATCATGGTGGCTTGTTCCCTCTTGAGTTTGAATAAGGTGCGCAGCATGAGCGGAAGAGGAGGGAATGCATAAAGGAAGAGATTGGTCCAATCCAGAAGAAATGCATCGGGTTCCAGACGGTGAGGAGAGTAAAGTCTGGAGCAAAACCTGGGCAGCTGATGGTTGTGGGGAGCTGCAAAGAGATCCACCTGAGGAGTGCCCCATTGGGAGAAAATGGACTGTAGAGTCGAGGGGTCGAGAGTCCATTCGTGAGGTTGAAGAATTCTGCTGAGATTGTCTGCTAAGCAATTCTGTTCCCCTTGTATGTATACTGCTTTCAGGAATAGGTGACGAGCAGTCGCCCATGTCCAAATCCTTTGAGCTTCCTGACATAAAGGACGGGATCCTGTCCCTCCTTGTTTGTTGAGGTAATACATTGCAACCTGGTTGTCTGTGCAAATGAGAAGAACCTGAGGAAAGAGGAGATGTTGAAAAGCTTTGAGGGCGTAAAATATCGCTCTGAGTTCCAGGAAATTGATGTGGTGCTTCTTTTCCTGGGTGGTCCAAAACCCCTGAGTTTGGAACTCGTTCAAGTGAGCTCCCCATGCATAGGGGGAGGAATCTGTGGTGATGACTAGTTGATGAGGAGGTAGATGGAACAGTAGACCTCTGGATAGATTTGATGAGTTCAACCACCAAAGAAGTGACTGTCGAAGAGACGAGGTCACAGATATGTGTTGTGAACAAGGATCCGTCGCTTGTGACCACTGAGTCGCTAGGGTCCATTGAGGAGTGCGCAGGTGGAGACGTGCAAAGGGGGTGACATGCACTGTGGATGCCATGTGCCCCAAAAGTACCATCATTTGATTTGCTGAGATGGAAGTTCTCTGGAAAACCTGCTGACAGAGATGAAGGATGGTGTGAAGGCGGTTTGGAGGAAGAAACGCCCTCATTTGAACAGTATCCAGAATGGCTCCGATGAATTGAAGTCGCTGAGTTGGAATGAGGTGTGACTTGGGTAGATTGATCTCGAACCCCAACAGTCGAAGGAAGGAAATGGTCTGATTGGTGGCTATGTGAACGGACTGAGGAGAAGGAGCCTTGATGAGCCAGTCGTCCAGATAAGGGAAGACTTGAAAATTGTGGGAGCGGAGATAAGCTGCGACCACAATCAGACATTTGGTGAATACCCTGGGAGAGGAGGCTAAGCCGAAGGGTAGAACCTTGTATTGGTAATGATGTTGGTTGACAAGAAAGCGAAGGTATTGTCTGGACATCAGATGAATTGGAATGTGAGTATACGCCTCCTTGAGATCGAGGGAACATAGCCAGTCTTCCTGAGAGAGAAGAGGGTATAGGGTGGCAAGAGATAACATCTTGAACTTCTCCTTGACCAGACATTTGTTGAGGTCTCTGAGATCTAATATTGGTCTGAGATCTCCGGTTTTTTTGGGGACAAGAAAGTACCGGGAATAAAATCCCAGGCCTTGCTGGTCTAGAGGAACTGGTTCGATGGCATTGAGAAGGAGGAGGGATTGAACCTCCTGACCGAGAAGGAGGGACTGAGCCTTGTTGGAAGCAGACTCTTTTGGTAGACTTAACGGTGGAGGAGTCTGAAAGTTCAGGGCATATCCGTGAGCGATGATAGCAAGTACCCACTGGTCGGAGGTAATTGCTTCCCATCGAGACAGAAAAACCTGGAGTCGACCTCCTATGGGCTGAGATTGAAGGCATGATGGAGGAAGACTGGCAATGTTCTCGAGAAGAGAGTCAAAAGGGCTGTGTAGACTTAGGTTGAACAGCCGGTTTTACAGCAGGCTGTTGTTGTTGACGAGCCTGTTGCTGCTGTTGACGCTGCCTGCGAGGTTGAGGAGGATGAGTCTGAGCTGGGCGAGCAGAAAACCTTCTTTGATAAGAAGGTTGTTGCCTGAATGGACGAGGAGGAGGAGGTTTCTTCTTGTTTTTCAACAAGGAGTCCCACCTAGTCTCATGCGCGGAGAGCTTTTGTGTGGCGGTATCCATGGACTCCCCAAACAGCTCATCCCCAAGACAGTGTGCATTGGCTAGTCGGTCTTGATGGTTAACATCCAGTTCCGAGACCCGTAGCCATGCCAACCTTCTCATTGCAACAGAAATAGCAGTGGCCCGTGACGTCAGTTCAAAAGTATCATAAATGGAACGGACCATAAACTTCCTTAGTTGCAAAAGACTAGAAGTACATTGCTGGAAAGCAGGAAGTTTACGGTCCGGAATGTACTTTTGAAAAGAGGTCACCTGCTGAATGAGATGCTTCAGGTAAAACGAGAAGTGGAATGCGTAATTACCTGAACGGTTGGCCAGCATGGCGTTTTGGTAAAGGCGCTTTCCAAATTTATCCATGGCCTTTCCTTCTCTGCCAGGAGGAACAGAGGCGTAAACACTGGCACCTACAGACTTCTTCAGGGTTGATTCCACCAACAAGGATTCATGGGGAAGTTGTTGCTTATCGAACCCTGGAATTGGAATGACTTTATAAAGAGATTCCAATTTTCTTGGGGCTCCCGGGATGGTTAAGGGAGTTTCCAAGTTCTTATAGAAAGTTTCCCTCAAGATATCATGGAGGGGCAACTTTAAGAACTCCTTAGGAGGATGATCAAAGTCCAAGGCATCTAAGAATGCCTTGGACTTTTTAGAATCAGACTCCAAAGGAATTGAAAGGGTGTCTGACATTTCCCTTAAAAATTTGGTAAATGAGGAGTGCTCTGGCTTAGAAGCAGGGTCTTGTACCGATACATCCTCCTCTTCAGATGAATAATCTTCCTCGGTACCGAGGTGATCATCCGAGTCATCCCACAAGTCAGGGTCCCGTACCGATTGGAGACGGCCCTGAGAAAGTGGAGTCGAGGTGCCAACATGTTTAGTCTTGCGTACCGATTTCCCCGAACGGTTGGAGACGGTACCAGGAGAGTGTAGAACGGTACGGGGCTCAGAGAACGGTACCGGTTCAGAAGTGTCCGGAGCAGAACGTCGTTTCGGCTCCGCTGAAAGAATAGGCATGGACATGGATTTGTGCGGTGCCGACAAAGTCGATGTCAATAAAAGTGGTTGATCGACGGTCGGCACCGAAGGCTCACTGGGTACCGACACTGGAGGATTCGGTGTCAACAGAGCCGGGAGCAACTGTTGAAGTTGCTGTTTAAGCTGGACCTGGAGGATAGAGGCAATGCGCTCATCCAACGTAGGTCCCGATTGCACCGGTACCGGTCTTTTCTTGCTCGGTACCTTCGGTGCCGCTCGACGCTCGGGTGAAGTCGATGCCGATGACGAGGCAGTGACTTCAATGGGAGCGGAGCGTTTACGGGGCCGGCGCTCAGTCTGCAGGACTTGGCTCACTGCATGCTCGACTGGTGGCCCTAGGACAGTAGGGGAAGGCTTCTTAGCCGGCTTACCTACAGGTACCGACGTCGGCGATGTATCTGTCGGTGCCGAGACAGTCGGTGTCGATTTGGAGGAAGTTGCCGATGTCGATACTGGTGCAACTTCCATGTCGGTGCCGAACAAAATTCGTTGTTGAATTTGCCGGTTTTTTAAAGTTCTTTTTTGTAAAGAACTACAGCGGGTGCAGGTGTCAGCCCTATGGTCCGGACCCAGACACTGAAGGCACCACTTGTGCGGGTCGGAGAGAGATATAGGGCGCGCACACCGCTGACACTTTTTGAAACCCGGTGACGGGGGCATGAAGGGAAAAACCGCTGTAGCAAAATCGAAGCCGGAGGCTTCGATGGTGCCAACAGGCCCCGCCGGGGTAGTCAATAAAAAGTGAAAAAATAAAACAATTTTTTTTTTTTTTTTTTACAAACGGTAAAAAAAACAAGAAAAAAATAAAATGAAGAGAAAAATACGCGCGAGCGGGAAGGCAAGTGAACTTAAGGAAAAAACTTCCAACAGCCGTTGGAAACACGCGTCTTCTTAGCTCCGCGGAATTAAGAAAACTGGGGACCGCGCGCCTCTGTCGGGCGGGAAGGCACTCGCGCACGCGCGGTGCGGCCTAGCTAGAACTTTCTAAAGTTCTTAGAGTGCAATCACTCTAAAATTGTCCGTACCGGGGCTCCGTCGGTGCCGTCACCCATCAGTCAAGAATATGCTGCCTGCTTGTCCTGGGATAATGTACATTACAGCGAAGTTACACATTTTTTTTTTTGGCATAGCTACATTTACATTTTCGGCGACGCAACATTTACAGTGAAGTTATTTTTCAGGTCGGTTACTATTGCAGAGAAGTTACATTTGTTGTAAGTTGCATATATAAAGCGGAGTTCATACAGTAGTGTTACATACGGCGGTGCTATATACTGCGGAGTTCAATAAAGCAGAGCAGAGGCATTTAGTAAGGGAGGTAACGAAGAAGGGGTGATAAGTTGGATAGGGTGATCCATTTTGTTGAGCCATTTGGTGGCTGACAGGAAAGGAGGAGTCGAGAGTCTGAGGTAAGTCAAGGTCCGAGGAGGAGGCAAGGAAGAGGGGGGGGGGGAGAAGTTAGAGGAATTTATCAAAAAGGTAGGTTTTGATTGACTTCCTGAACATTTAGATTCAGTGTAACAGGAAACAAGTTATGCTTTTGGCTGCACACAGTAATTGCTACACAAAGGGGAAGATTAGAGCTACCTTTGGACCTGGGGCTGAAGCAGGGATTCTGAACCCAGTCCTCAGGACACATCTAGCCAGTCAAGCTTTCAAAATATCCACAATGAATACGCATGAGAGAGATTTGCATCCAGTGAAGGTAGTACATGGAAATGTATTTCATGCATATTAATTTTGGGCATCCTTAATGCGACTGGCTAGGATGGCCCAAAGCAGAGGTTGAGAACCTCTGGACTGAAGAGATGAGGGATATCAAGAGGGAAAGAACCACAAGGAGTCCAGCAGAAAGCAAAGGCAAGAACGAGGAAGTGGTTCGGGGCAATGGACCTTCCACTCATGCACTACAGCCAAAGGAATTCTCTCTCACTCATCTGCTTATAAACGCTCGCATATGTTTGTTGCAGGTTTCTGAGTCTCGCTGCAGAAACCCTGAGAGAACGTTCATGTATGTGTTGGAGGGGTGGGGTGCATGTACATGTTTGTATACTTGCATAGTGTTTGCTTTTAGTGCATCTGATCACTAGAGGGGGGCAGGTTTGGCGGTTTGGAAAGTGCAATTAATTAATCACTGTGGATCAGTGTATTTACACTACTTCTCCCACTGAAATGCTATTAGGGCATTTTTTTTATTTTATTTGGAGGAGAGGTTCTCCAACACACACACAATCACTCCCCACCACAAAACTCCACTTCTACAACACAGAAATTTCCTCTAGATCATCCACTCGCTTCTTGTGCCTAAAGCTGCTTTCCAGCCTTTGCCCCCCCCCCCACTGCCACTTTACACATGTAAAAAGCTCTACCGTAATTACTCCTCTCCAGAACTCCAATGTTACTCAACCTCCTCAGAAAACCACGATCTTGGTCACAGTAAGCATTCTGAAATGAAAATCAATTTGATTCACCCTGAGAACATGCACGCTTCCCTTACCATCGGGTGATGTGATAGTAGATGACAAAGGCGTTCCTGTACAAGATGACTGGTCGATGGCCCCTGAGGACGACAAGGTGAGGTTCTCGCTTTCTGGTGTGATACCACATTCCTTGGATGGAGAACAAAGAAAACTCAGGAAAAGAAATCTGCACTTCCACACAGAGGGGAAAAATAAAAGGACTTCTCGGATAAAGGAGAGTAAAGATAAATGTTTTTATTTATTTAGTCATTCAATTTTCTATACCGTTCTCCCAGGAGAGTCAGAACGGTTTACATGAATTTATTCAGATACTCAAGCATTTTTCCCTGCCTGTCCTGGTGGGCTCACAATCTATCTAATGTACTTGGGGCAATGGGGGGTATTAAGTGACTTGCCCAGGGTCACAAGGAGCAGCGTGGGTTTGAACCCACAACCTCAGAGCGCTGAGGCTGTAGCTTTAACCACTGCGCCACTCTAGAAATCAAAATGCAGCAAAAGTAGCCAAGTGTAGGACAATCAACCCATTGTGACATCACTGATGAGATTGGCTCTTAGGCATTGGTGGAATGAGGCATTATGACATCACAATACCAGCTCTGGTTATCAGAGGCTGAAACCTTTCACACTATTTATTCAATTTTCTATACCATTATAGGGGAGCTCAAAATGGTTTACATGAATTTATTCAGGTACTAAAGCATTTTTCCCTTTCTGTCCTGGTGGGCTCACAATCTATCTAATGTGCCTGGGGCAATGGGAGGGGGGATTAAGTGACTTGCCAAGGGTCACAAAGAGCAGCATGGGTTTGAACCCACAACCCCAGGGTGCGGAGGCTGTAGCTTAACCACTGCGCCACACTCAGATAATTTCTAAGACCTAATAATCTGCAACTATCAGATAAAAAGACTGTATATCTAGATTTCCTAATTTGTATTTTGTTCTTATATTCTCTGCCCCATTAATGTGGGCTAGATTATTTTCTTTATTTCATGTTTATGCATGTAAACTAATTAAAATAAAACACAAATCCTGCCTCTATTTTCTAATCTTCTTTGGACACAATGAATGGAGAGGCAGAGAGGCAGGGAGGTGTTAACACTTCACCATCTTCTTGAAGCAAGAGTTATATTCAAATTTGGATGTATCTGTTATGCAGGGGTAGGGAACTCCGGTCCTCGAGAGCCGTATTCCAGTCAGGTTTTCAGGATTTCCCCAATGAATATGCATGAGATCTATTTGCATGCACTGCTTTCAATGCATATTCATTGGGGAAATCCTGAAAACCTGACTGGAATACGGCTCTCGAGGACCGGAGTTCCCTTCCCCTGTGTTATAGGGTGACACATGGTCTAGGCTCCAGATTATCTTGTTGACCATTTCATGTTTGTAGACGCTAGACGTTTACTATGAAATTTTTCTTTGTTTTCTTTTCCATCTGTAAAAGGTTGTTCGCATAAAAGATATTTCATAGATTATTGTCTTTTCAGGTTGCGACATGGGATAAGGAATTTGATATTTTGACAGTCAACTCTTATTTCATACCAACATTATGGGAAATTGCTTAATACTTTTCTTTTTAAAAAAAATTTTGTCAGCTTACGTTTGTATATCACTGTTTGCACAGTTTTTCTTTTGTTGGTTAGACACATTGAACACCAAGGTTCTGTGGTATATAAATTAACTTTTATGCTATGCTATGTTTACTAGAGGTGCAGAGATTCCTTACAGACTTGTGATGTCTTGCACTAATCCAGTACTGACCCCACACATAAACATTACCAACGTATTTCATCTTGTTTCAGCCCTGGGCACTACAGAACGCTGAAAATCCCTACATCTCTAGGGAATAGAGAATGACACGGGGATAAATTTTTCCCCGTCCCCGCGGGAACTAATTTTCCCATCCCGACAAGTTCTTTTCCTGTTCCTGCCTCATCCCTGCAAGCTCCGTCCTCATCTGCACAAGCCTCAAGCACTTTAAAATCATAAATAGCAACATTCTAGAGCTCAGATTGTGATGTCATGCCTCATTCCACCAATGCCTAAGCTCCCCCATCATCTGCACAAGCCTCAAACACTTTAAAATCATAAATAGCAACATTCTAGAGCTCAGATTGTGATGTCATAATGCCTCATTCCACCAATGCCTAAGCTCTGCCTTAACCACACAAGCCTCAAACACTTTAAAACCATAAGATGTTCCCTAGTAAAGAATGAAACGGGGACAAATTTTTCCCCATCCCTGCAAGTTTTGTCGCTGTCCCTGTCCCGTTTCATTCTTTACTAGGGAACATCTGTTACACAATGCTGCAGTCCCCTGTGTAGCAAGCCCCCATAACTGGAAACACCACTAGGTACCGACTGGCATTATTTTCTGTTGTAGACACATGAAAGGCCACTTTACAATTAAAGCATTACTAATGGACTCAAATAAAGGAGCAAAAAGCAGAGAATGCAAATAGTAGTCTGCTATTGAGACAGACATAGGGGGAAGCCACTGCTTTGCCCTGGGATTAAACAACATGGAATGTTGCTACTCTTTGGGATTCTGCCAGGTACTTGTGTCCTGGTTTGGACCACTGTTGGAAGCAGGATACTGAGCTATTCCAATTTCTTATAGACCACAATATCAGCTAAGATTCTGTGTGGAACACAGACAACCAAATATCCCACTCTCTGAGAATTACAGTCATAAAAAAAATAACTAATTAATTAAAAAGCCTCATCGGTATGGCTATTCTAACATAGAAGATGATGGCTGAAAAAGACCTGCATGGTCCATCCAGTCTGCCCTACAGCCATTCATTATCAAATTGTTACCGAATAGTCCAAAGGTATTACAACATTTTACTTGTTAAATTCCACTTTCCTATGTCTTCCCCTCCCCCTCAATGAGAAATACAACACACAATCTGAATGTGGTATAAAATATTCATCCTTAACCATAAAAATCTGCACGGTACTGGCCGAACTACTGGAGTTGCCATCGAAACCCACTTCGGCCTATCCTTATCTGTCTTGCTATATATAGGACACAGTCCATAGAAGTCTGTCCGGCATTGGCTTTACTTCCCCACTGCTGGAACTGCCCACTAAGAACCACTCCTTCCCATTGAAAATGAACTTATAGCTCTTAATGTGTTGTTTTCTTACTCTGATTTTTCATATTTAGGGATCTTGTGTGTCTATCCCATGCATTTTTGAATTTCATCACCGTTTTTTGTCTCCACCACCTCCACTGGGAGAGCATTCCAGGCTTTTACATTTTCAGCTCCGTTTACGGTTCTCTCTCTGCCTGTGCTAGTCGGATCACTATGGATTCCTCCACAGCCACAGCATTACAAATCAGACCTCCTTGAGCAGCCAGTAGCACTGGTCACACAGCTCAGGCCAGTCCGTAATTCATAGCAGGCGCCATTCTTATCCTTACCTCTCCCTGCTGAAAAGACTTCCTCCTAGGAAGTCCAGCTTCTGATCTGCTGCAAGATCTCTCGTACTCTTCTTCATGTAGCACTGAGGAATTCTGCGAGATGGATCTGATTAGCAAACAGAAGGAAAAGGATGTGAAAAGGAAAAAAAAATGCTAAAGAGAAAAGAGACAGCCAGTGTGGTACAAATCACTAGGAAAGGAGTCCCAACTGAGCATTCTGTAGATAACATTCCACAGTCTACTAAACAGTGGCATAGTAAGGCGCCAACACTTTTCCTTCTCTCCACCCCCCCACTCATTCCCATTTCTCCCTCCCCCCCCCATGAGCACCTTCACTTCCTCCTCACCTGACCTCTGGCACTTCGCCAGAGCAAGCAGCAGCTCCAACCCGCTGCTCACTCTGGCCTTGGCGCTCCCCTCCGACGTTACTTCCGGGTCCCACGACTAGGGAGAGCCGCCGACGATGTGGGCAACAAGTTGGAGATATTGCTCGCGCCAGGGAAGCTAAATAGGTACGGAGGAAGGGAAGCGCGCAGCAGGGGTTGGGGCAGGGAAGGAGCAGGAGGTCGGAGAAGAGGACAAGGGGAGACACACCGCCCTCCCAGGCGCCTCCCCCACCCTCGCTACGCCAGTGCTACCAAGACCTCCATTGTCATTTCGAAGATGTGACATTCTTTAGTCATGTTCAAAGTTTATTTTAGTCCTTCTTTATTTTCTACTTTACTTCCCTATTGTTCTTTCCATTTATGTCTTCTCCTATATTCTAATATAAACAATTGTAGCTCTGCCCTTCTTACCTCATGTATCTGTTAGTATGTAAGTCTGTCAGTTAAACCCATTATATTTAAAGATTAAATTGGTATATGCTTATACCTTTTAAATTTGCAAATTGCTTAGTAATGTAAATAAGTGATTCATCAAGTCAAATAAAATCTATTCATGCTTCAGCTTCTCATCCCTGGAAACCTCGCT
This sequence comes from Geotrypetes seraphini, assembly GCF_902459505.1. Lineage (NCBI taxonomy): Eukaryota > Metazoa > Chordata > Amphibia > Gymnophiona > Dermophiidae > Geotrypetes > Geotrypetes seraphini. The sequence goes on from NC_047093.1 coordinate 31,496,514, forward strand.
GAAACTTGGTTGATATTTTACGTGTAATGGGTTTCATGGCCTCATCCCAGCTCCCACTGGTCATTTATCCATTTTACAAAACTATAAAGCAGTGTGGGACACTTGACCCAAAAACTAACTTGGAAGATGCCTAGGGCTAAATTAGTTAGTTAAAAAACATTTAGGAAACACACTGGCAGGACAAGAATGTACAAGCGACGCACAAGGGAGAGGAAAATATGAACCCAAGCACTGACAGAGAAGCAAGCGGAACCTGTCTGCATTACACTGGAAATATCAAAAATCCACAGTTTGAAGGGGAGGAGGGGGAGATTAAAAAAAGCAGGCATCTCAGACAATTCCGTCTCAATAAAATTTTTTTGGAAAAAAAAAAAATGTCCTACCTGCTCAGATCCTAATCTCCTAAATGCAAACTCTCCAAGAGGATAGGTGACATGCTATTCTCTTGGTTTTGATTCAGTGTTCTCTTGCCACATGGAGAGTTTGGCTTGGCCAAGAAGCCACTAATCAACTTCTAAAGGGCCATGGATTTGAAATATCGCCTCTCTGTGGTACAATCATAGTGGCTGGCATACGTTGTATGCAGGTACTTTCTCTGCAGACACAATGGCAAGTGACTTCAAGATCTGAGACCCCAGTGAAGCAAAAGTAAAAAGAACATCTTTTGGGGGAGTAAACTGAGAAAGGCCAACTGTCGATCAGTATACCAACCATGGAAATAGATATAAAGTTCATTAAAATGGTTCACACGTACATTTAGGGCATGATTTTATAAAAAGAAAGTCTATGGAAGAAGTTTTATGGTTTATTACTGTTACTAATGATTGGGTAGTCAATTCAGTGCAGTTTACATGAGCTTCTATAATGGTGTTATGGTACATGAGGTACAATTTATGAGCTTCTGTAATGATGTTACAATACATAAGCTTCAGTGATGGTGTTACTATACATGACTCAATCCATAAAAGTAGAGATGAAATAGATGTTCAACTGGGACTTTATTGCATTAAACATCAGACTCAACACAGCTTGTGTTTCAGCACCTTAGTGCTTTCCTCATGAGTCAAATTGTTGATATATTCTGTTTGGAGTAGAGAATGACACGGGGACACATTTTTCCCTGTCCCCGCGGGAACTCATTTTCCTGTCGCAGTGAGTTATTTTCCTGTCCCTGCCCCATTCCTGTAGCTCCATCCTCATCTGCACAAGCCTCAAGCACTTTAAAATTATAAGTAGCAACATTCTAGAGCTCAGATTGTGATATCATAATGCCTCATTCCACCAATGCCTAAGCTCTGTCCTCATCTGCACAAGCCTCAAGCACTTTAAAATTATAAGTAGCAACATTCTAGAGCTCAGATTGTGATGTCATAATGCCTCATTCCACCAATGCCTAAGCTCTGTCCTCATCTGCACAAGCCTCAGACACTTTAGAATCATAAGTACTGTAGCAACATTCTAGAGCTCAGACTGTGATATCATAATTCCTCATTCCACCAATGCCTAAGCTTCGTCCTCATCTGCACAAGCCTCAAACACTTTAAAATCATAAGTGTTTGAGGTTTATGCGGTTAAGGCAGAGTTTACAGGAATGGGGCAAGGACAGGAACAGGGACAAAACTCATAGGGATGCGAGGGGGAAATTGAGTTCCTGCGGGGACAGGGACAAATTTGTCCCCCTGTCATTCTGTAGTTTGGAGAATCACACAATGAGTATTATGCTTCCTGTTAGCTTGATTTGTTTAGACATAAGAGACTGATATTATGGCGTTTGGGATGTTTGTGTACCATTATATGACGTGGCATTCTCCAAACAACAGAATATATCATCAGTTTGACTCCTGAAAAAAGGCACTAAGGTGCCAAAACACAAGCTCTGTTGAGTCTGATGTTTGTTTTAGTGCAATGAAGTCTCAGTTGAAGCATCTCTTTCATCTCTACTTTTGTGGATCGAGTGTGATATTTTGTAGCTATGATATATGAGCTTTAGTACAGAGTTAGAATGTTTCTGTGGTTATCCATACATGAGCTTCAGAAGTGTTCTATTGTTTGTTTTGGTGCTTTTGACATCCTGGTGGGGTGCCTTTACATATTTAGTATTTGCACACTCTCTTCAACCTATCTATGTGCATATTGGATTACTATATTTATCCTACATATTTATACCATAATACATTTAATTTTATGTAATACATTATAATTCTATTATTTGTGTTTTATTTATCATATAATTTACTAAGTGGGGGTTAGGCCGTTAGTTCCTCCTCATTGCTACTCCCCAAAAAGGTATCTATTGTAAGCCTATGTTATAAGGTACATAGCTGTCTACGTCGTGTTATAAAACAGGCTGCTAGAATTGGTAGCTGTGAGGAATACTACTGCTCTTCTTGGAGAGCTTACACAGTTTTTTTGGTTTAAGGGCGGCAATTTGGCTTCTGGAGAAACCTGTGCCTAGATTCCTCTTTAGCTCTACCCCTGACGCAGCCCTGGTAAGGCAAATTGTTGTCACGTCGGGTTGTCTGTTTTAAATAAATTGTACTTCGCTATTTGACGGTCTGCTTCTTCTCGTTGTAATGTAAAATATTGACACAAATTTACATCTGCTCCAAAATGCACAGCTACACACTCCAACTTCAACAAGCATATATTGTATTGAGGCAATTTCATGAAAGGTTTTTGTTTCCAAAAACATTTATAAAAAAAATGTACCCCTTTTTCAATTAGCTCTCCCTTCCTTAGGTTAAAAAAGAATCGAGTAGCACTACTCGAGAATAAGCAAATCATGAAAAGTGGATTAACACAGCAACCGCACTACTGTACCCTAACCAGGGGCTAAAAGGATGAGAGCCTGGCACTTACTTGCTCACGGTTTTGAGTCTGAGACCTTGGCTGCTGCTGCTGTTGGACAGGCGATCTGGAGGTGAAAGTGTCCTGACGGGGGGCAGGTGACTGTCACTTCCATAGGAAGGCAGCATCCCTGACATTTGACTGTCCCTGAGAACATGTAGCGGTGGGGCAGATGGGGAAGGTGTGAGGGGTCCATTCAGCGCTTCCAGCAACGAAACAACCTCGTATCCGGGTGGCACGTGATCAGAGGACTGCGGGGGGACCAAACCAAGCGTTAGAAAACTAGCCAAGTATGACCAACTTTCATTTTATTGCATGCCAATGACTTCAAAAGGCCCAGAAAAGAACAGAAATATTTCAGTAAAAAAATGATTCCCTGCCCTCAGATTAGAAAACTGGAATTTTTCTGTGTCCTGGGACTTCACATCTTTTCCTTAAAAAGCAATTTGCCCGACTGTGGTCAATACAGGTCACAAGTACCCAGCAGGATTCCAAAAGTAGATCCAATCCTCCTTGCTCACACCCAGCAATAAGCAGGAGATTTCCTAGGTCTACTTGGCTAATAACGATTTATGGACGTTCCTTCAGGAACTTGTTTAAAATCCTTTTTAAACGTAGCCATGCTAATTGCCTCGATCAACTCTTCTAATAAATGCCAAAGCCGCCTTGTACACTGCATAAAAATAAGCTCTCCCCAATTTGTTTTAAAACAGGGATCTCAAAGCCCCTCCTCGAGGGCCGCAATCCAGTCGGGTTTTCAGGATTTCCCCAATGAATATGCATGAGATCTATGTGCATGCACTGCTTTCAATGCATATTCATTGGGGAAATCCTGAAAACCCGACTGGATTGCGGCCCTCAAGGAAGGACTTTGAGATCCCTGGACTAGACGCAGGGGGTGAGCAACTCCGGTCCGCGAGGGCCAGAATCCAGTCGGGTTTTCAGGATTTCCCCAATGAATATGCATGAGATCTATGTGCATGCACTGCTTTCAATGCATATTCATTGGGGAAATCCTGAAAACCCGAATGGATTGCGGCTCTCAAGGAGGGACTTTGAGATCCCTGGACTAGACGCAGGGGGTGAGCAACTCCGGTCCGCGAGGGCCAGAATCCAGTCGGGTTTTCAGGATTTCCCCAATGAATATTCATGAGATCTATGTGCATGCACTGCTTTCAATGCATATTCATTGGGGAAATCCTGAAAACCCGACTGGATTACAGCTCTCAAGGAGGGACTTTGAGATCCCTGGACTAGACGCAGGGGGTGAGCAACTCCGGTCCGCGAGGGCCAGAATCCAGTCGGGTTTTCAGGATTTCCCCAACTAATATGCATGAGATCTATGTGCATGCACTGCTTTCAATGCATATTCATTGGGGAAATCCTGAAAACCCGACTGGATTGCAGCCCTCAAGGAGGGACTTTGAGACCCCTGTTTTAAAATGTACTACCTATTAGTTTCAGAGTGTCCCCCCCCCCCCTTTTGCTTAACCTTTCAAACAATAAGACATCATTCTAACTTACCTGTTCCACTCAGTCTTGATTTTATAGACTCTTAATCATAACTCCTCTCCAAAACTGAAGAGCCCTAACCTGTTTAGCCTTTCTTTATAAGAAAGGTGCTCATCCCCTCTCTCATTTTGACCATCTTCCTCTGAACCTTTTAGAATTGGGTTGTATCTTTGAGATGGAGGCAACCAGTACTACTCAAGGCTTGGTTTCACCAGGCCACAGATTCCATAGCTCTCAGTTTTGCTGGATTATCCCTGAACATCCTAAAGTATAATTTTAGCCAACTGATAAATACTCTTAAAATTTAGTTAACACACAATACCCAACTCCTAAAAGGTAAAAAATATGAATAGAAAACTTTTTAAAAATAACTTCAGCAATTTAATGGAAAACTTGACAGAAAGTTTCTGGGGAAAAAAGTTGTAGAACCTTGGAAAATCTTGTCACGCTGAACCAATATAAACCTCAACAATTCAACCACTGATTCAGTTATTAGTGGTCCCCTGGTGGTCGGGAAGTATTAATTGTTTCATTTGCAAGCTTAAAACATAAAAAGTGACTTTTTGATATCCATATTGCCTCAACAGACTGGATCTGGTAATTGAATAGTTATGGCTTATGCTTGCTCAGCACAGTCACAATAGAAATACTGATGCTCCAAATTTATTTTTTCCATAAAAATTCATCTGTTGGATTGTTTGCTTGAATGAACTGTTAAAACATAGTGCTAACACCTTTTCTAAGTCTAAGTTCAGCATATATAGAGTTAATCAATTTTTTTTTTTTTTTTAACAAGGACATGGTAATCCAGTTCTTGCTTCACTCTTTTGTATGCATGGACTTGAAATACCTGTTTTCTTACAGAAATCAGGCTAAAGGTCCACACTTGTAACATGATAAAATCAAAAATGATACTCAGCTGGTAACTCCATGAACTGAGGGAATAGGAAGAGAAGTTGGTCAATGCATTTCAGTTCTTAATATAAAAAACATTTCTGACAAGCATATGTGCATAGCCACTAAGATTCAGAAAAAAAAAAAACCAACAAAAAATCAAAATGGAGAAATTCACTGGTACAGAAAGAAAACTCATTCTGACCTAAGATAAAATTTGGTAATTTATTGGAGAAAAATGAATATTTCTGCAGCCACAAGGGTATGCTTCAGTGGATTTTAGAATGTCAAGGTAACAACGCACCAAATGTTCCTCTGAATCGGATGTCTGTGAGGCAACGACTGGACTGAAGCTAGATGGAGATCGGGGACCTGGTTTCTTCCTCATCGCCCGGATCTGAAGCAAGGCTCGGAATGCTGCACCAGGGGAATAGGGGGGAGAGAGACGGATGCATCAACATTCTTTTTCAATGGACACAGAACAAGAAAAAGACAGATTATACACATCTTACATGGATTGCAAAATTCTTTGCAAATATGTGCTTGAGAAAAACATTCACACTGTCACTTAAGGCTAATCGGCAATGATGCATGATCCAAGAAGATAAGAAAGAAGAAAGAACAGTGTTATTACCTTCCTGGGTAAACCGAGGTATTAAGTGACTTGCCTGAGGTCATACCGTTAGTGGAAGAGTAAAAGGGCCACAGACGCTCCCAAATCACTGCTTGTCTCCCTCTGCCACCAAGCATGCTCCTAATTCCATTGACCACCAACACCCTCTTCACCTTCCTATCCCCAGGATAGGATGCTTGAATTTGGACATCAGAAACATACTGCTCAGTACTATGGCTGAGTAACAGGAGTGCTAGTCCAAAAGCAAAGTAGCATTTAGTAATCTTCTGATTTCATTATTTAAATTGATTCAGTATTTTAAAATGCTACAATGCTGGAGGGAATGGGAGCTCACACTTGATTGTTCAGTGCTGGGCTTTTTAATTTGTCATTCATATAATGTGAGACTGGAACACCCTTTAAACTCATTTAGTGCAAAAATACATTCCTTCTCTGTTTAGTGCTTATTTATTTTTGAACCAGAGATAAATTCTTGAGCAAATGCATGAACCTCTTTAGTCTTTCCTCATACGAGAGGAGGTCCATCTCCTTTGCCATCTTGGTCGCTCTTCTTTGAATCTTTTCTAGTTCCGCTATATCTTTCTTGAGATAAGGCGACCAGAACTGAACACAATACTCCAGGTGAGGTCGCACCATGGAGTGATACAGAGGCATTATAACACTCTTAGTCTTGTTAACCATCCCTTTTTTTTTAAATAATTCCTAGCATCATTCAAAGAAATGATGGACTCAGAAACAGTTCATGTTTGTCTATATCTTGCTGCTGGACACGTGGCCTTTAGCCTCTTTACTATCTTCTCTTACTGATGAAATCTTATGTCTGTGCTATGGTTTTCTTAACATCTCTGTATCCTATAGAATTACAGTGGAACCTTGGTTTACGAGCATAATTTGTTACAGAAGCATGCTTGTAAACCAAATTGCTCATATATCAAAGCGAATTTCCCCATAGGAGTAAGGGAAACTCTCTTGATTGGTTCCACCTCCCTCCTCCCTCCCGAGGCCACCGGCGCTGCTCCACCCCCCACCCCCGCTCGAACCTGCATTATTCCCCCTCCAAACGCCCCCTCAAGAACCGGCATTGCACATACCCCCCCGCCCAAACAAGCCCCTTACCCCATCTGGCACCAGCACGCAGCACCAACCCACAGGACATGCCGGTGCCAGTGACCGAAGATCACGCCTCTTGCCTGGGCTGGGCCTTGAGCATCTGCGTATGCTCAAGGTCTTCTGGCTCTTGTTCTCTCTGTGATTCTTGGAGAGAACAAGAGCCAGAAAGCCTTGAACATGCACAGATGCTCAAGGCCCAGCCCAGGCAAGAGGCAGGATCTTTGGTCACTGGCACCACCATGTCCTGTGGGTTGGTGCTGCGTGCTGGTGCCAGACGGGGTAAGGGGCTTGTTTGGATGAGCGGGGGATGCCGCTTCCAGAGGTAGGTGCGATGCCGGTTCTCGGGGGGGGGGGGCAGTTCGTGGGCGGGGGGAGCAATGCCAGTTCGAGCAGGGGGGTGCTCGCAAATCAAGTCAATGCTCGGTTTGCGAGTCACGATTTGCGAGAATGTTTTTCTCATCTTGCAAAACACTCGCAAACTGCGTTACTCGCAAACCGAGGTTTGATTGTATTGGCATTCCTTCCTGCTTCTCCAGGAGATTTGTTATCTAAACTGCTTTGCTGTAATTGCAACAAAAGTTCTAGTAAGCATAAACCCTTATGGTCTTACGCAGTCTGCAAATGGGGCAGTTGTTGGCCTGGTAGCGCAGAGTGTCGGCACAGGTGTTGCAGAGGCAGAGGTGACGGCATGGTAAAATCAGTGTGTCCCGGACGTCCGAGAGACACACCACACACTCCGCACTGTTATCACTCACTTCGTCCTCAGCCACCTAACCCCCCGAAGGAGAAACAAAAACAAATGAGAGAGAGAGAAAAAAAAAAGCAAGCACAGCATGAAAGGTTCAGCTTCATTACTTCCTGCGGATATTGCAATGTGCCAGCTAGAAATCATTACCAGCAGAAAATATGCAAGATGCCCCAACTCTATCTTAGTAATAATTTTTATTTGTCCATCACCTTCTTCGTGCTTTTTTAGGCTTCTAGTCTCCTAGGGTTATGTTCCATGCACTATTCTTAAATACCAATTTTTTTTTTTTTTTTTGCCTGCTGTTCTGAAAAATTGTCATGGCAGCTTATGACATTATTAGCACTCAAAAGCTTATATCTGAGCTCACCTTAATACTACAGCTGGCCTGACTGCCACTGCTCACTTCCTCAGCAGCTTCCCCACCTAGTGCTGCCCGAATTGCTGATTCATGTCGGAGAATCGATTCACTGACCAAGATAATCGGACTCACCAATTCAGCGACCCCCCCACCCTGATGAGACCAGACATACCTCCGAGGCCTTCTAAAGTAGCGGCAGCGCTCTGAACGGGCTGTTTTGCGGCCTTCCCCGCTGGGGCCTTCCCTCTGCCGCATCACTGAAGCAGCCCGTTCAGAGTGCATGCACTGCCGCTGCTTTAGGAGGCCTCGGAGATATGACAAGTTTCACGGTAGGAGGATCAGTGTGGTGCTGCTGTACAGAGGGATGGGTGGGAGAGGAGGAAAGCTGTTGCTCAGGAGGATAGGAGTGGAGGAAAGATGCTGCACATGGAGGGGAGGGGAGAAAGGAGAGAGGAAGAATTGTTGGGGTGGAGGAGAGGAAAGGAAAGATGAAATAGAGGTAGTAAGGAGTGAGGGAGAAATCCTTCATATGGTGGAGGGGAGGGAGACATGCATGGAGAAGAGAGAGGGAGAAATGTTGGCAAAGGGTGGTGGGCAGAAAGAGATGGTGCGTGGAGAGAGAGAAAGATATGTTGCATATGATAATGGAGGGGAGGAAAGGAGAGATGCTGCATGGAGGGGAATAGAGAGGTTTGACCCAGGGCATAAGACAGGGAGAGAGAGAGATGGTAGACAGTGGGAAAGAAACATATGTTGGATATGACAGTGGAAGGTAGAAAAAGGTAATTTTATTTTCTATATTTTCTTATTTTTTTGTGATTACAATATGTCAGATTTGAAATGCGTATCTCGCCAGAGCTGGTGTTAGACAGCGGGCGTGAGCTAGGACTTAACAGAGAGAAAAAAAAGTATTTTTTGTTTATACCACAGTGCTGGCGTGGGGGTGGAGAGGGAAAAGAGGGATGGGTGGAAAGACTACAAAATAAATCTGCCAGGGTGCTTGAAAAAAAACGCTCAATTGGGCAGGAAAAGTTAATCAAATTGAAAAATCGATTCAATAGTCTGAATCGAATTGAAAATTTTTCCCCCCACCAATTCTACATCCTCCAGTGCTGAACAAGATACATATTCACACATGCAGTCTGCTGCATTAACCCCAAACAAGAGGCACCCAAGCAAGTGCCTTTAATATTCATCAGATTTACGACTTACAAACCACCTAGATTCTTGTACAGCTTGTCCTATTCTGCATTTAATAATCTCATAAGCAGCATAGTGCTGGAAACATGGCCTCCCCTTATTGCATTAATTCTCCATTGTAAGGCTATTTGCCTGTATTTCTTTTACAGAGAAGATACTGTCACCACTTTCTCTTTGTGCTTCTGGTTTTCCTCACAAAAGGAAACTCTGGAATGAGATGGCATAGGATGAAGTTAAGAGGTGATAGGCTCCGAATTAATCTAAGGAAATACTTTTTTTTTTTTTAAACAGAAAGGGTGGTAGATGCGTGGAACAGTCTCCCAGAAGAGGTGGTGGAGACAGAGACTGTGTCTGAATTCAAAAGGGCCTGGGATAGGCACGTGGAATCTCTCAGAGAGAGAAAGAGATAACGGTTACTCTTTACCTGCCATCATGTTTCTCTGTTTCTACTAGATGCTAGGATGGGGTGAGAGTGTCACTAAAATACCAATGGATTTTTGTTTAGGATCAGGAGCATGGAAGGCTAGGGGAGGGGGAAGGTTGGAGGGGTACTGCTCAACACTTCCTTTTGTCAACCAAACCCTCTCTACACTGCTTCTGACGCTGCAAAAAAAAAACAACAAAAAACCCACAACTCAAAACAACAACTTCATACATTCTGCATGCCTTTGTGTCTGCATTGCTGCAGAATTGGTAATGACCACATTTGCATTCACTTTAAATGCAGTATGTGGGCATGTTTACCTTGCAAGTTAACACTCTTTTTTACATTGTTCAGCCATTAAAACTTTCATGCTTAACGGTAACTTTCTGCTTCAGTGATTTGGTTCCTCCACCATCCCATATTACATCCACCCTGGTGGACCACACTCTTACCTTGGATTCCTGTGTATTCCACTTGTTTTCTATCCCATAGATTTCCTGTAGTAGGTAGCTTACCCCGTCTACCTAAAGGCAGACAAAGAGAGGCAAAGTTCAATGAATAGTATTGGGTACAAACTTTAGAAGTCTCATGGAAATATACTTTGCTAAGAGTCTCTGCTTAGACAGATGCCTATATAAAACTCCATTTCTAGCAAGATGCTGTGTGTGAGGCATCTCTAACTCACAAAACTCAATCCTATACTAGAGAAGTGATTCTAAGCAAGCTATCCTTATCCTGATAATGTTTTACAAGCCTAGCATTTCTCTTAATGAGGATTTTCCAGGTCAGTCTGAGCACAAATTCTGATTACAGCTTCTTGATACAGGGCTGATGGTAAATGCAGTACACTTATCACATGTAAAGGTTCCAGGTTTGATTCCTAAATTGAAATTTCTGCTCTCCATGTCCTCATTGGTAGAGGATGCTATAAATTTAATGCTCGCAGACCCAAAGGTGGAAGAATTACAACCATTGCATGGAGTGACAGATGGTAAAATTAGGGGCTCATAACTGTCACATTCCAAAAGGAACAACAAAAAAAAGACCTGTTTTCCACACTCAGGCAGAGAAATCCAAAACAAACAGGGTGGAGCAATTGTCTCTGGATGATGCAGGAAAAGTTTATTAAAAAAAAACCCAAAACATGTACCACAACCAATTGCTCACAAAAATGCTCCTGGCCTAGAACATTCACGAAATTGGCTTAACTAAAATATGCACTGATGAGGTCAGGTTAGGTAAGGTGTAGATATAATACAGGAGGAGAATAACTAGCAACATTCTAGAGCTCAGATTGTGATGTCATAATGCATCATTCCACCAATACCTAAGCTCTGTCCTCATCTGCACAAGCCTCAAACACTTAAAATCATAAGTGTTCGAGGCTTGTGTGGTAGAGCTTACAGAAATGTGGCAGGACACGGACAGCGACAAAACTTGCGGGGACGGGATCATATTTGTTCCTGTGTCATTATCTAACTGCTAGATTAAAAGAGAATCCATAAAAACCTAGACTGAATATGTCTTCCTGGAGACAGTTTCCATAAAAAAGACTTACTCCTCTAGCGATGCTTGGGTGAACTGTGTTTTCCCCAGGAATAGCTAGAGGTTCTGCATATACTTCTAGTGGCAGAAAAAGAGAATTATTTTTGGTCAGAAGTACGGGCTGGTGTTTAGGATAGAGGAAAAGAACAAGCTACATACATTTGATTTTTGCCTCTAATCTATCACTGAAACAGGTACAAAGTATAGGGGACCTGGTCAGCAATTTTCAAAAGAATTTGCTCAAGTAGAAACTAATTACCATATTTTTCGCTTCATAAGATGCACCTGAACATAAGACGCACCCTAGATTTAGAGGAGGAAAGCAAGAAAAAAAAACCTCATTCTGAACCAAATTCTCCTTGCCAGGCTCTGCACTTTGTCCCCCCTCCCTGCCAGGCTCTGCACCCTGCTCCCCCCTCTGGTGGTATAGTGGTAGGCTGGGACAGGGCACAGAGCAGGCAGGCCTAGTGAAAGGCAGGCAGGCAAGCCCCATACCCCCAGTATCTTAAATCATCCCCCCATACAACCATGTGCCCCCAAATATCTTAAATCATCCCCCCATGTACCCCCGTAACTTTTTTAATCATCCCCTCGGTACCTTTTTAAATTCCTCCTTCCTTAGATGGATCTCATCTTTCCCAGCCAGCAGCGCATAGGCCAGAAGCGCAGAGATCTGGAGCAAGCCCTCCGTGCTCCCGCTGATCTCCGAATGGCTGCAGTCAGTTCTCGCGAGTCCACCCTTTTTGGGGGTGGAAAAAGTGCGTCTTATGGAGCGAAAAATACGGTATTTAGGTTTTTAGAAAGCTTTTAAAAATAGTTTTATTCAAGACATTTTTGATCTGATTGTTTTTATGATTTTTTCAATATTGTCTGTTTAACTGGGCTTGGTTTTATTGTAATCTGACTGGAACTCATAAGGGCTCTGGCGTAATATAAAAAGCTTTGTAATGTAATGTAGTGTCTCTTTGAAAATTAGGTACAAGATCCATAGACAGAAGAAAGTGTTGGCAGATCTTGCACCTCCATATGCAGCCAAATACTGCTTCTCATGAGCCTATCAGTCTCTGGGCAATCAAAGGGCATTGTGCTTTCTGGGGTTTTAAGTTCTAGTATTGCTTATGTATGTTTTTCGTATTCTGCACAGAACTTTGGATATTGCAGCTGATTAAAATAAAAATTACTACTGGACTTCTATTTCACAAGCTAAACCTGATAACTATCATTGTAGTCTAACAGGAAAGCTCACCACTTGCTTCTGTTTGAGAGGCTTCACACAGAAACTCCCATCTGCGTGCTAAGGAGAAATAAAGAAAGGATGAATATCATTTTCACAGATATCAGGTGCTGTTTAACAAAATAGTGATATATATCTATTACTTTAAAGGGGGGAGGGGAAATTTGCAAAAAAAAAAACCAAAAAAACCCCAACCCTGAAAATTCTGCATTTTTTATTTGCAATTTTCTTATGCAGAATTTCCCCCATTGTGAGGGATGGCATCTCCCCCTAGGATGAAATACCCTCCCCTCCATCACCATCACAGCAGTTTTTCATGCGCCTTCCTAGAGACCTACACCCCAATCCCATGGCACACACACACAGACACCTCATCCACCTGTTCCAGCCCCCCTCTATTCCATCCACCTTTTCCAGTCTCCTCCCTGCAAACACACACCAGCCGCCTTTTTCCAGAACCCTACCAAATGCTTCATCCACATTATTTTTCTTAACACAGCACCCCCCCCCCAAAGGAAGCATATCAAGCTACTTCCTGTTCCTCTGCAGTCCCAGGCACAACTGTTCCTTTGAGCCACGTGGGCCTCCATATGGCTGTGTGATAGGAGTCGCAAGGGATCAAGGTGGCAGAGGAATAGGAAGCAGCTTAATGGGCTGCTGGAGAGCAAATCTTTGTGCCACATTGAAGCCAGTGAGTGTGCAGAGGGGCAGCTGAAAGAAGGCTTCACAGAATTATGTGCAGTCTGCGGAGGCGGGGAATTCTGCACCCTAGTAAATTTTGCACTGCACTGCAGCACAGAATCCCTCCAGGAGTAATTTCGCCTTGTTGCATCTCCAAAATACTTGCTGAACCTCTTATTTACTTCCGGTTATACCTAACCACTCTTGGCTCACTAATGTAATTGAAAGCATTTTCTGTAACATCACTGTCTGTGCACAGTCTCTTCCTCTGTAAACCACTCTGAACTGCTTGTGGTATTGCGGTATACAAAAATAAAGTTATTATTATTATTAATTTATACCTGTAGAGAAGTACAAGTGCACATGCAGTCGTGCAATTTTATCTAAGTCCTTTTCCATGTGCAAAGCAGGTTTTACACGTGAGAAAAGCTTGTGGATATAGGTGACTGAGTAAGGTCTTGGTAATGGAAAGGACATGCCTTTTCCCAGTGAAGATTTCATAACACGGGCAACATCCAATAAATTAGCTTTATCAATCCAAAATACCTAGACCTTTTCAATGCTTCAACCTCCCTGTGAAAGTCCACTGCTTTTCAGTCAGCTACACTTTCAAAATTGTGTGAGCAGATAACATATCTTTTTTGATCATTAGTGTGAAGGGGAAGGGGGGCACCTGCACAGATTTCAGCCCACTTCCTGTCAGTTCTCTTTCCAGACCAGTCTAAACTAAACTAAACCTTAAGCTTATACACCGCATCTTCTCTATAAAGATAGAGCTCGGCACGGTTTACAAAAAATTTGAAGAAAGGAAAATATAATAAGAATTAGTGATTATATAGAGAGCAGCGGAATTTACATTTTTTGAAATAATTGGAAAGAGCCCAAGTTAGGCAGCTGGACAGGAAAATTATTCCAAAGCTCAGTAATTTTAAAGTAAAGAGATTTCCCTAATTTTCCAATATAGATAACGCCTTTTAACGAGGGAAAAGATAATTTAAGCTTTTGGAGAGATCTGGTAATATCAGGTCTCACAGAATTCCAAGATGGAGGAATTAAAGGAGGAAAATGCCATGCAAGATCTTAAATGTTAGGCAGGCACATTTAAAGTAGGATCCACTTAGTCCATTTCAGCGGCACGAGCAGCAGCGCGATTTGGCTGCTTCTCGGCGGGAGCCAGTTAAGGAAGCCGCTCAGCGCCAAGAAGCAGCCAAATCGTGCTGCTGCTCGTGCCGTTGATTTGGACTAGGTGGATCCGCGCAGCCAGTTAGCATTGGGGCAGGAGTTCAGAAAGCTTGCTCCTGCCCGCTGCTCCTCCACCAGATCGGCAGAGGTAGGAAGATAGGGCAGGGATGGAGAACAGAGGGCAGAGCCTGGAGGGAGAGTGCAGAGCCTGACAGGGGAGGGGAGGATGGAAGGGTGCTGGGTGCAGAGCCTGATAGGGGAGGGGAGGATGGAAGGGTGCTGGGTGCAGAGCCTGATAGGGGAGGGGAGGATGGAAGGATGCTGAGTGCAGAGCCTGACAAGGGAGGGGAGGATGGAAGGATGCTGGGTGCAGAGCCTGACAAGGGAGGGGAGGATGGAAGGATGTAAGGGTGCTGGGCGCAGAGCCTGACAGGGGAGGGGGAGGATGGAAGGGTGCTGGGCGCAGAGCCTGACAGGGGAGGGGGAGGATGGAAGGGTGCTGGGCGCAGAGCCTGACAGAGGAGGGGAGGACGGAAGGGGGATGGGGTGCAGAGCCTGACGGGGCAGGACACTTGAATATTAAGCTGCCCGACATATTCGAGTCAACCATTTTTCCTCCTTTTGGGGGGGAAAGGGGGTCTCAACATATTTGGATCGACTTATATTCGAGTATATAAGGTAAACAGATCGACTTTTTTAAAGATGGAACTACATCTCACCCCAGGAATGTGGGTACAAAACTTGCAGTGGAGTTGCAGCTAACAGGCTACTGAAAAACTGTTCACCCCCATATTGTGTGTGTTTTGGGGAGTTCTTTAGCTACACAGATGCCACTAAATAAGATAGAGAGAACTGGACGAACGATCACGACTTACTTTCTCAAAGGTAGCCAGTAGCACATGGGAGTGACCAGTGTGTTCTGTGAGACACAAAGAAAAAAAAAAAGCACCAATGTGTTAATATGCTTGAACATTAAAACATGGCTGTATATCCTATACATGCTAAAAAAAAACAAAAACAAATCACCACTTCCAGTTCATCAGAGAACAGTTATCAAAGGACACCTGCATAAGCCCAAAAAAACCTTTACTGATACTAGAAGGGAAGAGAATTAGGGAAATAATTTTTGGATAAGAACATAAGTGTTACTATACCGTATAGACTGAAGGTCCATCAAGCTCAGAATCCTATCTCTAACAGCGGCCAAGTACTTGGCAAGAGTAATACAGATTTTATGCTGCTTATGTTAGGAATAAGCAGTGGATTTCTCCAAATCCATCTTAATAATGGCTTATGGACTTTTCTTGTAGGAAAACTGTCCCAAAATATTTGAAACCTTGCTAAGCTAACAGCTTTCACCACATTCTTTGGCAACATTGCACATTGAGTGAAGAAATATTTTTGCTGGTTTGTTTTAAATCTACTACTTAGTAGCTTCATTGCATGCCCCCTAGTCCTAGTATTTTTGGAAAGGTTAAACAAGCCATTCACATCTAGCTTGGATCTAGCTCAGGGGTGCACAGTTCGGGTTTTCAGGATTTCCCCAGTGAATTTGCATGAGATCTATTTGCCTGCACTGTTTCCATTGTATGCATAATGATCTCGCACATATTCATTTGGGAAATCCTGAAAACCTGGCCTGGCGAGGACCAAAGTTGGACACCCCCTGAGCTAGCTCATACCTTTATTTCCCCACTAGTAACTCAAGGTGAGTCACATTCAGGTACTGTAGTTATTTCACTGTGTAAATCAAGACAAAGGGGGGGTTAAGTGACCTAACCAAGATTACAGGGAGTTGTAATGGGATTTGAAACCTGGCTTCTCTGGTTCTCAGCCTGCTGCTGTATTAGGCTGCTCCTCAATTAACAAAAGCTATATTTCCATGTCCTATCGACCTCCAAATTACTAGGCACAAACATGGAAATAAACTTATGAAAACAAGCCAACATGGCTTCTGCAAGGGAAGATCATGCCTGACGAACTTATTGCACTTCTTTGAAGGAATTAATAAACGGATTGACAAAGGGGACCCCATAGACAATGTATACTTAGACTTCCAAAAAGCCTTTGACAAGGTACGCCATGAACGCCTACTTCGGAATAGAGAGCTGCACGGGAACGGGAACGACGGGGATCCCACGGGTTCCCCTTTCGGGTCACGGAGATCCCATGGGGACGCCCCCTAGGGTTGCAGGGATCCTGTGGGGACGCCCCCTAGGTTTGCGGAGATCCGGTGGGGAACGCCCCCTAGGGTCACGGGGATCCGGTGGGGACACCCCTCATGCTCTCGGGGATCCTGTGGGGTTCAATGCGAGGCTCATCTGATTTTCCTACCTGCCCTACTGCGAGGCTCGTCTTCCATTTCATGCCTGCCCTGCTGCAGCACACATAGCCAATCGGAAGTCTTCCCCAATGTCTGCACTGACGTCAGAGGGAGGGCTCAAGCAAAGCCCTCCCTTCCTCCGACGTCAGCGCTGACATCGGGAAGACTTCCGGTTGGCTGTGTACGGCAGGGCAGGTAGGGAAAAGGCAGTGGCATACCAAAGGGGGGGGGCGGTCCACCCCGGGTGCAGCCATGGGGTGGGGTGCACAGCCGGCCAGGTCCCCTTACCTTTGTGGCGCTTCCCCCGACCAACTGACAACAGTCCCGGCCGACAAACCTCCCTGCCCTGTAGTCACAAATCTAAATTACCTTCTTACAGCAGCTTCAATACTCCAGCTGCTGTAAGAAGGTAATTTAGATTCGCGGCTACAGGGCAGGGAGGTTTGTCGGACCGGGCCTGTTCTGTTGTCGGTCGGGTGGGGAAGCACCACAAAGGTAAGGGGCAGGGAGGGAGAAAGGGAGGAAAGGTGGAGTGGAGAAGGAAAGACGCTTAAGGGAAATGGGTAAAACTGAGGGGAGAGAAGGACGCTGAAAGCACTGGGGAAGACAAAGGGGTGGAGAAGGACGCTGAAAGGACATAGGGAAGATGGAACAGGGGGAGAAGGACGCTGAAAGCACATGGGGAAGACAAAGGGGTAGAGAAGGACGCCGAAAGGACATGGGGAAGATGGAGGGGGAGAAGGACGCTGAAAAGACATGGGGAAGACGGAGGGGGGAAGAAGGACACTGAAAGGACAGGGGGAAGACGGGGGGAGAAGAAGGACGCTGTAAGGACATGGGGAAGACAGAGGGGGGAGAAGGACACTGAAAGGACATGGGGAAGACGGAGGGGGAGAAGGACGCTGAAAGGACATGGGGAAGACAGAGGGGGGAGAAGGTCACTGAAAGCACAAGGGGAAGACAGAGGGGGAGAAGGACACTGATAGCACATGGGGAAGACAGAGGGGGAGAAGGACACTGAAAGCACATGGGGAAGACGGGGGGAGAAGGACACTGAAAGCACATGGGGAAGATGGGGGGAGAAGGAAGCTGAAAGGAAATGGGGAAGAGAGAGTGGGAGAAGACGCTGGCAGGGAAGAAGACAGAGATGCCAGACTATGGGGGGAGCGGAGGGAAGAAGATGGGTGCCAGACCAATTTGGAAGGGGGGGGGAGAAAGGAAGAGGCACAGTAACAGAGCAAATGGAAGACGCAGAGAGAAGAGAGACAGTGGATGGAAGGAATTGAATGAAAACATGAGGAAAGCAGAAACCAGGCAACAAAGGTAGGAAAAAAATTTTTTTTTTTGTTTTGCTTCAGGATAAAGTAGTATATTAGTTGTGTTGATAAAAATTTATAAACATTAGACTAGAGGATCTGGTAGAAACCTGTTTACAAAGTATGTATTCTTCCCAATTAATATTTCCAAATTAATAAAGTCTTTTTGCTTATTTTTAAATGGGTTTCTACCAGAGCCTTTAATTCAGTACCATAATTAACTGAAATAACTATTTCTGAAGTTTATAGGGATGGGCGGGGACGTAGGGGATTCCTCGCGGGGACAGAGGGGATTCCTCGCGGGAACGGGTGGGGACGGAGGGATTTCTCGCAGGGACGGGTGGGAATCCTCACGGGGACGGGTAGGGACGGGTGGGACTTTGGCGGGGACGGGTGGGATTTCTCTCCCCGCGCAACTCTCTACTTCGGAAACTAAACAACCATGGGGTGGAAGGAGACATACACAGATGGATAAGGAATTGGTTGGCAGGCAGAAAACAGAGGGTAGGAGTGAAGGGCCACTACTCGGACTGGAGGAAGGTCACGAGTGGTGTTTCGCAGGGGTCGGTGCTCGGACCGCTGCTATTCAATGTATTTATAAATGATCTAGATACGGGGACGAAGAGCGAAGTAATAAAATTCGCAGATGACACCAAGCTATTCAATGGGGCTAGGACTAAAGAGGACTGCGAAGATTTACAAAGGGACCTAAACAAACTAGGGGAGTGGGCGACGAGATAGCAGATGAAGTTCAATGTAGAGAAATGCAAAGTGTTACACGTAGGAAACAGAAACCCGAGGTACAGCTACACAATGGGAAGGCTATTATTGAGTGAGAGTTCCCAAGAAAGGATCTTGGGGGTAATAGTGGACATGACAATGAAGCCATCGGCACAATGCGCAGGGGCTGCTAAGAAAGTAAATAGAATGCTAGGAATAATCAAGAAGGGTATTACAAGCAGAACGAAAGAAGTTATCCTGCCGTTGTATCGGGCGATGGTGCGCCCGCATCTGGAGTACTGCGTCCAATATTGGTCGCCGTACCTAAAGAAGGATATGGCGATACTCGAGAGGGTTCAGAAGACAACGATGTGTTTGATAAAAGGTATGGAAAACCTTTCATACGCTGAAAGATTAGAGACTGGGGCTTTTTTCGCTGGAGAAGCGGAGACTTAGAGGGGATATGATAGAGACTTATAAGATCACAAAGGGCATAGAGAAAGTGGAGAGGGACAGATTCTTCAAACTTTCGACAACTACAAGAACGAGAGGGCATTCCGAAAAATTAAAAGGAGACAGATTCAGAACCAATGCTAGGAAGTTCTTCTTCACCCAATGGGTGGTGGACACATGGAACGTGCTTCCAGAGGGAATGATAGGACAGGGTATGGTATTGGAGTTCAAGAAGGGATTGGACAATTTTCTGAAGGAAAAGGGGATAGAAGGGTATAGATAGAGGGATAGTATACAGGTCCTGGACCTGATGGGCTGCCGCGTGAGCGGACTACTGGGCATGATGGACCTAAGGTCTGACACAGCAGAGGCACGGCTTATGTTCTTAATACAAGAAGAAGCAGTTTTGGAGTCCTGTACACCACCTTCCTTTCCAAAGTAAGATGGATTTCAGGCTACTGCATGGCCACTCAACCAGTATAAGCTAGCAAACAACACCTGGAACTGGAGGTAGGTAAGAGTCAAGTTAACATGGGACAAACCGAAGGTCCATCAAGTTTCCAACAGTGGCCAACCTAGGTCCCAAGTACCTAGCTAGATCCCAAATAGTAAAACAGATTTTATGCTGCTTATCCTAGGAATAAGCAGTGGATTTCCTCAAGTTCATCTCAATAATGGCCTATGGACTTCTCTTTTAGGAAATTATCTAAGCCTTTTTTAAACCCTGCTAAGCTGATTTCACCACATTCTCTGGCAATGAATTCCAGAGTTTAATTACACGTTGTGTGAAGAAATATTTTCTCCGGTTTGTTTTAAATCTACTATTTAGTAGCTTCATCGCATGCCCCCTAATCCTAGTATTTTTGGAAAGAGTTTTAAAAAATATGAATGCAGGACTGAACCACTGTGGCGATACTTCCAAAACCTGCTCTGGGACAGTGTGCACATTCTCTTAGGAAACAGCCCTCCTCCCAACCCTGATATGCAGTTTCTCCATGAAAATGAAGGCAGGTGGAGGAATAGGACCTCTTTCAGGTACGTGCAAACATACTGTAGTGGCAAAAAAAAAAAAAAAAAAAGGTGTGTGTAGGGATATGAAAATACAATCCTTACATAAGTTCTCCCTTTCCTGACCTAATCCTGCCCCTTTTTGCCATGGGTAAAATACCTATATTGAAAATCGCTCTGCAGTGGGGGTATAATCTTCAAACTCTCTAACTGCACAAGTCAAAACGCTATTTTACCACAGAAAATGACTGAATGGCCCTCCCTGCAATTCAGTACTCCAATAACCTTACGTGCTACCAGAGAAGCATGAAAATTTACGCTGCATGAAGAAAATATGCTTTGTATATTGACTTACAGTTGGGTAAACCGAGGCACAGAAGAGAATAAATGATGATTATAGGATTTGTAGAAATCCTAAACCAACACACTGTTACAGCAAATTATATTTATATAACTGCTTCAGTTGCATAACGGAAAGATAGAATATCAAGAATGTTAAAAAGAGATGCAATAAGACCTTGCTCCAGAGAGTTTTTAAAATCAAGTAGGCTCCTTCAACACTGAGAGAGGCTAATAGATTTTCAATCCATTTGACCTTCTCATGACCTGGCCAGAGTCACATAGAGATTCCATGGTCAAGGGCATTTGAACATGGATCCCAGGAGCTCTCTTAAAACCACAGCTTCATACTTTAACCACCTCAGGGCTTTTTTTTGAAACTCAACAGTTCTGAATTGCAATAGAACCAAAGTCGGCAAATTAAAAATGCATTTTATCCTAAATAGAAGCAATGCATCTCATGAACACTTACTGTGTACGTGTTAAAAACTAGACCTAGCAGAGTGTCCTGAAGATCGAATTTGGAAAACATTGTACAAGGACCATGCCTCCTTCCCACTGGACAGGAAGAAAGGGACAATGTTTGCTCACCTGGAGAGAAAATATTTTAAACCAGAAATTTTGCTGCTCTTACCATCTCCCTCCTCTACTACAGCGTGGACCACCATGGGGTAAACTTCCCTGTCCAGGTCAAAGGTCATCTATAAGAAGAGCAAAAATGCAAGTGAAGGCAATGGAAGTCAAGGTAAAAATGTCAGTTATTTAAGAGATAATATTTACAGCCTTTCCTTTACACTTGGTGAGTGGATCGTGTTTACTTTGGATTTTTCATAAAAAGTAGAAAACAGTCCAGTGCACCAAGGCCCAGATGCACTAAAGCCAGAGATTGTCGCTAAACCTGCTTTGACAGCTTTAGCGATGATCATATTTGCTGACCCGATGCCCAAAACGGCTCATAGCATGTTTCCACACACACCACCTGTGGACCAAAATACTATTATAGAATATTACAATAAGCTGAAACTGATGCACTTAAATTTAAGTGTGAAACAGGTATGTCAAGTAACTGTCAGGCATACATAACCATTCACACCTACACTTCTCCCTCCAAATTCGTGGGTTTAGAACTCGCGATTTCAGTTATTTGCGAGTTTCTAAACCCTGACCCAACCCCACCTCCCGGGCCTCTCCATTGTACCTGGTGGCCTAGTGGTGAAGTGGGGCAGGAGCGATCTTCCTATGCTCCTGCCCCATGTGGAGCTGTCAACAAAAATGGCTGCTGCGAGTTCCCATGGTCTTGCGAGACTACAGCGGGAACTCATGGCAGTTATTCTTGTTGACGACTCTGTAAGGGGCAAGAGCTTAGGAAGATCGATCCTGCCTCACTTCACTGCTAGACTACCAGGTAAGGTGTGGAGAGGTCTGGGAAGCAAGAGGGTGGCAGGGGTGGATCAGAGTTGGCTCTAAAAGTCGTAATTTTTCCATATTTGCATGCCAGCTCCGCCACTAACCCCTGTGAATATTGATGGAGAAGTGTAATATGACTTTAGTGAGCAGCTCACAGTAAATTCTAGAACAGCGCTTTAGATTTTTTGAGCTTTAATATATGCAAAATGATGCCTAACTTTGCGTGCCCTGTTACAGAATTAGGGGGTGTATGGTTTACATAAAACTAATCAAATGTAAACCTGGGGGAAAATGGAGGTGAAGCTGGGGAGAGAAGCTTGAGTCCTCCCAACAAAAAAGGTGTTTCACTCAGTAGCATAGTAAGGGAAGGGGGAGGGGAGGGGCAGGGGATGCAAACCACCCCAGGTGCTGGCTTGACAGGGTGCCAGCGCCTCTCCTCTTCTTCCCCCCCCACTTGACCCTCATCGCCGTTCTGTCTCTCCCCCCCCTGCTTTACAACTTCACCGGCAACAAGCAGGCTGTCCTATGTGCTGCTCACAATGGCCTTGGTCTTCCTTTGACGTCACTTCCTGTGTGCAGGGCCAGGAAGTGATGTCAGAACGAAGCCTCAGGCTATTCTAGCCCTCTTGCTGCTGGCAAAGGTGGGAAAGAAGTACAAGGGGAAGGTACGATGTGGTAATTTTGGGGCAGTGAGGAAGAGAACATGGGGGCATACGGAGTGGTGATGCCGGGAGCCTCCATCCCAGGTGCCAACTTTCTTCACTATGTCAGTGGTTCCACTGCCCCTGAGAAGGGGAGGTTAGATAGGAGGGGTTGAGAGGAGGGAAGAGAGAAGACATGCTGCTGGGCAGGGAGGAGGGAAGAGGGTGCCAAAAACCCTACCACTATTCCTGTGATAATAGGCCACTTAAAACAGTCATGGGGACAAAATTTAAGTATTGGCAAAAGTCCCACGAGTGCAAATTATTTTGCTCAGTGTCAAGTTTGGCATGTTTTTGCAAAAAAGGTTTAACATTTGAAAACTTTGCAAAGAAACACATGTATGTGATTTTTAAAAATATCATTTCTATTCAAACAGCAGTAGAAATTGTGTCCT
Organism: Geotrypetes seraphini; assembly: GCF_902459505.1. Classification (NCBI taxonomy): domain Eukaryota; kingdom Metazoa; phylum Chordata; class Amphibia; order Gymnophiona; family Dermophiidae; genus Geotrypetes; species Geotrypetes seraphini. Next base: position 31,519,545 of record NC_047093.1, read on the forward strand.
ATTTACATATGAAATATTACAGTTTGGGGGAAAAGTAGAATGAATCCCATTGCAAAAGGGGCTTATAATAATTTTGAGAAGAATAGGTAGATAAAAATCTTCCATTATATCCCCCCTTTTACAAAATCGTAGCAACAGTTTTGTAAAGGGGGGGGGAGAAAGTTAGTATCATGGATTTTACAATGGAAGCTTGTCATTGCTTAAAGTGTTACAGCTGAAATAGAGAATGACACGGGGACAAATTTGTCCTAGCAGGAATTGCCCTGTCCCATCTCCGTGAGTTTTGTCCCTGTCCCATTCCTGTAAACCAGGGATCTCAAAGTCCCTCCTTGAGGGCCGCAATCCAGTCGGGTTTTCAGGATTTCCCCAATGAATATGCATTGAAAGCAGTGCATGCACATGGATCTCATGCATATTCATTGGGGAAATCTTGAAAACTCGACTGGATTGCGGCCCTCGAGGAGGGACTTTGAGACCCCTGCTGTAAACTATGCCTTAACCGCACAAGCCTCGGACACTTATGATTTTAAAGTGTTTGAGGCTTGTGCAGATGAGAACAGAGCTTAGGCATTGGTGGAATGAGGCATTATGACATCACAATCTGAGCTCTAGAATGTTGCTACTTAGGATTTTAAAGTGTTTGAGGCTTGTGCAGATGAGGACAGAGCTTAGGCATTGGTGGAATGAGGCATTATGACATCACAATCTGAGCTCTAGAATGTTGCTACTTAGGATTTTAAAGTGTTTGAGGCTTGTGCAGATGAGGACAGAGCTTAGGCATTGGTGGAATGAGGCATTATGACATCACAATCTGAGCTCTAGAATGTTGCTACTTATGATTTTAAAGTGTCTGAGGCTTGTGTAGATGAGGACAGAGCTTGCAAGAATGGGGCAGGGACAGGAAAAGAATTTGCGGGGATGGGAAAATGAGTTCTCACAGGGACAGGGAAAAATTTGTCCCCGTGTCATTCTCTAAGCTGAAATAGTGAAGAAAATAGATAGACAAGTCATTCATCATGAAAATGGCCACAAGCTCCCACAACAGTGACATCACCAGATAGAATGCTGATGTTTCACCGAGGCAATCACAGCTGCAGCATGTTTTTTGTGCTTTCCCAGAATAAACTTAATGTATGTCCTCTCACAAACAAATGGAGGAAAAGTCCATAGTCCAAAGTCCATAGTCTGTTATTGAGAAAGACATGGAACAAGCCATTGCTTGCTCTGGATCAGTAGCATGGATTGTTACTACTCTTTGGGTTTTGGCCAGGTACTAGTGACCTGGATTGGCCACCGTGAGAACAGGCTACTGGGCTTGATGGACCGTTGGCCTGACCCAGTAAGACTATTCTTCCCTGCAGAAATAAGGCATGCTATCGGTATTAGCACATGTTAAACGTGTCCGTAAACAACCCCTTAATTGATTTCAGAGGTGTTCTCATTTACCTCATCCTCCAGCCATTCCGAGGGGTCTACAACATGGGACGGGAGGCAAAACTGCTGGCAGACTCCTTGCTTGTAGTGAACAGTTTCAGACCGGAGGCTGCGGTCTTTCGGGACGTAACTGCCAATCATGCAGAACAGGGTCAGTCCTTTGGCATATCATTTCGAATGCATGCATATTTGAGTTTTCTTCTATTTCCAATTGTTTTTCCACACATAACCCAATTTGGTTTTTGCACACACACACATACATTTCATTTTTGACAGAATCTGTTAAACTGTTTACTGTGCAACAAAACAAAGGAGAAAGTCCAACTTTGTCTGCAGAAAAAACCAAGCAGGAGAAACAAACAAAACTGCAGACTGTGTACAAGATGCAGGCAAAAATTTATTGTACCAAAATTAAAATGCAAATAAGTAAAATGATCCTCCCAAACTCTTAAACTATCTTTCCCTTCCACAAAAGGCATCTCGCATGCAGGCAAACTAGGGTCATCCCTCCCCTTTAGAATCACTGAGCTCTGGAATAACCTTACCTCCCCGCTCCGAACCTCAAGCTCCCTCCAACTCTTCCGTAAACACCTAAAAACCTGGCTATTCTCAAAACTGTAACACTTCCCTCTCTTTGGCCTCTCCCACCCATCCCCACTCTCTTACACCTAATCCTTAAACCCTCCACTGGAGTTCCTTTCTCATCCTAAATCCTGTAAACCGTGCCGAGCTCTGTGTCTACGGAGATGGTGCGGTATATAAACCTAAGGTTTAGTTTAGTTTAGTAAAATAAAACCTTTTTACCAATCAAGGGACCCGACATGGTCCGTGTTTCTGACAAACCTTCGTCAGGGGTCCATGGTGAAAAAGGTTGGGACATACCATAAAAAAATGAAGATAAGTAACAAAGTGCCTGTATATTGTGTTCGCCGAGGATCGCTGCAAAAAGTAAAGCGTCTCAAGGAAGCAGTAAAAAGAGGCGATCCTCGGCGAACACAATATACAGGCACTTTGTTACTTATCTTCATTTTTTTATGGTATGTCCCAACCTTTTTCACCATGGACCCCTGACGAAGGTTTGTCCCAAACACGGACCGTGTCGGGCCCCTTGATTGATAAAAGGGTTTTATTTTACTTATTTGCATTTTAATTTTGGTACAATAAATTTTTGCCTACATCTTGTACACAGTCTGCAGTTTTGTCTGTTTGAACTGTTTACTGTAACATTCAATTATGAATGTACCACATCTGTTACAACGCAAACTGGTCTTGTCTTGTTTATGTACGAGTCAAAAGGTTAACTTCGCTCAGTCATTAAAGAAAAGATGAAAACAAGATTCCCACGGGTAAGACAAGAGGAACACAGTGGTGCTAGTATGATACTCCCAGTTTGAACATTCACTTTACATGCCCCTCACTCGAGGACAAATGGAACATAGGTGGGATAACAAGCATCGGATGTGAAAGCAGGGGATTCACGTACTTTTTTTTTTTTTTTAAAGTTCTAACATGCAAAAACCAGCAATAACCTCCTGAATAATTAAAAAATGCTCACTTGTTTACATTTTATTTTTTTATAATAAATTACTTCCATGCTGTGCAATTTGGAAGTTTTTTTGTGTGCTGGATGTAAAGTATTTCAGATAAAGACTATATCGTGCCCTGGGCTCAAGGAAAACTCCGTGCATGCCAAGTGAGCAAATCATTTTTTTCCCCAGAAATAAAATCTGGGATGATTATATATTTTGGGTGTAACGTGCTTCTCATCTTCAGCTCCCTAAAGACCTTTTTCCCTTACCTTGCTACCCCATTCTGGAAGTCCTCAGAGGCTTGATAATAAATAGTAATCGCCACACGAGCATCGGTGTCGAACGTGAACTCCACATTGTAAGACACCTTTGCCTTACTGACCTCTTGCCCAGGGCTCTTCACTTCCTCGGCACATCTGACAAGTGAAAAATAAATTACACACACTGCTCAGAAGCTCAGCTACTCGGTCGCAAAACTCAAGAAACCACATCTTCCCTGATTGTAGGCAACTCGTATTGGTCACAGTCTCCAATATTATAAAGCTCCATCCCTAGCTTTAAAAGTTTGGCAAGGATTTGACCCACAATTTTTGGAGTTTGGACGTTATCACTTTATGCACCTGATCAGCGGGTAGTAAGGAAGGGGGGAGGAAAGCTGTCTTAGCAGTGGTAAACCCAGAAGCAGCACAGCATATTTCTCTCCCCCACCCTGGTGATGGGGGAAGGGTTTCTTAAATGCCTCCACCCCCGGTTACCTCTTAAAATCTTCTGTTCTTAGCTGGGAGCGAGCAGGGACTCCTATCCACTACTTATGTTAGTCCCAAGCCTTCCCTCTAATGTAACTTCCTGTTCACAGAACCAGGAAGTTACATCAGAGAGCAGGCTTAAGTCAGCGAAAGCAATGGGTAGGAGACCTTGCTTGTTGCCAGTAAAGAACAGAAGACTAAGAGGTACTGGGAGGGAGTGCATTTAAAAGACCCCTCTCATTTCCATGGTGGCGGGGAGGGGAAAAGATACCAGGCATCACCTTCCTTGCACCTTATGTCATATACTCCAGTTGCAAGGTGAAAAATTTTTGAATGTTCTGTACAAGAAACTCTATTAAGCTGTCACAACCCTATCCCAAAACCAATCTTTTTCATTCTTCAGAGACACAGGGACGTTAGAACTAGAGGACATGAATAGAGGTTGCAGACAGGAAGACTCGGGGGTCATGTCAGAAAAAGCATAGTTACTTACCATAACAGGTGTTATCCAGGGACAAAATATGCTGCCTGCTTGTCCTGGGATAATACTGTTTTCACAGAGGGTGGTAGATGCATTAATGCCTTTCTGGGAGAGGAAGGTAGACCCCAAAACTGAATGATTTCAAAAATGCGTGGGACAGACACAGGGGATGCTTAAATAGAGGAAAGATGGAAATGCAACATGGTTGTTGAGGTCTTAACCTTGGGGGAAGGACAGTGGGGGGGCCGAGGCCAATGCCGGACAGACTTTTGGGTCTGTGTCCCACATGTGGCGAGATACATAGAAGAGCTGTCAAATCCAGCATGGGGGTGGGGGGAAGGACCCGATGCTGGACAGACTTGTGTACCCCACATGACAAGGGATAGGTGAAGGTTCGACAATCCAGTGTGTTGATCATTTTATTTGACGTTTACAGGGTGCCCACAAAAACGCTCCTTGATTTTAAATGGTTACAAAATCAAGACTTATTGGAAATGACACCTAGAATTTTAATTTTAATCAACCTCTTGAAGTGGAATATCTTAGGCAGAATGGAAGGACTGCGTGTCTTTTTCTACCATCATTTACTGCAGGGCTGCCCAAGTCCGGTCCTCGAGATCTACTGGCAGGCCAGGTTTTCAGGATATCCACAATAAATATGCATGAGAGAGAGATTTGCATACCAAGAGGCAGTGCAGGCAAATCTCTCTCATGCATATTCATTGTGGATATTCTGAAAACCTGGCCTGCCAGTAGCTCTCGAGGACCGGACTTGGGCAGCCCTGATTTACTGTGTTACACAAGTTGTTTTATCCCTGTTCCAGTGCCCACATAAGACAGCAGGTGCAAAACATGCTGGCACTTCTGCCTATGGCCCCGCGTGGTAAATTTCCAAACAGGAAAAATGTCCGGGTGGCAGAGCAAAAGGCCCACATAACTAGCATCAAGGCAAGACTTTCCAAACTGCGCCTTTAGTGGCTAAGAGGGTGGCGCTGCCTGTTTTAGTACGAGAAGAAAACTCTTATTTGGTGAGAAAAGGGTGAAACATGCAAATCCACTCTATAAAATCTTGAACATTCATGCTTCCGGATTCACGAATCATCCCACCATTAAGCAATCACAGAAAGAAAAACAGTGAAGGTGACCAAATAGTGCTGGGATGCTTTTATTCTTCAAATAAAAGACCCAACACAAACATGTTTCGGCCCTATGGCCTGCATCAGGAGCCTTCGTTCTTTCTAGAAGCTGGTTCAAAAGCACGTACCAGCTCGTTCTTCCTACTAAGCTCTGTCAAATCGTGCATTCCGTTGCCCCTACCATTCAGAAAGCCAGGGATAGTGGTGTTATGTTATTGCAGAGAATGCCCCTGCTTGCAAATACATCTAAACCTGTGAAACTGGAGATAAAATGAAGTCGTGCTATTTCATTCAGAAGCGATTTTGCTAATGCATGCTCTTAAAACTGCAGGCAGCACGCTCTTAAATGTCTCTACTCGCTGCTTCCACAGCCAGCAGCAGTGCGCCATGCTGGTGCCTTAAAATGGAAGCAAAGTCATTTTGTGGCAGATGGGAGAGGCTGTTCTGTTGTCAGGTTTGAGTTACTCGGAAAGGGAAGGGCAGGTTTTTTTTTTTATTTTAAAATAAATCAACAAGGGTCAGTATACTTTACTTCAAAAACACTACTAATCCATCCTGAAAAAGAAAACCATGGAGACAGTGCAGGCAAATCTATTTGTGTCATGATGATTTCTATATCTAGACCAGCCTTCTTATATCAAGCAGTTTATGAGGAAAAACAATCATAGATCCAATTCATCATTATTCTCAACCTCAAAAACAGTTAACACATAAAGATAACAGTTATGGATATCCTGGGTGCTCTGCATTCAGTTTCCACATTTTATTCCCATTTAAGATAAAGTGGGGCCAAGAACGCTACACGGGAGAGCATCTGAATGCATTGCAGACCCTAAAAAGCAGACTCCCTAAGTCGACTCCCTGCTGGGCAAAATGTAGAGAGTGAAACAGTATCCGGAGACTCACTTGACTAGCCGCAGCGTATCTTTGCGGATGTTAACAAGGCTTCTCAAAGTCTTCACTGGCTCTTGTGGTGGTGGGGCTGCATATGGAAACTGAAGTGAAATTAAAAAAAACAAAAAACGACGACTGGTTAACATGATCATGTAAGCACTACCAGCACAAACATTTTTGAGCTGAACAACAATTCTAAATCATTTGCAAACTGCTTTTCATACAAATAAAACTAATGTGCTTTATTATCCTGAAGCTGCAAAGATGCAGGGGCAGTCACCACAAAGATGCAGGATTAAAAGAAAAATTAAAAAAAAAAAGAGAAAGAAAATCTGACATCTGCCTTGTATCTCAATCTCCAAGGTGGGAGAAAAAAAAAGAATACTTGCAACTGGATAAATTAAGCTTTGAGTACCTTCCTTCATTTTAATCAGGAAGGGTTGTGGAGGGGATTTGGGGTTTGTTTGGGGTTTTTTGGCCCAACAACCACTTCATGTTCTTTCAGACTTCCATCCGAGTCAGAACCATAGCAAGGGGCTAGCACCAATGACAACTACCCTGGAGATTAATCCCACTACTTGATATCCCCTCCAAATTTATCTCAGACCATGGACTGCAGCGTCAGTTTTGCTTTCCTGCCACTAGGTGTCACTTCATCAATACCAGTATCTACGTACTGTATAATTCCTTCCCCAATGAGGGTGGTGAACCATGCCAGATTTAGACTTGGTGAGGCCTTAAGCTATATAAAGCTTGGAAGTCCCTTGTTAATATATTACACCATATCATATACCCTAGAAACAATACGTAAAAGGAATTTTAAAAAATAAGTTTAGTATACATTGATATATCGATATCATAGATAGATAGGTAGATAGAAAATGCTGACATAATGAACTTGTTTGCAAAATCAGAAAACTGGTAAGCCTGAAAAAAGAAAATTTATGCTTAAAATATTATCTAAATTCATTAATATGAAGGCATTTTAAAAAGTACAGATGAAACTAATTCCACCTCTTATACATTTAAATAAATTTGATAAAACATAAAATTTTCAGAGCCCCTAAAAAATTCTAAACTTTAGTGAGGCCTAAGCTGTAGCTTATATAGTTTGTTGCTAAATCCAGCATTGACAATGAATATAGCGCCAATCTGACCAACAGAGCCCAATCTGGTATCATTCTGGGGACTTTCCACGTGGTAACGGGCAGCACTGTCACCGACATACCAGACAAGTTAATCTGATCAAAAGAGCCCAATCTGGTATCAGACTGGGGAAACGGGCAGCACTGCCACCAAGATACCAGACAAATTAATCTGATCAAAAGAGCCCAATCTGGTATCAGACTGGGGAAACGGACAGCACTGCCACCGAGATACCAGGCAAGTTAACAAGGAAGGTTTCAGAGATGCCCACTTCTTAGGTGTTTGAGCTATCCCAGCTCTTATCATCAGTTTCATTAGCTACGCCTGTTGTAGGTAAACTCAGGAGTGACCAAATCAAAAGTGGAGCTTGGAAATGCTTAAAAAGTGGAAGCCAAATACAGCTGTGATAAACCTATTCCAGTCAAATCACATTTAAACGATGGAAACTTTAGCTCCAGGTTTCAGGCCCAAAGCATTCTGGGAAAGGTTGGCCATTCCTTCTCAGAAAGGAGCATCACAAATATGAAGACTATCAAAATACAACCCCCCCCCAAAAAAAAACAAAAAAACCCCAAACAAACCCCAACCAAACACACCACCAGCAAAATAGACCACACAAGTTTGCTCTTAAATATCTGGAGCTACCTAGCTCCCATTACTCCAAGTGTGTTGCTTTTCATTCCTTGCTCTTGCATAATTCCCCTTCGTCACCCATAGTGTCACATTCCCAGCTTGCAACCTGGGTTATTTTTAGATTGCTGATACCGCAAAACATGTCCTTAGCTCAGTATCATAGGGAAAGCAAGGTTTATTCTCTGCTGAGGGCAGCTGCAGGATGAACCAAAATGCACCCGATTAAATCCAGCCACTGGTTTAAGATTGACGGGATGTGCTCATTATCTGTACCGTTTTATACTGCTTATAAAAATAGAAACATTAGGCAGAGAGAAATACACCAAGATAAACAGACTTATAGCACAGATCTTCTTGTCGCAGGCAATCAAAGTTAGGGCAAGAGGAGGATGTAGACTGCATTGAAGGTGACCCCGAGTAAAGTGGTACATTCTTAGGCCACATACTAGCGAGTGAGCTGGTAACCGATTCATAAAGGTGCAGCAAGCTTCATATCAATGATAGGCCCAGGCTCAAAAGATTCGTGGTGGTGGTCAAGAAACTACTGCAAATCCAACGCAGAAAAATCAGTATGGCATGTTCATAATAATGAGCATTCAAAATTCTTGCTGCGTTAATGAGCAGCAAATTACTGCTGTGATTTTATCTTGTGCTATTTGCCTGTCGGTGTCTGAGCACCAATTTGGTCAGGCACTGACAGGAAAGCTGACAAAAAAAACCCAAAACAACCCCACCCACAAACTCATCATGAACCCCTCCTGCCCTGTAAAAAACTATCGCTGGTGTTCCCCACCCCACTGAAGGCAGGTCTGACCCTGGCCCACCCCACTCCCAGGCAGGCACAGAGACATCGCACTTCTCCCCCCACCCTGGAGGCCCAGTAGACGATCCCCACCACAGGCAGGCCCGGAGGCGACCCTGGTGGCCTAGGGGCAACCTTGCTGACCCAACATACCTTGAACAAACTGGATGAAGGCAGGGAGGAAAGAGTAGGCATCCTTTCCTCCTCCCTCTGGGGCATCATCATAAAAAAAGCAGTACCTTGCCCATTCTGGGTTCCTGAGCCAATTGGGATGCACTGGTCAGGGCCTAATTACCAAATAAGGAAGCTTCTCTCTTATTTCGTAGTTAGGCTCCACCCAGTGCATCACCATTTTTATGGCACCCTGGAGGGAAAAGAGAAGGATGCCCATTCCCTCTTCCCTGCCTGCCTCCAAGGTATTTCGGGGCCTGAGGGGTCAGTGTCGAGGCCAAGGTTTTCCAGGGCGGTGTGGTTGGGCTGGATGGCAAGAACCACCCTTCTCACAAGCAACCCATCCAATGTCTCTTGGACCCGGCGTTATTTTTGCCAGCACTAAATGCACCCGACGGCGTTTTTATTTTTTGAGCATGCAGCGGGACATTTAATGCATTTAAATAAGGTCTGCACTGAAACAATTAGAGCACCAGTATTGCCGGCGGAAATTGCCTTTATCACAGGCATTAGATTTTGAGTAGTTGTGTTCCTTCATTATGTATGAATATGTATTTCTGTATTGTACTACAGTTCATTCTAGGGGTTGCACCTGGAAGGAGGACCGGGGGTGGGGGTTGGGAGGGTAGGGGGGATTGTTTGGGGGGTTGGGCGGTTGGAAAGGGGGGGGGTGCTGTTGTGGATCCTTTTGTTATAACTTGAGCTTGTTTTTGATTCACCTTGTGCCTTTGCTTGTTTTCAATGTTGAGCTCAATAATATATATTTGTTATAAATAAGGCATGAGGGACTATTAATGAGTAGGCAAGTGATAGTACACAAAATCTTCACTGATCAAGGAGGGTAAGAAATACAGAATAAAATAAGCATGCAACGCACGGCTCATGCAATTCTTTTATTTCTTGACCGACTCGGAAGAGAGCGGTTGGATGATATGAACGGAGAGGTATTCAAACATTTCATTGGCTTCAAAAACATCACTACGCACTTTTGTTTCATTTACCTAACCAAGTGTCTCTCAAACTTCTCGAGCCGGGGCACACTAAAGGTAGTGGCCACGGCTTGAGGCACCCAGAAGTGCGCGGATGTCACCGTGATGACATCGCGCATGTGCGTCAACAAACAAACAATAGGACTACATGTAATGTCATCAATATAGATCTGGATGGTTTATTTACTTGGGTTGAAATGTGATAATACATAATGCTATAAGTAGTAGGATTGATTGGTTATTTCACAGACATAGTTCAAATGTTGAGTATATTTGATATTCGTAGCTCATGATGCAAAGTTGTTATTGTATCTTTTCTACTACTTGTAAAATATAAAAGTTTTTCAATAAAAATTTAAATACAAAAAAAAAATATAGATCTGGATGACCTCTTAAGCTCTCGACGCCTAGGTTGTTACCCCATGGTTTCTACAAATGCGGGCATTGCAGCATTTGTCAATTTACTATATCTCAAAAAACATTTATTAACCCCGGAGACGGCAAGCAATATGACATCAGGCATTTTTTAACCTGTGACTCAGACCATATTGTGTAGACGATCAAGTGCCCATGCAATAAGCTATATGTTGGCATGTCAACTCGTTCCTTTAGAACTAGAATGGTCGAGCCTCAAATGCAGCAGACAAAATGCCCCTCTAGTAGAACACTGCACTGAGATGCAACATAGCTTTTCAGATTTAAAATTTTTCTGTACTGATAAAGAAATAAATCACACGAGAGGGAGTGACAGAAAACGCAGATTACAACAGAGGGAATCCTGCTGGATTTTTAGACTAGGCACTGTGAAACCTAGGGGACTTAATACAGCAGCGGAGTGGCACTTGTTTCTTTGAGTTCATTGTTTCTCCAAGTACATCGTTCTTGAGTCCATCATTATTTTGAGTCCATCAGTTCTTTGATTATATTAGTATGCATGTTTTTATATTCATTAGTCATTTAAAGATTCGTCAGTGGAGACGTCTATAAGCATGCGTAATGAATTACAGAATCAGCTGTGGATAAGCTTTAAGGCGCATGCGTAGCATTAGGCGATTGCCAGCGCCATTTTCAACCTTCAGCATTAGGCTTTAGCAGTACTCGTGGGCACTGTTTAATTATTTTCGATATAGATTAGAGGGACAAAAGATGATTCACATTTTTATATTACAAATTCATTTTCTGACCCCTGAGGAAGCCCATAAATGGACGAAACGGGGCCCGTTGGGTTGTGAATTGCAACAGACGGAGTACCAGCGGTTACAACGCATCACTAAAAGATAAGTGCTGGTCTCTTGAATCTTTGGTTGCATTTTAGCACGACGTATTTATTCTAACACTGCACAATGTATGAGAAAATTGCTAAAACACGTTTATAACTCCACTCTTTAGCTCGATGAAAGATACCTTACTCCTGCATGAGTTGCTTTAAAAACTTTGAGAGACCAACGCAGGCGTCTGAGAGCTTAAGAGGTCATCCAGATCTATATTGATGACATTACATGTAGTCCTATTGTTTGTTGATTTAGAGAAAGGACTTCATCCATTACGTTTTATATAGTGTGTATCACGCATATGCGTGACATCATCGCGTTGACATCCACGTATGTGCAGAGGCCCTCCAGATGGGCCCCGAGACGCCAGTAGGGGATGCCAGCAGGGAAGAGAGGAGAGGCACTGGTGCCAGCTGATTGCCTACAGCAGTGTTTCTCAACTACAAGCTAAGTACCCCCTTAGTCTAACAAATATCAACCGAGAACCCCAACCGCAGACCTCCCTAGACCCACACAAGCTCTGCCCCAAATCCCATCCCCTTTACTAATCGTAATGCAATTTTTTCCATTCATTTTTCATACACACACAATATACACAGCAGATATAAATTCTGAAAACTGAAACATTTCAATCACTTTCTATAATAATAAAATGCTAGCCGTGCATGCGCACTCTCGCCGCGTGTTCCCTGAGATCTGATCTGTCGCGCTGTGCCGGCGAGAGTGCGCATGCGTGCTTAATACATCACCACACAACAGGCGGGACATGGTGAAAGAGACAGCCACCGAAGGAGCCAACGACAGAAATCTCAGCTCAGGGAGCCGCAGCTCAGCCTCTTCAGACACCGCCTCTCCTCCTCTTCGGGCAGCAGGCTCCTCTCACAAGCCCAGTGCCGCCGCTCGGAGGCCACCGGGACAGAGCTGCGGTGCCGATCGCCTCCACAAGCCGCTCCGCTCCTCCAGTCTGCCCGGGCCCTTTTTCCCGGCCGCGGCAGAAGTTCGCCACTAGCCAGGTCAGATTTTCAGCCCTCCTGCCTCTGCCCAGAATTCGTTTGCCTGCGGCGCTGACACCGGTTGTGAGTCCCGCGGACCGACCGGCCAATAGAAGAGCCGTAAAATGCTGAGAGAGCCAATCAAAAATAAAGACGGAGGTCAAGAGCCGTTCGCGGACCCGCCAATCGGAACGCAGAAATGGCGACTGCGGCGAGGTTCGGGGGTTTTTCTCAGTTTGGGCAGGGCCGAGCGCGGGAGGCCGGTAGGTGGACGGTAGACCCATAGCGACCATCTGTCTATCTGCTTCCCCAATATTTCTACAAATTATGCAGTGGGTCACAGCAGAGGAAAGACTGATGGATAGAGCAGCTTTCAGCTCTGCCTCTACTGAGATCCACCACAACAAATACTGGACCCAGGCACAGGGAGGGGGAGGGTGGAGAGATACACTGGACCCAGGAATGGGGGAGAAATGCTAGGCCTAGGGTTGGGGGAGCTGAGGGAAGGGAAAGAGAGAGAAACCTGGAGCAGAAGGGGAGAGTGAAGAGAGGGGGCAGATGCTTTATTGAGGGGGGGGAGTGGAGTTGCAGAAGGGAGAAATGCTGATCCAGTGGAGGGGAGGAGAGATAGATGTGTAGACTACAAAAGATGGGTGGGGGTCAGGTGGAGGCAGGAGGAAGGGGAGGAACAAGGCAATAATGGAGCAGGCCAGACCACGGGAAGAGAAGGGGGGGGCCGAAGGCCAGACCACGGGAAGAGAAGGGGTGGGGTGGGGGGAAATGCTGCTGCTGCTGCACAGGGGGCAGGGAAAGACACAGAAAGACAGACAAAGAAAGGGGGTCAGGGAGAGAGAAAGACAGAGACAGAGAGACAGAAAGAAAGAAAGACAGACATATATTCTAGCACCCGTTAATGTAACGGGCTAAAAGACTAGTATTGAAAATAAAATCATTTTACCTACCGGCGATCCTATGCAGGCTGCTGTAATTAGCTTTAAAGATGAGACCCGGGAGGCCAGGGGGATAGCCAGAGGCCACTAGAGAGAAGGGAGAAACATGCAGACCTTCGGCGAATTGGGCAGTGCTGGTGCTGTACTGTATAGGGAAGTCAGCTAGCAGGCGCCTCTCTTCCTCCTCAGTGTGCCGCGGCACACTTGGAATCTCAGGAGGCACACAGTTTGAGATACACCAATCTAACCATTAAATTTAACTTCTAAATTTCACCACTAGGTGGCTGTAGAGATACCAAAACAGCAGCAAACTATATGATTCAATCACTAGGTGTCACTGTGCATAACAACCATTAAGAAAGCTACATGACTCAGTCACTAGGTTTCACATTAAAATTTATAACAAAGAAAATGAAAACCACATCTGAGTCACTAAGTGCCAATCCTGAATGTAGCAGTGTTGGGGGTGGGGGGGTTGGGAAAAGTGCGCTTTGTGAGGAAAGCAAACAAGACAGTCTCATGAAACTATTTCCAGTCTGCATGCATGTGTCTATTATGCTTGTGCATGTGTTTGTGTGCAAGTCTGTGCCTGTGTTTTGTTTTTGTGTCTGGGTAGGTGGGTGTGCCTGAGCTGGCTCTGTGTGCATCCACCAGCAAAAGCAAGGGAAGAGGATAAGCACTGTAAAAACGCTAGAGTAAGCATGGTCCCATTTTAAGGACACAGCCACCGAGGCACAAAATCTATATATACCGCGCATCAACAAGGGATCCAAGAGGACAAAGAACAAGGAACCAGCGTGGTTCACTGTAGCAGTGAAGGAAGCGATCAGAAAGCACAGTTACTTACCGTAACAGGTGTTATCCAGGGACAGCAGGCAGATATTCTTAACGTATGGGTGACGTCACCGACGGAGCCCCATTACGGACACTTTTAACTAGAAAGTTCTAGTTGGCCGCACCGCGCATGCGCGAGTGCCTTCCCGCCCGACAGAGGAGTGTGTGGTCCCCAGTTAAGATAAGCCAGCTAAGAAGCCAACCCGGGGAGGTGGGTGGGTCTGCCTGCTGTCCCTGGATAACACCTGTTACGGTAAGTAACTGTGTTTTATCCCAGGACAAGCAGGCAGCATATTCTTAACGTATGGGTGACCTCCAAGCTAACAGAGAGGGAGGAGGAATGGTTGGCCATTAGGAAAATAAATTTTGTAACACAGATTGGCCGAAGTACCCATCCCGTCTGGAGAAGGCATCCAGACAGTAGTGAGTAGTGAATGTGTGAACTGAGGACCAAGTGGCAGCTTTGCAGATCTCCTCGATGGGCGTGGAGCGGAGGAAAGCCACAGAAGCAGCCATAGCTCTGACCCTGTGGGCCGTGACAGCACCTTCCAGTGAGAGACAGGCCCGAGCATAACAGAACGCAATGCAGGCAGCAAGCCAGTTGGAAAGCGTTCGTTTAGAGACAGGACGACCTAAACGGTTAGGATCAAAGGATAGAAAGAGCTGAGGTGACGTGCGGTGAGCTCTGGTACGGTCAAGGTAGTATGCCAGGGCACGCTTACAGTCCAGCGTGTGTAACGCCTGTTCCCCAGGATGAGAGTGGGGTTTAGGGAAAAAGACAGGCAATACAATGGACTGGTTGAGGTGGAAGTCCGAGACCACCTTGGGAAGAAATTTAGGATGGGTACGCAGAACCACCTTGTCATGGTGAAAAACCGTGAAAGGTGGGTCAGCAACCAGTGCATGCAGCTCACTAACCCTCCTGGCAGAGGTGATGGCAATGAGGAAAAGCACCTTCCATGTCAGAAATTTGAGTGAAGTTGTGGCAAGAGGCTCAAATGGAGGTTTCATGAGGGCTGAGAGAACCACATTCAGGTCCCAGACGACTGGAGGAGGCTTCAGCGGTGGTTTGACATTGAAGAGGCCTCTCATGAACCGGGAAACCAGGGGATGAGCCGTGAGAGGTTTTCCGAGGACAGGCTCATGAAACGCAGTGATGGCACTGAGGTGGACTCTGATTGAGGTAGACTTGAGGCCAGCGTCGGAGAGAGAAAGCAAATAGTCCAGTACAGTTTCCACCGCCAATGAGGTGGGATCGTGATGATGAAGTAGACACCAAGAGGAGAACCTGGTCCACTTCTGATGGTAACATTGGAGGGTGGCCGGTTTCCTGGAGGCATCCAAAATACGACGGACAGGCTGAGACAGATTCTCTGGAGAGGTCAGCCCGAGAGAAACCAAGCTGTCAAGTGGAGTGAGGACAGATTGGGATGTAGTAGAGACTGATGCTGCTGTGTAAGTAGAGTAGGAAATACAGGAAGAGGAATGGGCTCCCTGGAGCTGAGCTGGAGCAGGAGGGAGAACCAGTGTTGGCGAGGCCACCGAGGAGCGATGAGAATCATGGTGGCTCTGTCCCTGCGGAGTTTGGATAATGTCCGCAACATCAGAGGTAGTGGAGGAAAGGCATAGAGGAACCGATCCGTCCAGTCGAGCAGGAATGCATCCGGGGCCAGACGGTGAGGAGAGAAGAGTCTGGAACAGAACTGGGGCAGCTGATGGTTGTGAGGAGCTGCAAAGAGGTCCACCTGCGGAGTGCCCCAGCGCGCAAAGATGGAGCGGAGCGTGGGAGGATCCAGAGTCCACTCGTGAGGTTGAAGGATGCGGCTGAGATTGTCGGCCAGGGAGTTCTGTTCGCCCTGGATATAGACAGCCTTGAGGAAGAGACTGTGGGCCGTGGCCCAGGTCCAGATGCGGATGGCCTCCTGACAGAGGAGGGGAGATCCGGTGCCGCCTTGCTTGTTTATGTAGTACATGGCGACCTGGTTATCTCTGCACAGGAGAAGGACCTGAGGGTAGAGAAGGTGCTGGAAGGCTTTGAGAGCATAGAACATGGCTCTGAGTTCCAGGAAATTGATGTGATGTTGACGCTCCTGAGGGGTCCAGAGTCCCTGGGTGCGAAGATCTCCTAGGTGAGCTCCCCACGCATAAGGGGAGGCATCTGTGGTTATGATCATGGAGTGAGGGGGCAGATGAAAGAGTAGACCCCTGGAAAGATTGGAGGAGTTCAACCACCAGTGAAGAGATTGCTGAAGAGACGATGACACATAGATGGGATGAGAAAGAGGATCCGTGGTCTGTGACCATTGGTTGGCCAGCGTCCATTGAGGTGTCCTGAGGTGGAGTCATGCCAGGGGAAGCACATGGACCGTCGAGGCCATGTGGCCCAGGAGGACCATCATTTGCCGAGCTGGAATGGAGCGATGAAGGAGCACCTGGTGGCAGAGGTGAAGCAGGGTCCGTTGGCGGTCTGAGGGGAGAAATGCCCTCATCAGAGTGGTGTCGAGGACGGCTCCAATAAACTGAAGTCGCTGTGTGGGAAGCAGATGCGACTTGAGGTAGTTGATCTCGAACCCCAGAAGGTGGAGGAAGGAGATGGTGTGCTGAGTGGCTTGTAGCACAAGAGGAGACGTAGGTGCTTTCACTAACCAATCGTCCAAGTAGGGGAACACCTGAAGGTCGTGAGACCTGAGGAAGGCCGCCACCACAATAAGGCATTTGGTGAACACTCTGGGTGATGAGGCGAGGCCAAAGGGTAGCACTTTGTACCGATAGTGATGGTGCTGTATCTGAAACCATAGATAGCGACGTGAAGTCAGATGGATTGGGATGTGAGTGTAGGCCTCCTTGAGGTCTAGGGAGCATAGCCAGTCGTGGTGAGAGAGAAGAGGGTAAAGCGTGGCCAGGGAGAGCATTCTGAACTTCTCTTTGACCAGACACTTGTTGAGGTCCCTGAGATCGAGGATGGGACGAAGGTCTCCTGTTTTTTTGGGAACCAGGAAGTAGCGGGAGTAGAATCCCTGACCCCTTTGGTCCGGAGGTACCTCTTCGATGGCATTGAGGAGAAGGAGGGATTGGACCTCCCTCAGGAGGAGGGGGGTTTGGGAGGAGTGAGAAGCAGACTCTACGGGAGGATGGTCTGGTGGAAGAGTCTGGAAGTTGAGAGAGTAGCCATGGCAAATGATGTTGAGGACCCATTGGTCTGATGTGATGACCTCCCAACGGCTGATGAAGAGTTGAAGGCGTCCTCCGATCGGCTGAGGAAGAGGCGATGAAGGTGGGAGACTGGCTATGGCTGGAGAAAGGAGTCAAAAGGGTTGAGACGGTTTTGATGAAGGAAGAGGCTTGGCAGGTTGAGTCTGTGGGCGAGCCTGAGGCTGATGCTGGTGGCGAGGACGGCGAGACTGTTGTGGAGGCGGGTTGAGAGGTCTGGCCGAGAACCTGCGTTGGTAAGAAGACTGTTGCCTGTAGGGGCGAGCAGGTGGAGTCTTCTTTTTAGGTTTGATCAGAGTGTCCCACCTGGTCTCGTGTGCTGAGAGCTTCTGGGTGGTCGAGTCCAGGGATTCTCCGAAGAGTTCATCACCCAGACAAGGTGCGTTAGTCAGGCGGTCCTGGTGGTTAATGTCTAGGTCAGAGACTCTCAGCCATGCCAAACGGCGCATAGCCACCGCCATGGCAGATGCGCGGGAGGTCAGCTTAAATGAGTCGTAGATGGAGCGAACCATGAATTTCCTGAGTTGGAGGAGGCTGGAAATTTGTTGCTGGAAGAGAGGGACCTTACGTTCAGGAAGATACTTCTGTAAGGAGGAGAGCTGTTGCACCAGATGCTTCATATAGAAGGAGAAGTGGAAGGTGTAGTTGTTGGCTCTATTGGCTAGCATGGCATTTTGGAAAAGGCGCTTACCAAATTTATCCATAGTTTTTCCCTCTCTGCCAGGAGGGGTGGAGGCATATACACTGGAACCCTGAGATTTTTTCAAAGTAGATTCCACCAGGAGGGATTCGTGGGGCAAATGAGATTTGTCAAACCCTGGGATTGGAATAACCCGGTACAAGCTATCCAATTTGTGAGGGGCCCCGGGAACAGTGAGGGGAGTCTCCCAGTTTTTATAGAAAGTTTCCCTTAAGATGTCATGGACGGGCAACTTTAGAAATTCCTTGGGAGGTTGCTCAAAGTCTAGGGCATCGAGGAAAGCCTGAGACTTTTTAGAGTCGGACTCTAAGGGGATGGAAAGAGCTGCTGCCATCTCCCTAAGGAATTTAGAAAAAAGAGGATTGTTCTGGTTTTGAGGCGGTATCGGTCATGGAGGGTTCTTCGTCGGTTGACGAAGCGTCCTCTTCGGTACCGTGCGGAGAGTCTTCCCACAAGTCTGGGTCTCTAACGTCAGGGTGTGCACGTTTGGACATCGGTGTGGAAGGCTCGGCATGGTGGGTCTTTGGGAGAGATTTGCCTGAGCGCACCGAGGCGGTACCGGGAGAGGAAGACCGATGTCGTTCCTGGGACCGGGAAGGGTCGGCAGCAGTACGGGTATGCACTGTAGGTGTTTCAGCCAAGAGCACCGGCATGGAGGTTTTAATCGGTACCGAGGGGGTCGACACCGATGGGACAGTGCGAGGCTCGGACCGGTCCCGTCCGGAAGGTGCGATGCCAGCAACGCCGGCAACAGTTGTTGGAGTTGGTGCTGGAGCTGCTCCTGTAACTGGTTTCGGAGTATGGCCGCGATGCGGTCATCCAGGGGGGGCACCGGTACCGCTTTTTTCTTCTTCGGTACCATAGGTGCCGCTCTACGCTCCGGCGATGAGGAGGCCGATGATGAGGCACTCACCGATATCGGAGCGGAGCGTTTGCGGGGAGGTGCCGGGAGGGCCGGTGTCGCAACCGTGGCAGGAGGGCGCTCAAGGGAAGTGGAAGGCTTCTAAGCCGGCTTTCCTGGGCCCAACGACCCCGAAGAAGGGTCTGGTGGTGTCGACGTCTTGGGTGCCGATTTTTGTGGTGCCGTCGACGTCGCAGCAGGTTCCATGGCAGATCCGGTACCGAATAAAAGATTTTGCTGGATCCTGTTTTTTAATGTGCGCTTTTTAAGCGTAGCACAGCGGGTGCAAGTGTCAGCCCGATGCTCTGGACCCAGGCACTGAAGGCACCAATTGTGCGGGTCGGTGAGAGAGATCGGGCGTGCACACCGCTGGCACTTCTTAAAGCCCGGTTGAGGGGACATGAAGGGAAACACGGCCTCCGCAAAATCGAATCCGGAGGCCTGTATGGTGGCAACAGGCCCCGCCGGGGCCGGCCTGAAAAAATAAAGAAAACTGGACGAGTTTTTTTTTTTTTTTGTAAGTCAAAATAGGGAATCCGAAAGGAAAAATTAGAAGAAAAATGAAAAATTACGCGAGCGGGAAGGCAGAAACTAGCTTTTCAACGGCCGTTGAAAGCACATGCGTCTTCTTCGCTCCGCGGAAACGAAGAAACTGGGGACCACGCACTCCTCCGTCGGGCGGGAAGGCACTCGCGCATGCGCGGTGCGGCCAACTAGAACTTTCTAGTTAAAAGTGTCCGTACCGGGGCTCCGTCGGTGATGTCACCCATACGTTAAAAATATGCTGCCTGCTTGTCCTGGGATAAACAAGACTTCGTTGAAGGAATGGAAAAGGTCAAAAACAGACGAAAACTGGAAAAAGCAGTAACAATATCAAAGCAGGTGCCATAAGGCGGTAAGAAGGGCCAAAAGAGACTAAGAGGAAAAAAATAGCCAAGGAGGCAAAAAACTCCAAGCCGTTCTTTCGATATATTAAGGGGAAATGATCCGCGAAGGAAGCAGTGGGGCCATTGGATGACCATGGAATAAAGGGAGTGCTAAAAGAGGACAAAGCCATTGCCAACAAACTGAACACATTTTTTGCGTCTGTATTTACCGAAGAGGATATACACAACAACCCGGAAGCTCACAGGCTATACTCAGGAAACGAAGACGGGAAACTGACAGGGTTATCGGTCAGTCTAGAAGAGGTATGCAGGCAGACTAATAGGCTTAAAAACGATAAATCCCCAGGACCGGATGGCATCCATCCGAGGGTAATCAAGGAACTGAAAGGGGCTATAGCTGAACTGCTTTAACTAATAGCCAATCTGTCGATCAAATCAGGAAGGATTCTGGAAGACTGGAAAGTGGTGAATGATATGCCGATCTTCAAGAAAAGTTCGAGGGGATATCCGGGAAACTACAGACCGGCGTGTATGACCTCAGTACCGGGAAAAATGGTAGAGATGCTGATAAAGGACTGCATCATTGACCACATTGATGGACACAATCTGATGAAGACCAGCAAGCACGGCTTCAGCAAAGGAAGATCTTGCTTGACGAACTTGCTGCACTTCTTCGAGGGAGTAAACAGGCAGACAGACAAGGATGACCCAATCGACACTGTATATTTGGATTTTCAGAAGGCATTCGACAAGGTTCCGCATGAACAATTACTTCGAAAAATTGCGAGCCATGGAATCGAGCGTGAAATACTCATGTGGATTAAAAACTGGCTAGCTGATAGGAAACAGAGGGGGGTAAATGGACAATACTCGGACTAGAAAAGCTGCAGAGTAGAGTGCCGCAGGGTTCAGTGCTTGGAGCCATGCTCTTCAACATATTTATAAACGACTTGGAAATTGGTATGACGAGTGAGGTGATTAAATTTGTAGACGATACAAATTTATTCAGAGTAGTGAAGACGCAGGAGGATTGCGAAGACCTGCAATGTAACAAACGCGCTCGAGAAATGGGCCACGACATGGCAAATGAGGTTTAGCGTGGATAAGTGTAAGGTGATGCATGTCGGTAACAAAAATCTTATACATGAATATAGGATGTCTGGTGCAGTACTTGGAAAGAGTACTTAGGAGTACTGGTCGACAAGTCAATGAAGCCGTTCGCGCAATGCACGGCGATGGCGAAAAGGGCGAACAGAATGCTAGGAATGATTAAGAAGGGGGATCACAAACAGATCGGAGAAGGTTATCATGCCGTTGTACCAAGCCATGGTACGCCCTCACCTGGAATACTGCATCCAGCACTGGTCGCCGTACATGAAGAAGGACGCAGTACTACTCGAAAGGGTCCAGAGAAGAGCGACTAAAATGGTTAAGGGGCTGGACGAGTTGCCGTACAGCGAGAGATTAGAGAAACTGGACCTCTTCTCCCTTGAAAAGAGGAGACTGAGAGGGGACATGATCGAAACGTTCAAGATAATGAAGGGAATAGACTTAGTAGATAAGGACAGATTGTTCACCCTCTCCAAGGTAGAGAGAATGAGAGGGCACTCTCTAAAGTTAAAAGGGATAGATTCCGTACAAATGTAAGGAAGTTCTTCTTCACCCAGAGAGTGGTGGAAAACTGGAACTCTCTTCCGGAGGCTGTTATAGGGGAAAATACCCTCCAGGGATTCAAGACGAAGTTAGACAAGTTCCTGCTGAACTGGAGTGTATGTAGGTAGGGCTGGTCTCAGGGCACTGGTCTTTGACCTAAGGGCCGCCGCGGGAGTGGACTGCTGGGCACGATGGACCACTGGTCTGACCCAGCAGCAGTAATTCTTATGTTCTAATAAAGAGGCAGTTTGAAAACTGGCAGGTACTTAGCTACAATGTTTCACTTTATCAATATTTCTATGCTGCAGAAGAAGGAATCATTTCCCCCATATAAATGCTCTGCACCATTTTTAGGGGCTTTATTTCTCTGCAGCCTCCAATCTGATCTGGCCCATTTTCAAACTTGATATGAACAGTATTTTGCTAGTTTTTCTTTCAATAAATCTGGTCCCAATCTGTTAATTTTGCCACCAGATATGGATCACAGTGAAGGCAGACACAAGTGCCTAGATTATTTAACTGGCACCGAAGTCGGGGGCCGCCAATCACGTTTCAATCACGTGACGGTGCCCGTTAGAGAATCACTCTTCGAAAATCTAAATAGTCCAGGGCTTATCATTTGCTGATTGAAGCTGGACTTCCTGGATAGCTGAAATCACCATCCAAACCAGAATTACAGGAGCAAAGCAATGGGGATACAACAAATAATGTGTATAAAAATGTGGAAATCCCCCGCTCCCTTTAAATCCAGTTTTAGCTGCCAAGACTAAAATGGAGAACATAAAGGATGAGAATTTTAATTGAAAGCAATCCAACATAACCATACTTCAGCTACGCACCTGCATCTAGGGTTATACAAAAAATTAAAAAAATTGAAAGGCCTCATGACTATCTTACATATAGAGCAAATTCAAAATTGTTTGTTGTTAGACAACAAATATACCTTTATAATTGCTTTTTTTTTTTTTTTAATATATATATAATATTTCTTTATTGAGCAAACCAGTACACACATAACATAACAGAGTAATTATACTTTTATACTTATACTTTTATAATTACTTTTTAACTTTCTTACCCTCCATTTGTATTTTCCTTGTATGTATTCTTTACTATACTTATTGTAGTTCTCCCTACTTTACATATATATTGGTACGTCAGGTCCGTTTGTGTTGGTTGTAGTTAATAATTAAGACCTTCTTTTTAATTGTAAATGGCTTTGAATTAATGATATTGCGATACATCAAAATTTTAATAAAACTTGAAACTTGAAAACAGAATTGCTCTTTAATTGCTATAATCTATAAAACCTTGTTATGTTGCACAAAACATTATATTTTACCTTTGCACAATCAAAGATAATGGAAAGAAAATTCAAGCGTTACGGAATAGAGACTGACATGGTGACAAAACTCATTCCCATGGATAAGCGTGGGAAACCATCTCTATGTCATTCTTTAAGGAGAGAGGGAAGAATCAGCCTCAAACCTTGCACTGAAGAAGGCTGGTGTAGAAGGACTGAGGTTGAGAGAGACACTAAAGAATGTCGCCGGGTGGCTAGAACATAAGACCATAAGCGTTGCTATACTGAGACAGACTGAAGATCCATCAAGCCCGGTATCCTGTTTCCAGCAGTGGCCAACCCAGGTCCCAAGTACCTGGCAGAAACCCAAAGAGCAGCAACATTCCAGAGCTGAGATTGTGATGTCATAATGCCTCATTCCACCAATGCCTAAGAGCCAAACTCATCAGTAATGTCACAATGGCTTCATTAGCCTATATTAGCTCACATAAGAACCAGAGTATGAATGAGCACAGCCACTGACCCTCAAGTCTTGCATTGAAGAATGCTGGTGTAAAAGGACTGAGGTTGAGATAGACACTATAGAATGGCAGTCTCTGGTATCCAGAGCAGATAATGTGATGTCATAATGCCTCATTCCACCAATGCCTAAGAGTCAACCTCATCAGTGATGTCACAATGGGTTCATTATCTTATACCTTGCTCACATAAGAATCAGAGTATGAATGAGCAGCCACTGACCCTCAAGCCTTGCACTGAAGAACGCTGGTGTAGAAGGACTGAGTTTGAGAGAGACACTAAAGAATGACACCGGGTGATTAGAACATATGACCATAAGCTTTGCTATACTGGGACAGGCTGAAGGTCCATCAAACCCAGCATTCTGTTTCCTGCAGTGGCCAACCCAGGTCATAGGCATCTGGACCTAAGTAGGTACGAAGGAGGGAAGGTGCGCGTGTGGCAGCGGGTCGTCGTCAGAGGTGTGCCGGTGCTCCCACCAAGATGGCATCCGGGTTGACCGCCCCTCCCCCCTTTACTGCGCCACTGTCCAGTCCGATAGGAAACAATATTTGACTCAAAACACTGTTGTACAAATCTGCAGCCTGCCTCCCTGAGACCTGCAAAAACTCGAGCCATAGAGCAAGAGAACAGATGTCCAAGTGCCTCATTACTTTTACTGCAGAAGAGCTATAGTATATTCCAGGCACCCTGAGACCTACCACTGTATATACACCAATGACCTTCACGCCAGGAACACCAATCAGCCTTTTAGCTCCATTCGTACAAATATTTATCACTAAGAGTCAAAATGAAAATCGCCCATTCCACACGGTTACGGGTTAGAGGTCACAACTCATTAAAAAATGCTTTCATTAGACTTAAGCTAATGATTGAAACTTTTAGCTCTCGGGAGAAGTTTAGAGAGAAAGCTTACTGTGTCTGAGAAAATGAGAGGCAAAAATGCTTACCAGGCAATAAAGAGCACACGTCCAGAATTACTTTCACTGGCTTGGAGCTCCAAGAGAGCAGAACCTTATCTAAAGGCAGCAGGACCAACAAAATGTGCTTTTTAGGGAAAAAAAAACCCCAAACACGCACGGTAATGTACTACATGACGACAAATTCAGACCAAATAGCCCATCCAGGGGCCAAAGCACACTCCAGCTTTAGCATGTTTTCAGGGTACACAATGCAGAAAAGGGTTTTGCACATAAGTAAAACATATTTTAAACAATGGAAATAAGGCTAAATCACCATTCGGCACAGAATGCTGCAGCTTTAAAGGAAGTGTAGAGAACCTGCAAATTTTTTTTTTTTTAAACCGCCGATTCAAGGGTTCTGAGGTGAAGAGAAGCACTTTGACCTTGGATCCTCACTGAAGGCTCCTAGACACCATACTCCTGCAAAAATGCCTGACCCCACAAATATTCCTCCTTCCTGACCGTCCATCCCATAACACAAAAAAACATGGTGGAATAGTGGATCCCAATCCCCTAAATTCTACCCCCATCCCCACCCAAAGCTGGGAGGCAAAAGTGACTCCCCCACTTGCTCCTCATGTCATAGGGCACAATTTTAGCTGTCCTTCACTTGACTACTCAAGAATATCAGAGTTGCCATACTGGGACAGACCGAAGGTCCCTCAAGTCCAGTATCCTGTTTCCAACAGTGGCCAACCCAGGTCACAAGTACCTGGCAAGATCCCAAGGAGTAAAACAGATTTTATGCTGCTTATCCTAGGAATAAGCAATGGATTTCCCCATGCCATTTTAATAATGACTTAGGGACTTTTGTTTTAGGAAATGAGCCATACCTTTTTTAAACCCTGCTAAGCTAACTGCTTTCACATTCTCTGACAACAAATTCCAGAGTTTTAATTACATGCTAAGTAAAGAAATATTTTCTAAAGTTTGTTTTAAATTATATGAGGGCATCACAAATAAACTTCAGAATCAAATTCAGCTCCTGCAAATTACAGACTGATTAGTAGGCTAAAAAGATTTGACAGAATAACTCCTACATTACGTGCTCTGCATTGGCTG
The DNA here is from genome assembly GCF_902459505.1 of Geotrypetes seraphini. Taxonomy (NCBI): domain Eukaryota; kingdom Metazoa; phylum Chordata; class Amphibia; order Gymnophiona; family Dermophiidae; genus Geotrypetes; species Geotrypetes seraphini. The sequence continues at coordinate 31,544,750 of NC_047093.1, forward strand.
TCGGTTCAATATAGGATCAGATTCAGATTTGCTTGCATTATTTTCAAGGCACTGGCTGGTCAATGTCCATCAACAATAAGTGAGAACTGTTATCTACCTCACAGTACAGGCTCCATGAGATTCAATAAGAGTATTTATTTATTTGTTCAATTATTTAGCCCATCCTCCCAAAGGAGCCCAGAATGGGTTACAAAGTACATCCACAATATAATCGAGACAGGACAGAGATAACATAATTTACAATATAGATATGATAACAAGCATATACACTAAGCAGCATCTGGTGAGAGCAGGTGGCGTAGGTGCGTTGACTCTGAATGGCATTTCTGGGTGCATGTCAAATATAAAAGACCATCATGAGTGCACCTTTGATTATCTGGGAGCTAAAATCTGGAATGATCTACCGGCTGAAATTAGATTTATACCTACTTACTGCTCTTTCCATAAATCACTAAAATCTGCTTCTTTGAGAAAAGGGCCTTGCTCAACCAATGATGCCTTTATACAGTAGAGCAGGGGTCTCAAAGTCCCTCCTTGAGGGCCACAATCCAGTCAGGTTTTCAGGATTTCCCCAATGAATATGCATGAGATCTATGTGCATGCACTGCTTTCAATGCATATTCATTGGGGAAATCCTGAAAACCCGACTGGATTGCGGCCCTCAAGGAGGGACTTTGAGATCACTGCAGTAGAGTCTCAGTTAACCAGGATTCTCACCCAACCAGCAAAATAAATTGCTGATTCTAAGCTGTAAAATCCCCTCCCTCAAGCCTCAAAGAACTACAAGCGGTGGCAGTCATGAGCCGCGAACCCCACTTCCCTCCCTGAGGCAAGCCACAAGGCCCTCCTCCCTCAAGCCCCTTAGTGGCAGAAGCAGGCGGTGGGTCCTGAGCCACAAACTCCCTCGCTCCCATGCTTCCTTACCCGAAACGCAGCAGTCAGCAGGAGGCAGCCTCACCAACAGGCTGGTTTCGGCCAGCCCCAGCAGGGCCTTTCCTTGGACGCGTCATTTCCGGCGTATCAGAGGAAAAGCCCTGCCAGGGCTGGCTGCGAGCAGCCTGTTTTGAGGCTGCCTTCTGCTGTGCTTGGGTAAGGCAGAGAGGGAGGGAGGGAGTGAGGGGGTTTACAGCTTCTGCCACTTCGGGGCTTGAAGGAGGGAGGGAGGGCTTTGTGGCTCAGGGCTGCTGCCGCGCTGGTGCTTTTTTGGGAGGAAAGTGGGGGGAGGGAATTGAGACTGTGTTAGACAAGGTTTCAAACACACTCGCAAATAACCAGAAAAACAGTTATCCAGTATCCCCCAATCCCAGTGGGTGTCAGATTACTGAAATTCTACTGTAAATGCTATCTTTAAATTTCTATTTTTTATTTTTTTTGTCCTTACATTACATTTATTGACTTCGATTCCACCTTATCCTTTCAGTTCTAGGCAGATTACAACCTGGATAATAATAAGAGGCAGATTACAATAATAAGAGGTATCAGTTCTAGGCAGATAACAATAATAGGAAGTATCTGGACATTTTCAGGGAATTGCATTTCAAAGCTTAACATTGTATTTTCTAAATACGTAGCATTGCTTCACTGATTGATTCACTCTTTGTTCTTAATTTACTCTTTTGTATGCTTTTTGTAAACCACTTTTAATTCAGTTGGAGATTTAGCGGTATATAGGACACCATGAGAATTAGCATTAAATTTACTACCAAGTAGTTTCATCGAAGGCCCCTTAGTCCTGGTATTTTTTTGAAAGAGTAAACAAGCGGTTCACATCTCCTCTTCCCTACGCAGTCTTCTCCAGGCTGAAGAGCCCTAGCCACTTTAGCCATTCCTCATAGGAAGTAGAAAATGACACGGTGACCGTTACCCGCGGGTAGCCGCAGGTAATCTGCCAAAATAGGGATTTAAAAAAAAAAGAAAAAAGGTCACCGCAGGTCATTCACCGCCCCTGATATTGAGGCTTTTTTGTAATGTTTTTCTCCTGAGGTTAACCCCACTGCTGGCTAGCAGAAAAATGTGAGCAGGGGAGGGGGGGAGGTTGAAGTCATTTTTTCATGCTATTTGGAGCTGTTCGGTGGTGCGCTGTTTCTGGAGATGAATGATCCGTTAACTGGAGGGTCTTTTAGGGTTACCTTTGGTGTTTTCTCCAGCTGGATTTCTGTTGACAAGTACGAAGCCTTTCGTCTACCTAATCGTTTTCACAGGCTTTTGGTTCATAAGGCAGGGATGTTGGCTAAGATGGTGATCCTGCAGATTTGGACTTCTGCTGAAACCCCTCCCCCACCCTCCTTTTGGGCTTGGCGGAATCTGGTCTCTTTTCATATTGCTGGAGAGAGACCAAAAGGCGTACTTCCTTTAAACAGAAAAATATTTTTCTGAAAATTTGAGAGCCCTATTTATCGTCTTTGCCATATAGAGCAATCGGTTTAGTACTCAATTCCTTTTGATATTTGACGGCCTGCTGAGCGATTTATGCCATCTTTGAACCGGAGATGAAAGACTGAGATATTGACCTGCAACAAACATAAGAAATCAACTGCCTGAATATAGGTCTCTGAGGCCCATCTCCTTCGTTAAGATAGCACTCTTTGTGTGCTAATTATTTGGGTGTTTTTTGATTTTGTTGATATATTTTCAACACCATATTTTGTATTTGTGTGAATGCTACAACCAAAAAACACCTAGTAGCGGTTCCAATTTATCGTAGCGTCTTTCAGTTATCGCGTTTGTTTACCCATATTGTGCCAGGTGACAGGAACCTCGTAAGACTCGCTGCAAGTTACCTCAGTTTTGCTTGATTTTATGTCAATTGGCACCATCTACTGGGCTACTTTTTACACCCCTGATGAAGGCCTCTGTGGCCGAAACACGGACCGTGTTGGGGTCCAGTGTATGTTTTATTAAAAAGTGCTTTACATGCCTGCCATATTTTGTTTTATCTATGTGTATACTTATGCAAATTTCAACTGAAATTTAACATTTTAAATAAACGTATTTGTCTATACTGCGGTTTGACCAGTGTCCCTTCCCCACTTCCTTTTTCGTTCTTATAGTTCGCCCGTGAGGTTGTGTTTTTTCCTTTGTATTGTACGGTACAATGAAAAACATACATAATGATGAAACATCATTAGTGAGACACAGAATAAAATAGAAAATGTGGCCAGTAGCTTAACATCCATGTTCATCAATGAGAGGAGTCGATTTGAGCTACAGGCCCCTTCCATCTCAGGAGGGCAGAAAAAAGGATTTTAGGCTGGTTTTTGGCACTGAAAGTGAAATTCAGTCAACCTCTAAGAGAAGAAGAAATAGTAGTACTACCACTTAGGATAAGAACAAGTGAAGGAGCCAGTGGTGGGGGGAGGTTGGAGAAGAGAAAGGATTGTTCCTTTGTAGTTTGCAGCTACGCCATATGATATTCAGCAGTGGTCTCCAACTCAAACCCTTTGCAGGGCCACATTTTGGTTTTGTAGGTACTTGGGAGGGCCTCAGAAAAAATAGTTAATGTCTTATTAAAGAAATAACAATTTTGCATGAGGTAAAACTCTTTATAGTTTATAAATCTTTCCTTTTGGCTAAGTTTTAATAATAATATTATCATTTATAGCTGAAGAGACATTATCGTCAAGAAACTGTTTTAGTTTACTTTTGTGATTATGATAAACATACCAAAGGCCTCAAAATAGTACCTGGCGGGCCGCATGTGGCCCCCTGGGCCGCGAGTTTGAGACCACTGATGTACAGTATACCCCCTGAAGCTCGCGGGGGTTGAGTTCTAGGAGCACCCGCAAACTTCGAAAAACCGTGATAATTGGATACGGTTTAGGAGTGGGGGATTGGAGGTGGGAGAGGGCTGCAGGGGCGGCGGCTGCTGCAAGTGCCGATGCGGGCGGTGGCGCTTGTGGCTCCGACCCAGGCCGGGATCACTGGTCAGACAGAACTGATCAGGGGGAGCCAGAGGATGCGCATGACGGGGTCAGACAGAGCAGATTGGGGGAGGCGGACAGAAAAAAACCCCACGAATGACTGGGGGTGCGAAATGTGAACCACAACTTTCCGGGGGTACACTGTAGTTATTTATTTGCACATTTGATCTACTGCTGTATGATCTAGAGATTTAAAGTGATTTTACAAAAAAAGAAAAATTATGGAAAACAAAATGACAGAACAGCAATGCAGGGAGGGAAAGAAATGGCAAAACAGAGGGTAGGAAAGGAAGAAATCAGGGGTAAACTTCAAAGTTAAACGACTAGGGGCTAGATTCACTAACCTGCCTCTCCATGCCTGATCCGTGGGCGATTGCAAACAGGCCGACAAATTCTCTAAAGGCCTGCATGCAAATGGGGATGATTGTTGGCACGCCCCACCCCCTCCCCTCCCACCAACCAAACGGATCGCTCGAGAGTAATCCCTGAGCATGCACAGACCATCTTCCTTGACTATAGATGGTCTGCGCATACGCTGGCCCTTCGTGCCCGGCAGAGCTTTTTTACTTTTTTTACTAGCTGTTTTTTCACTATTTTTTTTCTACTTTGAGAGCCTGTGGTTTTAACCTGCTTTAAGCCCGTGGGTTAAAACCACAGGCTCGCACTGCTGGGAAGGGCAGGCGAGTCAGGGCTGAATAGGGCAGGAGATTGGGGCTGAACAGGGCGGCAAGACAGAGCTGGGAAGTCGGGGGCTGAGAGCAGGAGATCGGGGCCGTGAGCGGGTTTATTTCAGGGCTGCAGGGCTGGCAGGACAGTCGGAAAGGAGGTAAGCAACTGGTCCCCAGCAGTCGCTTCTTGTTGATCGGCCAGACTAGTCAGCGTTCAAGATTTTGGCTTAGTGAATCACGTCCCTGCCTACTTTGCATGCCTTTTCCCTCACTTGCATGCACGAATCGGATCGGTACACAGGTTAGTGAATCGGGTCGGAAGGGAAATCGGGTCGCAAAGGGCACGCAAACCAATCAGTTTGCTTAGCGAATCTAGCCCTACATGTGTTGCAAATATCCTAGTTTCTTCCTTTATCTGCTGGTTGTGATCACTGTATGGGGATAATGCAAGTGGAAATGGTGGTACACTGTGGACGTTGTAACCTATGAATTGCTGTATAAAATAAAGATGTACATGCAAGAAACATTAAATAAGTCTAAAACAAGATTTATAAAAGCACATCCAAGAATGTCTGGGAGCAATGGAAGAAAACAAAGCAAGGGAACTCTGCAGCACTGCTAAACGACCAACATCTTGGAAATGAATCATGACAGCTATGTTTCCATGCGGCACTGTCAGCACTTGAGCTCATTTGAGGATCCGAGACAAAACACGATCCTGCCTGCGCTCAGTGACAGAGAGCCAGATTCCCTAGATATGTGCTAGCATTCCCGGGGCTGGCGGAAGCATTATGGGGCGCCCTAGACACACCTTCAACCTTGTGCTGCCTTCAGTTAACCTTTATACCCTTAGGCCTCTAATCCTGCAGGATCGGCTTAATCATCAGGCAGTCTAGGCCAGGGGTAGGCAATTCTGGTCCTCGATAGCCGGTCAGGTTTTCAGGATGTCTACAACGAATATGTACGAGATTGATTTGCATGCACTGCCTCCTTGAGATGCAAATCTATCTCATGCATATTTATTGTGGAGATCCTGAAAACCTGACCTGGCTCCGGCTCTCAAGGACCAGAATTGCCTACCCCTGGTCTAGGCAGTTACCTAAGGTGGCAACTTCCTAGAGGCAGTAGAGAATAGCTGCAATCTAGGAAAAAAAAACCCAACCAACTGGTCCTGACAGCAGCACAAAATATCAAAGAACCATCAACATATAACTTTCATCTATGGCAGTGGTTCCCAAACCTGTCCTGGAGGACCCCCAGGCCAGTCGGGTTTTCAAGATAGCCCTAATGAATATGCATGACAGAGATTTGCATATAATGGAGATGCCAGGAATGCAGATCTGCTTCATGCATATTCATTAGGGCTATCTTGAAAACCCGACTGGCCTGGGGGTCCTCCAGGACAGGTTTGGGAACCACTGATCTAAGGGGAGGGGAGGCTATTGTAAAATATCTGCTGTCCCTGAATGTAACGGACCTTGCGCTACAATTAAAAAAGGCATGAGATGGATAGGACTCTTGCAAAATTGCCTTCGTTATCTATAAAACCCAAGTTTAATATTTTAAAAAAGTGCTATGGGCCAATATGCATTCTTACAAATTCTTTGGCAAAAAGTGGTATTGGGGGTTATGATTATTACATTACATTAGGGATTTCTATTCTGCCATTACCTTGCAGTGCAAGGCGGATTACAAAAGAATTATCAAGGAAGTATTACAAAAAGATCTTACCAAAAAGAGATTTGGCTATTTTCAAAGAGAGTAAGAAATGAGTATGGTTATTTGTTTAGGGTAGTTGGCTTTAGTGAGAGGCGATGTTTGATACTTACGGTGTTATTTCCTTTTCAGGGATTTCTTGAATAGTATGGTTTTTATTTCTTTTCTATAAGTTTTGTAGTCTAGGGATGCTATCAGTAGATTGGCGATTTGGTGGTCTAGTTTGGCTGCTTGAGTGGCTAGTAGGCCATCATATAGTTTTTTCCATTTGATCTTCTTAATTGGGGGGTATGAGAATGGGGTGTGAGTTTTCCTATGTCTGGTTAAGGTGTTGTGGATGAGGCGGTTGATCAGGTAGTTTGGACTGTCTCCGTAAGTCTTAAATAGTAGACAGTAGAATTTGAATTGTATTCTTGCTGGGATTGGAAGCCAGTGCGATTTGAGATATGCTTCTGTAATGTGGTCATGTTTCTTCAATGAGTAGATGAGTCTTAGTGCTGTGTTTTGGATTGTTTGTAGTTGTTTTGTTATTGTTGCAGGGCAGGGGAGATAGAGGATATTACAGTAGTCTAGTAGGCCTAGTATTAGGGACTGTACTATAAGCTGGAATTGTGATTTTTCGAAGAATTTCCAAACTTGTCTTAAGTTCTCATGATTGAGAATGATTTTTGTATTGTTTTATTGATTTGCGGTTGCCTGGTGCAGTATCTGTTGATTGTTATTCCTAGTAATTTTGATTATGGCTTATGATTATGCTATTTAATTCTCAAAATCTCAGGGGTCGGGGGAGTGAATGCAAGCCCTGAAGGTTAACCAAGGGGGCACAAAGTTGCCTAATACCCATGAACCAGACCTACTCTGGGCAGAGGGTGGCAGAAACAGATTTTTAGGGGACAAAGCTAGTCAATCAGGACACATGGGACTGCCCTAATCCTGCAAGATCCAAAGTGGACCCCATGTAAATAGTGAAAGAGATATCAGCTTATTCCCCATCTACAGACTAGGCTGATCAACCTATTTTAAATCCTTCACTTCCTATCCTATGAGTCCGCTACTCTGTCCTATATTATAATGGACTTCCTTTCCTATTCTGTAAATAGTTTTAGTTGTGAATTGTCCATTGTTTTGACTTGCCTGAACAAATGAAGCAGTATAGTAAATCTTCAATAAAACAATATTTGTTCAAGAATGTTATCTAGAACTTCCCCCTACCCAACCTTCGAATAAGTATCATCTTGAAATCCATTTAACATCAAGGAAAAAAAGTAGGCCATATATCAAACCTCTTGATATCCTCCTCCCCCCGCCATGCACACCTCATCTGAGAAGAGTTCTGTATACAACATTTCTGGACTGTTTTAATGCAAGTCTAATAAATCAGTATCACCCCACGCAAATCTAGTTAACTATTGCTTTTTTCTTTTTTTTTAATATAGCACTGTTTCTCAGTCCTGACCTATGCATATGAGGCTTCACAATATGTGCACCCAGAGCTCTGCATCCTCCACATCCCCTTCGGCTGACCTTGCAAGACAGTCACTGAAATTGAGTGCTACAAATGATATAACAGAAAAATCTGATCACCTTATTGGTTGATTTCTCATGCCTAGAAATTCAAAGGACCAAATTAGTACCATTTAATAATTTGAGGGAGGTACTGCAAACTTCATGCAACAATATTAACACGTTCTCTGTAGGTCAAAGTTCACTTGCCATCCCCAACCTCTATCGGATCCCCAAGCTGGTTCGGAAATAAAACCAAACGACTGATGAGTTTATCGGGTTGGTTTGCACTTTCATTCCCTGTGTGGAACACTGGAACGAAAGGGCATAGTAGGAGAGGTATAGGTGTTGGATCTGCTGGGAAACAGTGATCATGACATGATCAAATTTGAGCTAATATCTGGACTGAAATCACAAAGGAAATCTACTGTAGCAGCATTTAATTTTCAAAAGGGCGACTATGATAAAATGAAGAAAATGGTTAAAAAGAAGCTAAAAAGGATCAGCCAGACAGGTTAGGACGTTAAATCAGGCATGGATGTTGTTTAAAAACACCATCTTGGAAGCCCAGACAGATAAACAAAGGTGGAAAGAACAACAAAATGCTGCCATGATTAAAAGGCGAAGTGAAGGAGGCTATTAGAGCCAAAAAATGGAAAAAGGATTCAAATGAAGAAAATAAGAAGCAACATAAGCACTCGTAAGTTAAACGCAAAGCATTGATCAATGTGGCTAAAAGAGTATGAAAAGAATCTTGCCACAGCCCTGCCTTATCTGTTTAAATTTATTCTCACTTGTCTCCTATCTATTTCAAGATCACTAGCTAATATCTTATAAAGAAGGAGTAAAGCTCTACTCCTATAACTTTTGAGCAAAATGTACCACAAATAAATCAATGGCTCTTTTCTCGTTAGAGGATTTATCTTCTGCGTTCACTTTGTATTCCATTCCACTAGCAGGCACATTACTTTGACCCATTGAGAAACAAGCTTATACATCTTGGAGCTTGGCAACAGTATTTCTTGCTGGGTGTTTTAGGGTTTTGTTACATGACATCATGGAGGGAGAAAGAATGAACGAATGAAAGAAAAACACCTCACACATGCACATATATGTACATATACTCCTATGAATGCATATACATACAACTTAAATGTCTCATCATATCTACTGCTCTACAGCACAAGACAAGCTGATGAGGCCTGCTTCAAATAACCAGAAAATCATCTCTTATACTTTGCGAGAGAGAAGAAACCAAGGTTTCTTCAAGTGCACTGAGCGTGAGGCCTTGTTGCAAGGAGTTGAGCAGCATTGCAGGCTTAATCCTATCTCAAGACATTGAATGCTTGAGTGTTTGGAATGCCGTTGGTAGAAGACCATGCCAAAGTGTACACGTTTAGCTATTAGCGAAGTATGTTAATTTTCCCACAATAGAGTACAGATATTTTGCATAAAATGCCTTTTTATCATTATTTGATGACAGGAGAATGTTTTCCTATTCTTTTGTGGTTGAAGCACTATATTATTGGGATTCTAAGGAATCCGATACCACTTGTTATAATAAGCATATTATATAACATAACTTTATTCTTCTATACCGCCAACAATCAAACGACTTCTAGGCGCTTTACACAGAAGAGAAACTGGACAATCAGCGAAGTACAAAGTATTGAGAATAAAAGAACAACATGTTATCTAAAGTATAGACAGTATAAAATTATTGTTAAAAATAAAATTTCAGTTAAGAAATGAATTTATCAAATAGCACAGTCAATCTCTTTTCAAAACGTGCTGTAAGATTGCATGGATCTGCTAAAATAATTGCCCAACCAGGACTGTTGTTTACTTGCTTGGAATACTAGTAGCATCCTATCCAAAAAAGACCTGTATCTACAGCCTAGGATAGGTAAATAAATTGCAATTCCTGGTTATCCTGGTATGGTTGAATACACGAAATGAGGTAAAAGGTAGGTAGGGGCCAGTCCCCAAACCAACTTAAAACAAATACAAGAGACTCTAGTGTTATTTCTGTACTGAGTTATTGTTCTTTTTCAATAAAACAAATTTGACATAAAATGTCTTTTTATTAATTTATCGTTGCTAAGTGTGAAAACATAAAAGTTATAGCTATAATACGAAGAAATTTGCGCAGTTATGCAAACACAATAGCAAATTTTAAGAAAAATGGAGCTATATGTAATCAGTGACTTTGAGGGACCCCAGGAGGAGCTTTAAAAAATTTTTTAAGATTATTTTCTGATCAATCACAATTGAATTCATGGGAAAAGTTCCAATTCACAGTTTTTCCAACTTTAGGTTTTTCTGGACAACCTTACCAGAGGCAGGGAAATACTTAAAGTACCTGAAGGTAACCCATATTGACCTACTGAAAAAAAGGTGTAAGCTGAATCCAAATAAAATTTTAAAAATCCATTAAGAGAAATAATTCATCTATCAAAATTCACAAAAATACACAGGTAATTAATTCACTGTGCAGCTAAACAAGTGATTAGGGAAACGGAAGGAGAGGACAGAGATGAAAGATGGATGGTTGACAAATGGGCAGGAGACCCTGGCAAGTGAGTTATCAGAAGACAACCAGAGCCTGGGACCAACGTGATTTGAATAATGACCAGACAACAAAAGGTAGAAAAAAACAATTTTATGATTTGTTTTTGTGATTACAGTATGTCAGATTTGAAATGTGTATCCTGCCAGAGCTGGTGTTAGACAGCAAGCATGAACTAAGAGAGACAGAGCAGGCGTGGGGTTAGAGAGGCTGTAACCCCATACTTCTACTAAGACTAAGGGATCCTTTTATTAAGGTGCACATTTAGCATGTGCTAATCTTTAGCGCACGCTAAATCGGCTAGCGTATCTTAATAAAAAATTCACCCGCGACTTAGCCTATGTTTTAGATTTTGGCCCCTTATGGGATTGAGTTTGACACCCCTGCTCTAAGCCATGCACATTAGTCAGTGCAAAGATCAGGTACAATGGAGGCTGTGGTGGCGGGAAAGGGGACAGGTGAAGAGGGGACAAAGTCCAATTGCTTAAATCATTGCAGAGCACTGGACTGTAGATAGAACAAGTTAAAGGTAAAGGGGATGGGACTTGATATACCGCTTTTGCTGTATGGTTACAATCAAGGCGGTTTGCATATTTTAGACAGGTACTTATTTTGTACGTGGGGCAATGAAGTGTTAAGTCCGCTGCAGTGGGAATCAATCTCACAACCTCAGGGTTCTGAGGCAGCTGCTCTAACTACTAGGTCACTCCTCCCCCTCCAGGACTCTAAGAAAAAAAAAAACAACAAAAAAACAACAAACTTGCACAGATTTTCTCCTTTGCTTTCTAGATATATTTTTTTAAATTGATGCACATGAAAAACGACTTTGCTCTTACCTCTGAGCTAGTACATGATATGTGTCTCCCAAAATGCTCAAATACGAGTTTCCTCCCTCTTTTCTGACATCTGATTAGGACTGTAGTGTCCTTTATGCCCAGCCCGAGTAAGACGCTGGGATGGATAGGAGAAGTCCCAGTAGATTGCTGATGAGACAGCCGCCTTGCTAAACGTCTTTATTGATCTGTGATTTTAAGTATGTTTTTATGAGACCTAATTAAATTGCACAATCAAATTTTTTCAATTATAAATTTCCCACCTCTGTTCTGTAGGTCTCTCAGCAGGCATGGTATACCAGGTAGCTACTTCTCTGCTTTAGCCAGCTTGGGTGGGGGGAGGGGAGACTGGATAAAGCAGCAGGCCAATTTCCTGACCGGCTGTATAGGCTAGAAGCCTTATCCCCTTCACCCTTTCCCTGTCATCAGGTAGCATGCGGGAAGAAACAAAACAGAGAGGGGCTGGAGCAGAAATAGCTTGCAGCGCTCTCCAACGCCATGCCCTGGGACTTCATTTAGGGTTAGAGTGTGGGGGGGAGGGAGGGGGAGGATAGAAAAACAGCAAAAGAAGTCCAACAAGGTCTGCCGTGCAAAAGCGGCAAGTGAGATGCAAAAAGAAAACTGCAGACTAATATGTACAAGATGCAGGCTAAATATTTAATGCAGTTAAATGTTACCACCTTACTACAAACCAAGAGACCCGACACAGTCTGTGTTTTGGAGAACACGCCTTCTTCAGGGGTCCGTGGTTGACAAGGTTTGTTTAAAAAAAACTGCAATAAAATATTAAACAATTGCCTGTTTAAAAGAAGGTCACCGGCCAGCAAGCAGCGCAGCGCTAAATAGTCTGTTTTTGGGTAATACCACAGAAAGTTGGTATACAATAATTATATATTTCTTCTAAACGTACTTAAAATATTTAAAATAAAATGTGACGTGCTCAGACCCTCAACCAAAATGCTTAGTGATAAAACACAGCACTGGTTTGCCAATAAGACCATCGTGGCCTTCACTGTCTTGTATTGGCAACCGGTGCTGTGTTTTATCACTACAAAAAAAAGGCAAAGCCGAAGTCACAATACAAGGGATTTTATTGAAAGTTCCTATTGGAAGTCCCAACTAGGATCCTGGTTTCGGCAGAACACTGCCTTCCGTAGGGGACATACCAAACAGAGTTCCTTGACAAGTTTCTTTAGAAGTTTGGCTGTCAATACTTCTTTCAGTACGTTCCTAAAGGTCTTTTTCAAGACTACCTGAAAATTTGGTATGTCCCCTGAAGAAGGCAGTGTTCTGCCGAAACCTGGATCCTAGTTGGGATGTCCCTTAGGAACTTTCAATAAAATCCCTTGTGTTGTAGTCAGTGTTCCCGCTAAGCTGCGCTGGCGTGCGCTGGCGCACAAAATATTACATCGCAGCGCACAAGTTTCTCGTCACAGCGCACACACGTGCTTGCAGGCAGGCGAGCTGGCAGTCCATGTAACGCGTCGCAAAGGTAAGGGGAGGCTGGGGGAGGAATCGGACGTCGGGGTGGGGGTGCGAGCAGGGAGGGGGCGATCGGAAGAGGCGTACGGCAGATGGCAGGGCGGCGAGAGGAGAGTCGGGTGGGGGGGGGGAGTAACACCGGAAGAGAGCGGCAAATCCGGGCAAGGCAAGACTTGCAGAGGCGTACCTAGGGGGTGCGGGGGGTCGATCCCGACGGTCCGCTCAGCTCGCCAACAAGGAGAGGCAGCCGGACTCGCGTACGCTCCGACCGCCTCTTCTTGGGGATGATGATGAAGATATTGATGATATCTAACTTGAGTGAAGAATTGATTCCATTCCAGTTTCACAACAATTATTCTACAACATATTGAGTGAACTCTTCTCACTGAAGGCAAACTTTGTGCCCAATAAAATGGTTTTCAATATTTTGTTTTAATGTATTTATACTTTTGTGTAGAAGCTGGAATTGATAGATTGTCTAGAAATTGAAAGCATCAAACGTATTGTCTTCTGGACTGTTTTTAATTTACAGTTTACACATATGGATGTAACAGACATAACTACATTTGTTGTAAAACATTTATTAAGATATCATTTCATCCCTACAATTTCTGTAGACTGTTTTAAAATAAATTTGAGTTTTTCTGGTTAAAAAAAAAAAAAATAAAGAATTTTGTACTTTCAAGAATTAATGCGTTGTTTTGTGTTCTTAAAAATATTATTTAACGTTATTTAATTTAGCGTGTAGGCCTAAAATTCCTTTGAATACCTCGTCCTCATGTATCAGCAACTTTGACAACATATTTATTTGGCTCATAACTTGCTGGCGCCCGATATTTTTAGCTCACAGTGAAAAAAGTTTGCTCACAACACCCGCCCGCTTAGAGGGAACACTGGTTGTAGTGTGACAACGGCTTTGCCTTTCTTTTGTTTTGCTTCTCGCTGTGCTGGGCAAAGGAAGACTCCTCTTTTTCTGTTGTGTTTTATCACTAAGCAATTTGGTTGAGGGTCTGAGCGCATCACATCTTTATTTTAAATATTTTAAGTACGTTTAGAAGAATAGTTTAATATATGTAATGATGACAATGATAAATAGTTGATATATAACCTAATTTGAGAAGTAATTCCCTTTCGTAATTAGTTGAATACAATACATAAACAGAGCAAAAGTCGGGAATATAGGGCTAGATTCACTAAGCCCACCGATCAACTTCCGGCCACTTAAGCGACTCATTTATGACCCGATTTCCCTCCGACCTGATTCACTAACCTCTGTCTCGATCATCCTCCGATCTGCGCATTTAAATGAGGGGGAACGGCATTCAAATGCAGGCAGGAAGTGATTCATTAAAATAAAAAAGCAACACCGACTGGGCTGGCCGATCCAAAAATAAGCAACTGCTGAGGACCAGTCGCTGAGGTCCTGTCCGACTGCCCTGCCTTCTGCCGTCCAGCTCTCTGCCCTGCTTCTCTGCTCTCAGCCCCGATCTACTGCCTGCTCCGAATCTCCTGCTCTCTCCTGCCTGCCCCAAATCACCTCTTCGCTTCTGCTCTCCTGCCTGCCCCGAATCACCTCTTCTCTCCTGCTGCTCTGACTTGCCGCCCTGCTCTCACCCCGACCCTCCTGCCCTTCCCCCGTACTACGAGCCCAGTGGTTTTAACCCGCAGGTTTAAAGCAGGTTAAAACCACGAGCTCGCAAAGAAAAAGTAAAAAAAGGTTGCTGCTCTTAAGCATGCGCAGACCATCTACAAATGGTCTGTGCATGCGTCGGGATCGCTAGAGTGTGATCCCGACAGTCGGATGGGGGCATAATTCCGATCGCCCTCATTTGCATGAGGGCGATTCGTGGAATCAGCTCCCCGGACACGGATCGGATCCTATCCATGCCCTTTGTGAATCTAGCCCATAGAATGGTGAATGACTGAAGGGGAGGGGACTCTGGGAGTGAGAAAACGTGTGCATAGGCGTCGGAACGGGGGAGACCACAGGGGCCATAGCCTCCCCAAAAATTGGCAATCGGAAGTATGGCTTTCCCAACTCCCCCACCAACTACCTCCCTGCCGCTGTAATTTAAAGTCTTCGGGCAGCCATCAGCACAACGAAGCGAGACTCCCGCTGTCTGCTTACCCCGAAGTGTTCTTCCCGCGGCACTTCGTCTTCCTGCATAGGCAGGACATCATCACATCTGCACATGTGCAGATACACTCCAGCCCCAGCCTGAAGAGTCGAAGTTTGGGGAGGGTGGGTTTGGAGGGGGAGCGGACCTGGGGCAGAACAGGGCGGGGTCATGAGTCTTCTTTTACCAGATAGAAAATCTTGTAACCCTACATAAGGATAACTTGCTGCAGTTCCCTTTAACGTGTATTGAATACTTTTTAGGTCTGTATGTTTGGCTTTAGACTGATCCTTATCTTTGGTGTACCTCTATTACCACTTATGTCACAAACTCACAGGTTTTTCTCCTCTGTGGCATGCATGTTTTATATATGTTTTCATATATATATGGCTTATATTTTCATATTTTTCACATTTCAAGTTTCAAGTTTATTAAATCCTCCCACCCAAACCAATATCTGTTGCACATTTGGTTTTGTCTTTTTCCTCTTCTTAAGCCCCTCCCTTAGTCTATGCCAGTGGTTCCCAAACCTGTCCTGGGGGACCCCCAGCCAGTCAGGTTTTCAAGATATCCCTAATGAATATGCATGAGAGAGATTTGCATATAATGGAAGTGACAGGTATGCAAATCTCTCTCATGCATATTCATTAAGGATATCTTGAAAACCTGACTGGCTGGGGGTCCCCCAGGACAGGTTTGGGAACCACTGGTCTATGCATTGCCCACTCCTTTTCCCAGATGTCAAGTCCGATACTTATTAACCCCAAGGCTGGGTTGGAGGGTCATTATCTCTGGCTAGCTGGTAGGGAATCGCCACTGAAAAATGTCTCTCCTTCCCCAAACCACCTCTACAGCACGACCAGGGCCAGCTTGTGCTGACAAGGCATCTTTAACATACCGTAAAGGACTATTTCACCTAAGTATACGCAAAGTTTTTCAGGAAAACCCATTATTCATTCATGTTCAAGATGCTCTCTCCTCAGCTTTCTTAGGAAAGGCTTTAAATTGCAGCTAGTTGGATCCAATACTACAATACGAATCGATTGTTATTTCCGTAGAAGTTTCGTCAGCCGTAAGCCTGAGGTCATAATGCCGTTGTACAGATCCATGGTGAGACCCCCATCTGGAATACTGTGTACAATTCTGGAGGCCGCATTATCAAAAAGATGTGCGGAGAGTTGAGTCGGTTCAGCGAATGGCCAGCAGGATGGTCTCAGGACTCAAGGATCTCCCGTATGAGGAACGACTCGGTAAGTTGCAGCTGTACTCACTCGAGAGAGGGGAGACATGATCGAGACACGTTCAAATATGTCACGGGCCGTATCGAGGTGGAAGAGGATCTCTTTTTCCTTAAAGGACCCACGGCAACAAGAGGGCATCCGTTGAAAATCAGGGGTGGGAAATTTCATGGCGACACCAGAAAATATTTCTCCACCGAAAGGGTGGTTGATCACTGGAATAATCTTCCACAACAGGTAATTGAGGCCAGCAGCATGCCAGATTTTAAGAAAAGATGGGATTGGCATATGGGAACTCTTCATGGAGGTAGTTAGGGGGTGGGCCATTAGTGTGGGCAGACTAGATGGGCCGTGGCCCTTTTCTGCCGTCATGTTCTATGTTTCTATGTTTGTTTCATATTGATTGAAAGTTGCACTTTATCAGCTTTGAATTTATTTCCCCGTTGCAGAAGTCTTGGTACGGCAAAACGCTGGCAGCGTCAAGGGTTAACTTTCAGACGAAAATCTAGACTTGGCTTAAGTTTTGATTTGCCTACTTTCTTTCCTGGATTAAATTAACTGTTATAATGAGAAATAAAAATAGTAAGAATGAAAACCTAAACGTTTGTTTTTGGTTTTTTTAATGCTAAAAATAGGAAGGGTTTTTTTAGCCATTGACTGAGCACTGTTTAACACAGGGACGTCTGGATATTTTACATATGAGGT